>NC_054374.1:112284033-112653200 GCF_017654675.1 Xenopus laevis | reverse complement strand
CCCTGTTGAGGCTTAATTGGCACTGGATTCAGGCTGGGTTTTTGCCTTCCTCTGGATCAATACATTGCATATATGATAATGTATTTTAAGTTGTATTTGTCACAGCAGAGGTAGGACCTTGCCAGAGTACTGCACAGGTAAATTTAGAAGAGGGGTAAAGGAGGTTCTCTCCTGTGACTGCACAGTGGGTTGATTGATACAGACGATACTACTGCTTGTGCTAGGTGACAGCCTGCTTGGATTTCCTATCACTGAGACACAGCAGATTCAGGGCCGCCAGCAGGGCTGCTTTACTTCTCTCATGGTGGGAGATGCAGCTCCTGCTGGTAGCAGATTTGGGGGCCATCCTCACTGTAGTTAGAGGCAGCCTTATACTCAATGGTGGATATAATGACAAAGTGTTGATCTCAAGTCTTCACTGAGGAATAACAGAACATAGTAGTGATCTCTTATGGAATACTGGCTTTAAAATATTGCCTTGGGTTAGGCTGGCAAGGTCCTATTTATTTGTTAAAATCTTCAATAAATGCTGTGGCCGTTTTACCCATCTCTGTCTGTCCGGGTCAAACCTTTTCAAATCAGGAAAACCTGGCAAGATTCCATGAGAATGATGCGGTGATCAGCCAATTGCCGAATGCCAAATCATAGCCCTGCCTGCTGACATCACTGACCCACCCACTACTTCACACCCCTGCCTCTGTGACATCACCGCCCCACCTGGAGTTAGCAGTGGGGAAAGGTGGCAACCCTAGTGTGTGGGTCAAAACTTTACACACAGGCCTCTTGAACATAGGAGGAATCCATATTTTTAAGAAATCTGATGAGGCTGTGTGTAGAAATATAAAAGGATATGCGCAGAGAACCACCATTGCAAACAAGCTAAATAAAATTATATTAGCATGGACTCACAGTCAGTTTCAATGGCCAAGATCTGTCACTAAGTTGTTCCTTTTATTCCCTTATACATTATATAGGTATGGAACCGGTTCTGAAGAAAGCTCATCATCTGGGGTTTTCTGGATTAGGGACCTTTACACAAGTTGGATCACTATGCCTTAAGTATTATGTAAACATAAAATAAACCCAATAAAATGTTTTGTTAGAATCAAGTACACTGTACTGTTTTATTATTACAGAGAAAAGGAAAAAATATTTAAAAGTCTGATTTACTTGATTAAAATCGAGTCAATGGAAGATGACTTTCCTGGAATTCTGAACTTTATGGATAAAGGGTTTCTGGATAATGGAACCCATGCCTGTACTTTCTACATGCCATTTCCTTCATATGTATGCCAGTGTCAAAGAAATCAAAAATGCTTAATTTTTTCAGTCACACACACAAAGGATTAGAATAATTACAGGACAATTTGCATAATTATTTTATACATTAGATATACCATTATTGTTATAATATCCTATAGAGCAGAATACAAATCTTCTCATTATGAATGTGATGAGCTATAATTGACCGTACAGTTAATGGCTACATTTCTTAAATGACCACAGGCGGTGTTTCTCAAAGGAGCCCTCAGGGCAGATCTACCAAGTTAGTATTAAAGAATCTTGTTAACTGAAACAACAAAGAAAATCCTTAAAGTGAGAGAATAAGAGATATTATGTAATTTACTATAAAGCACTATCTTTACTGAAATTATATATTTGCTTGGGTTTCCTTGGGGTGTTCCAGTTTCATTTCACAGTCCAACAGTTCACTGGTAGGGTAACTGCTTTTTTTTGTATGTGATGGGGACATTGGAGTGTAAGCTCCAAGCAGAACTGATGTGAGTGGTAAGCTTCTTGGTAAAGTGCTGTGTAATATGTTGACATTAAAGAACTCCAAGGTGACTTCTAATATAACTCATATTTCAAAGGGGTGGTTCACCTTTAAGTCAACTTTTAAGTATGTTATAGAATGGCTAACTTTTCAATTGGTCTTCATTCTTTATTTTTTATAGGTTTTTAATTATTAACATTTTTCTTCTGACTCTATCCAGCTTTCATATGGGGGGCGCTGACCCCATCAAAACAATTGCTCTGTAAGGCTACAAGTGTATTATTGCTACTTTTTATTATACATTTCTATTCAGGCCTCTCCTATTCATATTCCTGTGTCTCATTCAAATCAATGCATAATTGCTAGGGTAATTAGCGACCAATTTGCTGAAATTGCTTACTGGAGAGCTGCTGAATAAAAATACAAATAACTCAAAAACCGCAAATAATTAAAGATCAAACCAATTGTAAATTGTCTCAGAATATCACTTTCTACATCATACTAAAAGTTGACTGAAAGGTGAACAATTTACATTATGATAATTTTTTTTATAATACATGTGTTTCAAGAAGTCATATGACACAAGCATGCCAAGCCCCCTCTATAAGGATAACATTTACTGCTTGTGCTTGGCTTGTGTCTTATAATAAACTATTAAATAACCTCATTAACCACGGGTATACCTAGCAATTACCTCCTAGGTGTTTTATTTCATATATCCATATCAAAGCTAGAATGTACTAACTTTGAGGGAATTAAATAAATGAATGAAATAAATTGTAGGTTTCCAGAATATATTACCTGTTTTTAGTGGTTGTAAAGTATTTTGTTAATATAGCTGCTCCTAAAAAACCAGCAGAAGCCAGCTGATTAACATGCCTGTAAGGCTGACTTTTGCTAAATTGTTGTTTCAAGAGACAGCACAAGCAGAGTAGAAAGGGTGAGAAAAATGTTTTTAATTGCAGTTACATTTACACATACCGTATATACTCGAGTTTTTCAGCCCCCAAAATATGCTAAAAAACTCTACCTCGACTTATACTCGGGTCAAGCGCAAAAACGGTCGCCGGCATCTAAGAATAGTCGCCAGCTCCTAAGAATAGTCGCCGGTGCCTAATAGTCGTCGGCGCCTAAGAATAGTCTCCAAGAATATTCGCCGGCGTCCAAGAATGGGAGCAGAAACCCTCAATTTTTTGATTGAAACTTACCAGAAGCTGCTGCATTTCTCACCCTAGGCTTATACTCGAGTCAATAAGCTTTCCCAGTTTTTGGAGGTAAAATTAGGTACCTGAAATTGTCAGTTTAAACTTCTGAGATAGCTTCTTGTAGCCTTCCCCTAAACCATGATACCGAACAATCTTTGTTTAAAGATCTTTTGAGAATTGCTTTGAGGATCCCATGCTGTCACTCTTCAGAGGAGAATCAAACAGAAGCACAACTTGCAATTGGCTACCTTAAATATGTTTTCTCATGATTGGACACACCTGCCTATGAAGTTCAAGTCTTAACGAGCTAATCCAACCAATTTGGCATTGCCAGTAATCGGTATTGAGCAATTACATACATTTAAATTAGCAAAATTACAACAAATTTTTGCACAGCCCGTTTTTCACATTAATTTCATACAACTAAATACTTCTTCACTAAAACTCTTTGTTCAGAAAACACCCCAGTACTCAGATGTTCCTAAGAAATGAAAGACATACCACTGTTATCTTTTTTGTTGAACGTGGAGTAAATTATTATGCAGACTGAGAGGGGTTCCCAAACTTTTTCATATGACTATATATAGGAGTTATTAGAATTTTTTTTTTTTTTTATTAGAGTACATTTATTTTGAAGTTTAAATGTTCTTTTTACTTGGAACTGCCCTTCTTCATACCTTATATCAGGGGCACTGCTGCTGCCATGAGACGAGTTGCGAGCCTTGCTTCAGGTGGCAGCAGCCCTCAGGTTACCAGGTCTGCAAAGAGAAGCTCCTGGTAACTTAAAGAGCAGAAATTCCGACTTTAAATCGAAATGTTGGCTCTTCTAGTGCAGAGAGCACAATTGTGATGCAGCCCCCTCTACCCACTCTGGCGCTCGGAATGGTAAGTGCCAGGTGTGTGGGGGGGGAGGCCAAGACCCCAGAAAAGCCCCTGCCTGCTATTCCAGAGTCAGTCTTATTTTGGTGGTTCTTTTAGTGGATCTTTATTCCAGAAAACGTTATTATCTTCCCTCTAGCAATTCTGCATGGAATCTGACAGCAATCTCAATACATGCATATGTTATTTTGTATATTCGAATTGTTTATAAACATTAGTAAAGCCATTTTAAGGGATAGTGCAGACACAGTTAAAGGACTTGACTTAGCTCTATTTAATATGTAATATTTAATTTTGAGTGCATGTGTATTTCCTCGTCTCTAGACTAGAGCTTGCTCAATATTCCTCTTGCCTTCTCTCTAGAATTATGATCCTGCTTACACTCCTTGCTTACAAGATCCGTCTGCAGTCCTTTCAAATGTTTCCACCCCACCCACACATAGCATCCCTTGCACATCTTTAACTACTAGAAAAACGTACAGGTCGCCAATCCTCCGCAGTTCTATTTCTGTGCTGAAGATTTTTTTTTCCAAGCTGTTTCATTGCAGTGTCTTAATATATTTTAACTGCAGTACAATTTTTTTCCACAAAATGTTTCAATGTTTTGTCTCTGTCTCTGTCTCTGTCTCTGTCTCTGTCTCTCTCTCTCTCTCTCTCTCTCTGTCTCTCCCTCATTCTCTCTCTCAGCTAGTTCCTGAAATACTTTAAAAACAGAAAAACTGTTTAAAAACCTGTTTGTCATCATTTCCAAATATGTGCATTTCTTTTGAGGAATTCACCTCCTGACGTACAATGTTCTACTCTAGAACAAACTATAAATAGTGCATTTTCTGTCAACAGAATGGCAGTGCTGTTAGAAAGGAGACAGAGGAGAATTGCCATGTGGAGGATATTCAGTGTTTTCAAAATATATTTCAGCTTCAGAAGAAAGAAGATAGGTTCAGTCAGACTGCTACTAGGTTTTTCATCCTATGTAAAAGAGTATTATACATCTCAATAGGTTAATAAGAGATCAGCAGTGATGGAGACTAGTTTCCTTGTCTCTTCTGCATACTGATCTTGCTTTAACCATGTGCTTAATTTGATAATGTGTAATTTATAACAGGTTTGTTATGATATGCATTTGATGGATTGCAAGTGTAACATCCTGGGATAGCAGATTCAGTTTGAATTGAGAAATACGCCTCAGGCAGCAACAGCCTACATGTTACCAGGGGCCACAAAAAGCTGTTCCTGGTATCTTCAAGAACTAAATTCTGATTTTTAAATCAGAATTTTAGCTCTTTTAGCACAGACAGTGCTATTGTGCAATATGTGGCCATTTTCATCCACTCCAACCCAAAAAACCTGAGGAATGCAGTGCAGAATTGGTTGGGCCACACTCAGTACCGGATTAGCCCTGATCTGTGGGCATCCACTTTTGCAAACATTAGTGTATTTTGATGAGCATCTGACTACAATGATATTCTGTATTCATATTAGGATCACAGTAACACACACTGGTGTAACTATAGAGGAAACAGACCTGCATCTTCATAGTTGTTAGAATTTTCCTCTACCCAGCCGCTCTTTTATCTACAGCAGCGCAAATAGGTGGCAAATGGGGGGGGAGGGAATGGGGGGAATGACTTGGGGGGGGGTAGCAGGGGGCCTGGGTAGGGGTTGCTGTGCATGCTGGGGCCCCGGTGAAGATCCTTGTGGAGAGTGCATTTTAGTTATGTCAGTAGTAACACAGGAATATCTATCTAGCTAGAGACCTTGTAAAGATATTATACTAGGGATTACATGCATTTAATCTGAGCAGGAAATGTGTGAATTATTTTGACATTTCTCTAGTTTTGAAATAAAAGAATAAATATATGAAGAAAACTTGGTAGCAAACCATATACCATGACACACCATGACTTGTAGAATAACTTTTAAGATTTCTGTAAAAAAGAGTATGATAATGATCTGATTTAAGTGGTATTGGTAGGGCATGGTCAGCCATCTGAGTGAAATATTGACATACAGTAAAATATGTCACTGGTGATCATATTTGCACTTTTTGCGGGTTGTGAGAGAAGAGGTCAGCCAGGACAGAATACTGTATGGACAGAGCATGTTAATATCTGTACAAACACAATAGTTGAAAAATCAGCTACTTTTAAAGAGAACCAATGAAAAGGGCATACTTTTTTATTATCATTGTTTGGATGAGACACTGGCATTGAGAAGCAGCCAAACGATGCTGGAATCCCTTCTATTGTGCCTCTGGACATGATCATCCATCATTTGGTAGAACTGTGCTGAAGACATAGAGCATTTCTGCCCTGCAGTAGACATATGCTTTATTCAGCTTTTCCTCTCCCATTATTCTCCATGGCAGACTTTTATCCAGATATTTTTGATGGATATTTTGTTCTTTATAGATATTTCCTTCTTTATTTAAGACACAAATCAAATTGCTAAGAAAGTTTCAAAACGTAAAGTTACAAAATGACAGGAAAATATGAATGTCTGGAGGCAATCAAGAGTAATATGTACAATAAAGGCTACAATATGTGTTGATCCTTGTTACACTGCACCACAATTGGTCTCATTTATAAAATGCAGGGCAAGGTACAAAGTGCAGGTAACACGTGCAAATTTCTATTTTTATTTATATTTGTGTCTTTGTGCTACTGACTGAAACTTTCTGCCCGTGTTTGGTGATACAGTATTCATAAGAGGCAGGTGGGGAAAGACACATAGGTATCCCATCTCTAGCATGGCATCAGACAAGCATTCGGATCCAGGGCATAGCTATGATACCATGGTGCAGAACACAGACATGTCTCAGACACAAATGCTTATTTAATTATATTTAAATCTAGGAAAATGCAGTAAATGTATATAGGAATATACAGTATTCTTGGCAATTTTTATGATTTTATATAAATCATTTTAACAAGCAAAGGTGGCATTGAGTTCTGCACCAATGATTCAACTTTGTTTGGCATTGTTTCACATACCTTCTGATCTTTTATATTCTTTTTCTGCCAATTACAGAAAGTGATTGATGCAAATCTTGAATATTCATCCCAAGTTAGCACTAAGATGGCAAAATGTAACAAAAATATAATTTGCAGAAAACAAACTAATAGACTTTATAACCTTCACATTTAAATCAGTAAGGAAGATTATATTTTGCCTCACCCATGTACCCATCAGAGAAAAGAGTAAAGGCATTTCGCTAAAGAATGGAAAGGATGGAAGGAATGTTTTCATTATTTTAACGTACTGTATGTATATCAGGCAGGCAATAATGAAAGGTTAATGTCTATATAATCTTCATTAGCTGTTCTGGGTGTTCTTCTTGCTGTCAATTTCACTTTGCAGTTTAATTAGTGAACATATAACATACGATAACAAGCAGGTACATCCAATTATAGTAATTATGTGTCAAGCAAGTCCTCCCCTATGCCCTCCAATTGTCTTATATATACAGCAAATTGCTACAAGGAGTGCAGTGCAAAGTAGTGGAAATATTGAAGGGATGGATAGGGAGTATAAATTGCTTCATGTAATCACTCCAACATCCATTCTGTGTTTTGCATAGCAATTCAACAAAATGTTCCCTACTTACAAGTGAATCTTACTCTCCCTGCAATTATGGTAAAGGTACAAATATTTGTGTGTGGAAATAGTTAAATAAATTCAAAGCAAAACACTAACTCAATTACTTGTAATGAACTGGCTTTGTAGTCCAGTACAGTTCACTTGCAAGTAAATTTGCACTTCATTTTTTTTTTTTTACTTTTGTTAGTATTTTTTCACGTTTTTTTCACCACTTCCTAAATACATACTAGAAATTCTGAAAAATATTCTTGAACATACTTTAAGTTCTACCAGGATATAACATATATTTTATAATAATGTTATTAGTTTAAAAAGATGAGTTTTGTCATATTTAAGGTTGTTTTCCAATATATATTTAAAGATCAGAAATAAATGTAGGAAAAGGTGATGGAAGATAAATAATGTATGTGCAAAGAATGTTCACTTTGTGTTTCCCCATAGGAAAACAGTAGGGTAAGGGCTTGATGACATGGGACATGTAGATTTTTAATGAGCTTCTGCATTTTCCGAGCCACAGATCTTCACTTTCATGAAAAATTTGGTTGCCTTGGGCTGTTACAGATCATCAGCGCCAGGTGCAGTGCATAATGTCCTTGTGCCAACCTTTGCTATATCTGGCACCTAAGGGAAAGTGCACTAGTAAGGAGAGTACATGTGGGTGCCCTTTTGCCCTTACAAGTTTTGCAAAGTGCATGGTATTCACTTCTCTGCAGAAACCTTTTTGCCCCCTGAATGTTTGAGCTCATCAGAGGTTGGGAGAAATAAAATGTGCATAGTGTTCTCCCCCCCCCCCTTTTTTTAACTTTATACCTTGTCTCTCTTGTCTCTAGTGTATGAGCCCTTAGGGTGATGGCACACAGGGAGCTTTGTTGATTTTGTTGTAAAGATTTAACCATGGTCGTAAAATCTCCCCATGTGCCATCACCTGTAACAGCTACTTCTATCTCTGCCACTAGAGCTGGTACTGGTTGGAGAAATGTAGTGCTTTTGTTCCTTTTAACATTTTAAGACATAGGTGCAACATAAAGCAAAACAAGGACAAATCTGCATAGTAAAATCCCTTTGGTTTATTAACAGAACAGAATATACATTATTTTGAGGCATGCCCTTTTTTCAGGTGTGCAATTTGTTAAACTTCACAATGTTAAAGTTTAGCAACATCATTTGTATTAATATTTATAACTAGGGTTGCCAATTGGCTGGTATTTTACCAACCTGTCTAGTAAAAAGGGATATAAGCCAGGGATAATTTTGCAAATCTAAATTTTTAATACGTTTAAGTTAATCTCCTGGCCCTCCACTTGCCTTTTCTCTTGCTCGATTCATCCTCCATTACATCATTGCTTCACTGCTCATGTCATAACCTTGTCTCCTTGCATCCCTGTCCCACCCCTTCTAAGTCACAGGCCTCCCTCTTTTGTGCCCCCTGCCTCTTCTTTTTAAAAGGGACACACCATTTATAACCAAATTATACATAAGCCCATAAGGCTCACCAAGTCTTCCTCCAGTTTTGTAAATTCAAGTACATTGTATATACTGATAATTACACAGGCTATTGCAGCCATTGTAATCCACAAAATGTTACAGACTCCAATTCTTAACAACTTAAAGGCAACATTTTAGATGCAACATATATAGTCAAACAATAAAGTATTAGGAATTCTTAGACTGCCCTTACGAAACTATAGGAAAATGTATCTTAACCTTTCCATGTAAAAGACAAAATTATTATAAATAACATATTTATCTACATTTCTCATAAACTTTTGGCACTTGTAACAACCAGTTTTTCATTTTGAAAAACCATCTCAATTATGGCAGTAGATGCCTTTTCTTGAAACAATGTTTTGCCAAATATTGTCAATATTTTATAAATCTTTTTTATTTATTTATCCTTTTTTTATAACTCATCTTGTACTGTACAGATAACAACACTTTGGGGTATACCAATTTGTATTAGTTCAGTTGTACCAGTTTGGTTTGTGATATAATGCTGGAACGCCCTGAAACATTGTTTATTGTGTTTGACACAATAAACCACATTGTTTTCACAATGTTAAATGTTATCCATGTGCCTGTTCTGAATATGTCGTTCTGCTGAACCCCCTCTCAATGCTATGCAATAGGAAAAAGAAAGGTCTTTCACGGTGTGCCTGCTTGTAGCATTATCACTAGTACATACAAAGATTGGCCAGATTTTACCAGTATTATATCTCTTGGTTAGGTTATGCCATTAAAATATTATCATTTCAGCAGTACTCACAGAATGGAATGAAACATAAAATGGAAAGAAAATAAATATTGTTCTGTAAAAATGAACCACATTTATTCCTTAGAAATAATGTTTTGTGATATATTATTGTGATTGTTATAAGCAGTTTTGTAATTGAATGGAGTCATTTTTGGGTAATGAGACCTCCTGGTGATCAGCTGAACATCTACTGGTAGATCTCAGTCTAACTTTTGAGTGCAACTGGCTTAAGCCATCTCCATTAGTGATGGGCGAATTTGTCCGATTTGACAAATTTCCAGCGAAATTTGCGAAACCGTGAAGAATTCACGAAAACATGATGCACAACGGTTTTGACACAAGTGACTTTTTCTGTCCAAATTTTTTTTGCAAATTTTCTCTGCATTTTTGTGAATCTATTCTCCGGCAGCAGAAATTCGCCACTAATTTGCGCCTGGCGAAGTTATTCGCCCATCACTAATCTCCATCTGCCAGTCAGAAGTTAGGGATGGAGGTGCAATTGAATGTAGACCACTGGCCAGGTGTCAGACCAGGAGTGCACGTCTACAAGAGGTGAAGTTCACACACCAGTCTTCTCTAATATAAGAGCTTCATATGGATAGAAACTCTTCTGCAATCAGTGTTACTGCACACAATGTTACTGCTCTTTTTAAAAACATGTTAGATTAGCTGCCCTGCTTCGATGAGCATTGAAAATCTCATTAGATTAAGCTTTCTTCCTCTGATAAACTCATCATTATTCGTAGCAGCATGAAGAAAGGGCAAGCAATGGTTTCTGGCCTCTGAAACCCTCCAGAGTAGAAAATGATTTGCTTCTCTAATGCCTCTTGCCTTACAACTTTCATTCTGCAACTCTCGCAAATTCAACTGCTGTCTGGTAACTAGGACTGTTACCCTAGTAACCAGGTGGCAGTTATGCATTCAAATACAATGTCGGCAGTATAGAACAAAGAAAGAAATATAAGCAATTAAAAATATGTGTAGCAATAAAATTGAGCCTTCAGTTGATTTGCATGTACATTTTCTGTATTATTATTATTATTTTCTGTATTATATTAACAATTCATTTCAAGATGAACTTCTCATTCTAATGCCAGGGCGATTTCTATTTTTTTTTGGTAAACCTGAGTTGCCAACCAGTCTAATTATACTTTTAACATCTGTAAGTTGGTTGTATTTAAAGTTATTTGGATTTTTTCAGGCACAACTTTGTTGTGTTGTGCCCTTTTCCAATGTTAACAAATATTAAAGTGAAAATGCTTGAAAATCTGAATATACTGAAATGGGATCATCACACTTCAGTGACTTTTCACAGTGTTCAGTCTCAAATGGAAAGATGTCTAATGGGATATTAGGCCTGTGATAGATGATGTTCTAGCTGGCACACACACAATGAAATGACAGGGATCCCAGTTCATTCAGAAGAAGAGAGAATTTCTCCTGAATATGCTCAGGGCTGTCCTGAAGTAAAATGCATGGGATGCAAGGATGTGGTTTTCTAATCTGCTCATGAACATTTTTTCTTGTCAATACAAATGGTTGATTGTATATAATTGTTCATTTTATTTGCATTCTACTGTACTATTTTACAGTTGACTGGAGAATTCTTTTCCTATGCTGTATGTCACACTGTAACTGTAAAGTCATGTTATAAAGTGCAGTTTTGCTTTATACAGTCTAAATGAGTGCAAGCTATACTTCTTCTAGGCAGCAAAGGCAACATTTGCTTGATACAGTAATCCCTCTGTAAATCAGTGCTGGACAGCTAAAGGACAGAGGTTGGATATATGATCATCTAAATCTGAATGGGAGCTCAGTAGATATGTATGACATAGGTTTGGCTTGCTAATACCTAACTTAATAGTAGGGAAAACAGACGTTTTTTAGTGCTGTTCTTGGGCATGATGTGACATGGGGACACTGAAACCACTATGTATAACACTTTGTATAACTAATAGTTACTTGTATAAATACAGCAGCTCGAGTTGTAACAAAAGTGGTTATTTACAACTGCAAGTGAGCAAAATACATTTTTGGTGGCAAAAACGCCATGTTTTCTCACAATGCATCACAAAAAATTTGATGCATCTCTAATAAAACAGATCTGTATAATACAAAATTAATAGATTGCATTAAAATAAAGCCCTACAATAAATTCTTTAAATGCAAATTTTCTGTATCATATTAAAATGTGATTTTAAAGTCAACTTGTTTTAATGCCAGGGTGATTTCTACAAGGTAGGGCAATCTCAGAGTTAGGTGCTGAAATGTCAGAAGATACATAATTTCATTAATGCTTCTTGATGGGCACAAAATTCATTGTCTTCTTTTGACCTACATATGACTTTTTATAATGATGCAAGCTTAAAGGGATAGTTCACCTTTAAATTACTGTTAAAGGAAAACTATACCCCCCAAACAATGTAGGTCTCTATAAAAAGATATTGCATAAAACAGCTCATATGTAAAATCCTGCTTCATGTAAATAAACCATTATCATAATAATATACTTTTCTAGTAGTATGTGCCATTGGGTAATCATAAATAGAAAATTGCCATTTTAAAAAATAAGGGCCGCCCCCTGGGATCGTAGGATTCACTGTACTCACAAACATACCAACAAACCATACATGTTAGGTCACATGAGCCAATTAACAGACAGAGTTGTGTCTTTTGCTTCCACACTTCTTCCTGTTACAGTTAGAGTTGTAGTATTTCTGGTCAGGTGATCTCTGAGGCAGCACAGAGACCATCACGAAATGGTGGCTCAAGGCAAAAGATGTAAAAGGGCAATATTTACTTAAATATATATTCCAGTTTGGTAAGATTCTTTAATATGCAACTTAATATGATATGAACTATCTGTTGCTTAAGTGTTCATTTTGGGGCTATAGTTTTCCTTTAAGAATGTTATAGAATATGTTTAAGAATGACTGACTCTAAAATAAACTTTTCAATTGGCCTTAATTTTTAAATTTTTTATAAATTTAGAAATTTGCCTTTTTCTTCTGACTTTTTCTAGCTTTGAAATGGGGGTCACTGACCCCATCTAAAACTACATTTTCTGTAAGGCTACATATTTATTGTTATTGGTGCTTTTTATTACTCTTCTTTCTATTCAAACCTTCTCCTATTCATATTCCATTTATTATTCAAATCAATACATGGTTGCTTGGGTAATTTACCAATACATGGTTGCTAGAAAACAGATGGGTGAAAATGCAAACTGGAGAGCTGCTGAATAAAGAGCTAAATAACTAAAACACCACAAATATTAATAAATGAAAACCAATTGCAAATCGTCTCAGAATATCACTCTCTACATCATACTAAAAGTTAATTTAAAAACATCCCAATTACTCCTCAGCCACCCAGTGGCCTATCCTTCCTTACTACTAGAATTGTGCTCACCAGGGGGAGTTGTACTTAACACATTGGCAGGTGCCTTGTCAAAATGAACACAATTGTCCTCACACTTCAATGTAAATTGGACACAATTAAGCTGGTTGACATCTTTTACAGTGTTTGGCATGATAGTGATGTGTGTGTCAGATTCTTTGGGCATAAATGCATTGTGCCTATATAGGCTGGGCACTGAGGGAACACTGGAGTTACCCCCTGGTTTGGAGGTGGAAGTAACTCCAGGGTTCCATTGTGTCAGTGGGTGTCAGTGGGTGCAGCAGCGCTCTATTTGGAATAGAAGGCAGGGCAAAGGTAGTAGCTGCAAGCTCAGCTATATGGAAGTGAAAGGAGAATATTGGGATGCAAATACCTCTAATTAATGGGTTTTTACACATGGGACTAAAAAGGTTATAAAAGGGGAGGTTCGAGAAAAAATTGGGAGATGCGTCATGCTAAGAAGTGAAACGCATGAAGTTATCTGAGGTACCCAACAGGAAAGTAGGAAAGGTAGGAAAACAAGCTAGTGAAGGGCCTAGTTTGTGTAATAGCACCCTAGAATGGTGTAAAGTCAGACAGGATAGTTAGAATGGGCAGCTGTAGCCTCAACCAGGAGAAAGTGGGTATAGTGAGCCAGTGGATACCCCACCAGACAGGTTTGGAGTGGATAGTTAGCATACAGGCAGAAGCTGGTGAAAGGTGTTGGAGTCCCACTGCATAGCACCTGGCAAGGCTGTTGTATGGGCTAAGTCCTGTAAAGGGAGGAAATGCTGACTGGACCCCTAGGAAGGCACTGGAGGCTGATCGGGAGAGTGGGAAGGAACACTGGAGGGACCCGAAAGTGTACTTAGTATTTGCCTGTTGAAGCTGTCCAACCTGACTGTGGAGTTACTCTGGGTATTGTGAACTGTGAATATGTGCCCTGTCGGAAGTACAAGTGTGCCTTCCTGTAACTGTGAGAATCAAAATGGTTTCGTTCTTCTATGACTCCCAGCACCTTTGTGTCTTCAAGTGTGGCCAACAGTATGCTATGGTTAGTACTGCCTACACATTGACTACAGGGAACTTTGCCGCAAAGCAGCTGTGCTTGCAGACAGAAATGACTCCTAAAATCTTTCTCTACTAAATATGTGACATTTTGGCATACTCAAATGAATCCTTTCAAATAAGAGAAAGAGTGCAGAGGTTAATGTCACACATGATAACTCAAAGGCCACCTGATGTCAGTGAGGACAGTGTAACTAGCTATTCATTTCTTTGCTTTTTTTCCTTTCCTCTCACATTGTCACTAGAAATACCAAATAACCAAGTGGCATCATAAACTAAAGGATACTTATGCTCTAATCTTGTTACTAGTATAAAAATGCAGACATTCTGTTTAATACATTGTTTAATTCATTTTATTGTGGCGAATACCCTTGTAGCTATAAAATTATCATGAATAGTGTGCAGATTTTGGCCACAAAAGGGACACGATTTTACTCTGGCTAGTATCTATCCTGTGTGTGCCATGACCAGCATTCATAATCAATCACGAAATTAGAGTGCTCACCCCTCCAGTATCCGCTTTCGCAGTGCCAGGTGCTGAACTGTGAGACCCACTCCTGTCCTTGGGCCAAAATATCATTCAAGGAAAAAAACAGCAGCACACCGGATCCAATTGAAGTAATGTGCAAAATTCAAACTTTTATTAAGCCCATATGCAAAGGCAACGTTTCGAGCCCAACCGGCCCTTTATCAAGCCCAAGGGGCTTGATAAAGGGCCGGTTGGGCTCGAAACGTTGCCTTTGCATATGGGCTTAATAAAAGTTTGAATTTTGCACATTACTTCAATTGGATCCGGTGTGCTGCTGTTTTTTTCCTTGAATGACCAGCATTCATGTCAGTTACTGAACACACAGGGCAATAGAATGCTGTATTGGTGGTACAGAAAGTGACACTGGCATGGTTCTTACCCTCAGTAAAGAGACAGATCACAGACAGACATTTGTTGGTTCTAAGCATTGTAACTGATAAAATATACAGCAGTTATAGATGCTGCAAACAAATCCCCAGTAAAGAAAGAAAAAAACTCTACACGGTGTTGTTTGAAAACAAACATATAAAAATCAACTTTATAATTCAGCTCAAACACCGTGCAGAATTCATTGCCAAGGCATAAAACGCTGAGCAGATAAGGCCATGCAAATATAGAACTCAAATAAAATACATTTGCAAGGCTATTAGACATGAATAGCTTACCTTTCTCTCTCACCCTAGTAAATAACAAGTCATCTAGGGCTGACGAAAATAATGTGGCTGGTATATTTCAAGTACCAACAGAAAAATAACCTGCAATATCATTTTTTTTTATGTTTGCCGAACCTAGTCAGCCGTTTAATATTTAATTCACTTTGGTTTTCTTTAGCTGCTAGTATTAAGGTTACATAATGGTTCATTTGGTACTTAATTGTCATAAAAACGATTAGCTCTGTTCCATAAACCAATCATTCTGTGTGAAGTGGAACTTATTCTTCTGGGGATAATTCTATTGCCTTTTACTTTATGAGTACATGTGCGTAATGTGGTTTCAAATGAATGAATCCGTGAAATGGAGGTCTGTCTGCATTGTTTTCTAATTAAGTGCGTTTTGTCCTATTAGCTTTCACTGAGTTTTAAAACATGTGAAAAAAATAATAGAGATTCATTTAAGATGTTTAAGTTTAGGCTTTCTGTGAATAATTAAACAACCTTCACATTAAGTGATTGTAGAAATGCTGTAAAGTGATCTGCCTCTAACCTAAAATGCATTTACTACTGAAGCTGTTGGCTATTGAGCTAATGATAATATAGTGATGAAAAAAAAGGCAGGGAAAATAGTCATGGAAAAAACATCACTAACTCCATTGCTTGGATATTACTTAGATAAATGGCCATATATTCCTATGTGGCGCATATTATATATAATTATTATAATAGTTGTTGAAAGTGGGATGGGTTTCGCTGGGATGCCACACCACCACTTATTTTTCTGTTTAATAGCAGGGCCAGACTTTTTATTCTGTTGTCCCTCTGTTATTGGATGGAGTGTGATCAGAGCTGCAAGTTTTATTTTTGATCACACAATCTTGTCTGTCCAGTGACAGAGAGCACACACAAAAAGAGCAGGAGGTAAGCACAGGGAGATTTCTAAAATATACTCCTGGTTTATATTTTGAAGCATTAAATTAAACGGCACTAAGTTTGTACAGGAGCAGTATCCCATGTCAACCAATAAGATGTTTACGTTTAAACAGGTGACCGGTAAATGCTGCCTTCTTATTGGTTGCTATGGGTTACTGCTCCTGGGCAAACTTAGTGCCTTTTGGGGGAATGTAATAAAAGTTGGTAAAGGGAAAAATATTCGCAATGCGAAAAGTTATGCCTTTCTGCGAACAAATTTGCCTTTGTGAAACTTTAATATAGCTTTTGCGAACCCGGAAACTGTTTAGCCACCACTTCCGACAGGGGGAAGAAGGTTTGCAAACTTTATAGTTTGCGCCACTGTGCAGTGAATGTAGTAACATTTCTTACTGAAAAAGTTGTTATGTTTGCTCCAAAAGATTACGACACCTTCAAGCTCTTCTTAAAAGTGAGCAATGTGCAATGAAAATTCGCAATGCGCAATGAAAATTCTGTGGAGCCTTCAGTTTACAATATACTTAACATTCATTGAGATTAAGGCAGAGGGTCATTTGATTTGACAGATTTGTAGCAGACAGTATTCTAGAGCTTGTGTTTCTAAGTAAGTTTTTAAAGAAACCACTGGGGTAACTCTCTAGGCCCCAGGCTTTGTTATTGAGCATCTTAGCTGTAATTCAGAGTGAGCATCAGCATTCTGTAAGTGCCAATTCACAGCCATAAAGGCTCTTATTAACTCTATCAGGGTAAATACTTGCTACTTAACCTAATGTGTCTGGCTTACAATGCCTTCTTTCAGTATGGCCAGGGGCGCTCCGCCAATGAGGCGAATTGAGTAACTCGCCTCAGGCGGCAGCGCTCCACTAGGTACCAGGGGCGGCAAAAATGCCGCTCCTGGTACTTTAAGAGCCGAATTTCCAGTTTTCAGTGTCCTGGCCCTCTCCGCCACCCTTGTGGACCCTCCCGACCAAAAAGGTGAGCGCACCGGGGAGGAGGGGGGCAGCAACAACACCAAGCTGCCTCAGGCGGTGGAGGGGCCAGGATCACCCCTGAGTATGGCATGAGATGTACAGGTAGATTTGCTGCACATATGCAGCATTATTCATTTAAGCTCACATCCAAAACTGATGTTATCTTAGTTTGTTTTGAGACATTAGTACAATTGTTTGGTATTCAGAAATCATGTTCACAACTTATGTTTTAGATCTAGTTTTAGATTTCGGAAATATTTACAGTTTTAGGCTGCTAATACCAGGCTTTTCGTTCAACTGAGCGTCGGCAGCCCAAATGATAACTGAAAACAGTAAGTGCATATTATAGAGAGTAAGCAGACAGTTATGATTTCTGACATTCATGCGCCTGTAAAAAAAACTGATGAGCTGAAAGACTGTTAGTAAACTAGAAGTATCTGAGTTGCTAATATTTCAGAAAATGAAAGTAACTTGTTCAAAGGACCACTCTAAGTAAAATTACAACAAATTCGTTTTTTGCATTAAGATTTCCTTTAATAACATTGGTATCATGTATAAAATACTGACCAGATGGCTATCCTTGTGGACAAGGGGGTACAAAAGGAAAATGGCTGTGGTAGTGGTTAAATAGAGCAGTGGTCCCCAACCAGTAGCTCGTGAGCAACATGTTGCTCCCCAACCCCTTGGATGTTGCTCCCCAACCCCTTGGATGTTGCTCCCAGTGGCCTCAGAGCAGGTGATTATTTTTGAATTCCAGGCTTGAAAGTTGTATAAAAACCAGGTGTCCTACCAAACAGAGGCTCCTGTAGGCTGCCAGTCCACATAGTGGCTACCAATAGTCAATCACAACCCTTACTTGGCACTAGCCAGGAACATTTTTCATGCTTGTGTTGCTCCCCAACTCTTGTTCCATCTGAATGTTGCTCACGG
Organism: Xenopus laevis; assembly: GCF_017654675.1. NCBI lineage: Eukaryota > Metazoa > Chordata > Amphibia > Anura > Pipidae > Xenopus > Xenopus laevis. The sequence goes on along the minus strand of NC_054374.1, from coordinate 112,635,032 downwards.
GTGGAAAAAGGTTGGGGACCCCTGAAATAGAGGATAGATCTATTAAAGCTAATCACAAGGCGTGTTTCCTCCTGGCATATTTAAGCTGGTACCTGTGACTTCAATTCATTTGACTGGAAAATACCCGCAAGAGAAGATGCAAGTGCTTTTCCCTCTGAACATGACTCACTCTTTGCTTCCAGGCATTTTACATTCAAGAAAGCGGGTGCCATGTGAGATATTAGCCTAAAGGTTTGCACAAAGAGAGTTCTAATTCACATGGAGCATTTTTCATAGCTGAATGCACTTCTTTAATGTAATAATTCGAATATATACATATAGTGGTGGGGTTGAGAAGTGACACTTTAGCTATAGGGCTTGTGAGTAAACTACACTGATGTAAAATGATTATATTATAGCTGATATTGCTGTACCTTTCCAGTTTTCTGCTATGAGCCCTATATTTTTTCTATTAAACTTAAGGTTAATGTTTAACCATTTGGCTCCCTTATTTTACATTCAATTTTACATTTTTGCTTAGAGATATTCAGTCCAAAATTATACTTGTTACTAAGCCTTAAGGTTAGTACAAATTAAAAACCCGAGGCCTCATAATGAGGTTTATATGACTGTACAGCAATGCACTTCTCCACAATTTTCCCCAGGCAAAGCATATGTCATTTTTATTTTTATTATTCCATGGCAAATGCAAATTAAAAAAAAAACTTTAAAGTAAAAGGTCAATCTAGGCAGCATTTTAATTTTTACTCAGCCATGAAATAGATTTCAATTTCTGTGCTTTCTAATCTCACAGTTCTTCTAAAGGTTTGATTAAAGCAGATTTCTTTGCAAAAAGAGAAACTTAAATCTCCAGTACTAAACAGATGTGGAAAATCAAGCTTAGAAACGAGGTAGGTGCACCAGGGAATACTGATTTAGACTGAAAGTTTGAAAAGCCCACTAATAGGCACATTAAGCTAAACAATGTCTGTGTAGATATATTATACCTGAAACCTGAATGTAATGATAACAGTGAAATTAAAGGAGCGTGAAGCAAACAGAGAGAGAAAAATATTTAGTTGGATTTATGAATTGTATTTATCTCTATATCTAGCCACATATCACTATCATTTGTCTTTGCTGATTCTGGTCATGAACTTTCAGATATCTGGACAGAATGAGTGGTTCAAAAGGGAGATTAGGGGCTTTGATAAAACATGCATATGAAATAAGATACTTTAGTTGTTCAAATAGCAAAACTACCTAAAATATTTTAAGGGCAGGGGCACACAGGCAGATTCAGGGAGATTTAGTCGCCTGGCGACTAATCGCCTCTTCTTTGGGGTGACAATCTCCCCGAACTGCTTTCCCCTGCCTTCTAAAATGAAAAATCACCTGCGGCAAAGCACTCGGGTTTCCTCATGAGGCAACTTCGGGCGACTTCAGAAATCGAAGCGCCGCGAGTGCCATTGTGCTAGGGTTTTCTCATTATAGCAGGCGGAAGGCAGGGGGAAGGCAGTTTGGGGAGATTGTCGCCCCGAAGAAGAGGCGATTTGTCGCTAGGCGACTGTATCTTCCCGAATCTGCCCATGTGCCCCTGTCCTAAATGTCTTGTGTGAGGGTTATCTTAATGGAAGTACACAGACTAGCATTTGGATAAACCTCAGCCTTTCAAAAACTTTGACCCCTTTGATCATTTGACATATTTGATATTAGCACCACTATGTAAAAGCAAGCTGGTATATAGTATTAAGATTAAAAACAAATCAGATAGTTTGTGTCTTTATAGTAAACATAGTTTTTACACATTAACTATGCAAATAATATCCATACTATGGCATCTGATCTGCCGTGTGCTTTCAGTATGGTGGAATTTATGTGTGTGGGACTATAAGGGAATGTGTCTCACTACAAGAGGCCTGTTATCAATACGAATGTCAGGTCATTTATTAAAAGATGTGAATATAAAAAGCATGAATGAATAAAAATATGGAACTAATCAGAATACTAATAGGAAAAGCTTGAAACCATTGTGCAATTACAAATAAAAAAAACCCAGATAACTTCTAAAATCTTGAATTAAAGAAAGATTTTATCATTTGATAAGACAACTCCTATTGACTTCTACATGACCTCAACAGCTTTTAGATGGCGATGTTATATATAGTGTTTTTCGTGTTTTTTACGCTTAAAGGAGAAAGAAAGTAATTTTATACTTGGGGGTGCCAAAAGTTAGGCACCCCCAAGTGAATGTATTTACTTACCTGACACCCCGGGCTGGTGCTCCTATCAGCAGAAAACTGCACAGGCACAGGGTTTCTCTACCGAGCACCACGGAGTGATCCTCTTCCTGCTTCTTTGCTCTTCAAATTTTCCCAGGCAGACACATGAACAGTAGAACCAAATAGCCGGCTTTTTCATTAAAGGTTGGCTACTACATACAGTACCCTCCATTGCACCTCAGTTACAATAATGGTCAGCCCCCCAAAACCCATACCATCTGACCAACAGATTACACACTTATTCACAAGGAGTACTAGGGGCAACTGGTAAATCATACAATGTACAGTATATACAACACTTTGTACATTTAGATACTTGGAACACTATATAGTACTTGAAAGCAAGCAATGATTATGAATGCAAATGGAGGTACTACATTATATTTTGCACATAGTGAAGAGCAAATCTGTCACAATACACTTCGCCGAAAAATTTGCGAAACTTATTTAAGTAAATAGGGACAGTTTTTTTTACGTGTGCAGCTTTTTTTTACGTGCACAACTTTTTTTCTCCCTCCAAATACGTTAAAGTCAATTGGCAGTTTTTCATGCGCAACTTTTTTGTATTGCCAATTTTTTTTGTCTTGGTGATTTTTTTATCCAAATGCATTAAGGTCAATGGGCATTTTTTCTTGTGGTGACTTTTTTGTCTCTGTGTCTTTTTGTGTTGGTGACTTTTTTGTGTCTGCAATTTTTTTTTCACAGGGAATTTTTGCTACAGCTTTGTGAAAAAATTAGCAGGAGGCGAAATGCGGATGAATGAATGCTCATCATTATTTGTACATTTTCCCCAGTGAATGAGTATAGACTTTAGGTATTCCATCAGTGTTACAGTTTTGATGCTGAAGTAGTGAAAAGAGTTACTTAAGAAGAGACTTTTTCTCCTTTTGTTTGATTATTGCAGCAACGCATTTAAGAAGTGTTTACAAACAATGTTTTTTCTTATGATTAATACATGCAATTTATTTAAGAAAAATAGAATCACATACAATGCAAAAGAATCAAAAATTGCTGAGATTGTAAAAATCACCACAGGGTACAGTGATGACACATTATTTCTTTTGTTATTACTATTGGAATATCAGATTTCTCCAAAGGCAGATTTATAGTTGAACAGAATTAATCTGGCAGATCTTTCTTCATGTGAAATTTATCAAAGGAAAACAATATTAAGTAGAATAAATACATTTAGTTCACTGAAGTATGGGGTATAGAATAACAACTTATATGATCAATGTCACAGCTGTTATAACATGACTAGGGGCTAAAATGGGTTGAACAGCTCTACCTCAATCATGTGTATGCATTTTTGCAATGTTTTACAAGTTGCCTGATCACATATTATTAAAGGCATCTGTTTCTATAAAAAACAAATCTTGTTGGGGATATTAGCGCAAAACTATTATGCTGATGGATTTGCACAAACTGAATAATTAGCTAAACTGATATCAGAGAGAGGAAAACAAATTCTGATTAATTTAATATAATTTATTATAGTGATATACCATGTTCATATTCTTTATTAACATAAAAGCTGCCAAAGTTTTTCTTTGTTACAAAACTTGCCAAGCTTTTTTTCTTTTTAGCACAAAACGCTGTAAGATTAATAAACTCATGTTGGGTTTCCTTGCCTGATTTCCTGGCCCCCTTCCCCAAATCCGACCCATTCAAAAGTGCTGAAAATTGAATCCAGAATTTAATTTAGCCCTTATATTAATTAACAAATTAATTAATTACTATTATGATTAATTTCTTTTCAGATTCCACCATTATGTCTCAGTTTTTCCATTGCTGAATTTTGCTGAATATGCCTGTCCGGATAACTGATGAAATATTGGCATATATCCACACACATGTTTACATTGACATACATACAGTATACAAACTATCTATAGTGAAGATTACTGTAACCCTGTATATTTTGCCTGTTTAAAAATGCATCCAAGTGTCTGGTAAAGGCATTAAAGGACATACTGTGGCAGCAACAGTTAAATTACAGCATAATTCATAAAGAAAAGACTATGTCACTTCCATTTTATGTGATTTGGGCTTTGAACATGTGCAGAACCATTGTTTTTAGTTTATTGCCAGCACAAACTGGCAACAAAATGTTTGCAAGTACAGATGCCATCACTGGCCCAACAGCAGGGTTTTATTTAGGTCCAGTGCTGCACTAGGCACCAGACCTCAGCACTCTCTTTTCTCTTGGTGATCATTGCAGACTGGATGGCTGTCTAGTGTATGCAACAATCGTAGCAGAGACAGGTACCCCCCTTACAAACTGTATTTTTTTATTTTTGTGGGTTTTTTTGAGACACTTATTTCAAAATATATTGAGTTACTTTGCTGCCCATTTCAGATATAGATATATCAAAGGTCTGTGATTTAAATTCATCTGCCGGATTACAGCTTCATGACCATCCATGTATTGCTGGCAGACTTTCTCATTATGTAGTCCAACATTTCTGCATACATACATTGTTGCTCATTTCTGATCGCAGCTGCAGGTCACACTAAAATGGATGTTAAAGAAAGGATATGCTATTGTTAGGTGTGGCCACAGTTGTGTGGCTGGCAGCTAGGAGCCTATGTGCTGTGTAACAAGGGTAAACAAATCCTTTTACCAGGCCAGTGGTCAGAGGCAGGCGGCAAACAAACAAGTCTGTAATATAGGCAGAGGTCTGGGCTTGCAGCAACAAAGAAAAGTCAGATGAAACAGGCGGAGTTCTGGGCAGGCTGAAGACAAGTATGAATCCAAAGAAACAGGCCGAGGTCAATTACCAGGAGATCAAATAGTCAATGGGAACTGGAGCAGGGAACAGGGGCACAGGGCAGAGAACCAGGCAGGTACAGGGGACCAGGCAGGGACAGGGAAACAGGCAGGAACAGGAAAACAGGCAAGGTAAGCACAGGTCTGAAGAAACTGGAGCTAGATCTAGCTGTGAGGCTTATATAGGGCCTTGATGATAAGATTACAGACACCTGGCCTTAATAAGATTAGGGGTGGAGACAATGGAAATAGCAGAGGCAGCAGTAGTCTATATGGACAGTCTGAAGTGTGAGCTCCAAAGACTGATTTCATGTGAGGACATAATAATATAATCTGAGAGCATGAGGAGGCCTTTTTATATAGCTTCTTGTGTTACTTACCTTCTTTTACCTTTGGGGGTGGTAAATCCTTTAATGGCCACTGCTGTTTGAAGGGACAGCAAAATCAGTTACCAGTATCTTGAGGCGCAAATCCCCAATATTAAAATAAGCTTTGTAGCCCATCTACTGTAGCCTATAGTTATATTCTGTAGTTGTTGCCAAATATCAGATTGCTCTCTGCGCAAAAGTCATTTCATATCCGCACAACCACACCTTTCCTTTATTGCTATAGTATAAAGTGTGAGTTATGTGTGCCAGATGCACAAACCACAATGGCTCCATCTACATCGGTTCCCATGCAAATATAAATGTAAAAATTAACCAGTTTCAAAAAGGTCTCTTCTTGTTTATAATAAATAGTTAAACCAAGCAAAATCGGTCTGCCTTGAAACATGACCCAAGAAGCACTTTGTTTCCTTTTCTTTCTGTGGGGTCCGTTTACTAAAGTGCGGTAAATCTGACTTTAAGTTTCCGCATTTTATCGTTGAGAATATTTTTACGCCAGAATATTCGCACCGAATAAGTTTACTAAACAGCGATGCGCTCAGAAGTCATTGCGATCACTTGCGTTAAGGAACCAGCTTACGTTGGCGAAAAATTACGTTTTGCGAATATTTATGCTATAAAATAGTCTTGTTTTATGGCGGTTATTATGGCAATTTTTACTGTGACATTTATGGCCAGAAATGCATCTTCGAAACTCATAAACTTTATTGACTGATGATTATACCATCCAACAACATTACCAGAGAAACACCAATCAAACATGTATGCATCATATAAACCCTTCTGCCAATAGAATCATAGGAACAAGAAATCATACCAGTCAATCTCTTTGCTTTATAGAAATGCACAGTTTAATGTAGCCAATCACAATGAAACCAAAAAAGCTCTGTAGAGGCTGACGAATCCTTGGACTGTGATGCCCGCTGCCAATAATACACCTCTGAGCTGAAACTGCTGCTGTTACACAGATAGAAGCAGAAGCCAAAACATCCTGTCAGCAATAGCTACAGATCTCTCTCCTGTCAGCAAAGAATGATGGGTAAAAAAAAAAGTATTATGGGATATTTCCTGCCCCTTGAGAATTTTCTGGTGAAAAAAATACTTTTACGCCACTACATAGGTGGCGGTAAAAGTTTGTGAATATTCTGGCATTAATTTTGTCTTTAGAACATTTCGCTGTTTAGTAAACCAGGCGTTAATGTCTACGTAGCGTTATTTTCAGTGAATGCGATAACTGGCAAACAATTATTCTTGCTCAAGAAAATTCGCAAATTTAGATTTACCGCAGGTTAGTAAACTGGCGATAACATATTTGGCGAAAATTCTGTCTATATTTTGTGCGAATATTTTTAACGCACTTTAGTAAACGGACCCCTGAGTCATGTATAAAAGAAATGGTTAATTTATACATTAGCTGTATGCGTTTTAGATCAGTGTTGGTTTGCATGTATATCACAATTTCTTGCTTTTGTCTTGTTTTATCTGAGAAATTTCAATACAGTCTACTGTCTCGGCTGTCCTTCAAGTATTACATTCAAGTATTAGTTTAGATATGATGTAGTCTAAGCTTTTCATTCTATCCAGAGTAATGCTTTTACAGTGCATATGCCAGAGACTTAGTGCAAAAGTCAAAGAGATGCAATTAATAATCTTTTTGTAGTTCATAAAAGTAAAATCTTCAGAGCCACAAAGCCAGGCAAGCAAAACCTTCCATAGCCATGGCAATCCTAAGTATATTTATTGTGATATAAAAGGTAACAATAAAAACACATTTTATACAACAGATTGAAGTGAATTCAATGTAAATGTTGGCATTAATGTTGAATCTCTGGCATAATACTGAGATACAGAACGTTCCCAGGCATTTACAGAAGACTATTAAAAGGAAAATAATAAATCAGGTAACATCTGTATTACTTGGGCTATACAGGCTGCAGAATGTGAAGAAAAAGGAACAAACTGCGCTAGGCTTATTAAACATTGATTTATCTACATAGCCACATATTTGCAGGTGTTTGCACATATTGTGTAATTTGTATTACAGAAGCAATAATGAACCAATCTCTGCTAAATATTATATTACAGTCACCTAGGAGGTAGGTGATCATTTATAGTCACTGCTAATAACATTATATTTTAGAGCTCAAAGTTACCTACAGGTAATGACACAGCTAAAATGCTCATGAGTTTTTTCTTTATTATATGAATTTACTTTTTACCATGCTATGGCCCCAACAAACTGAACCCTACTCTCTGAGCACTGTAGTAATTTACATTTCTAATTGTAGCAATTTCTGAGATTCTTTTTTCCTGCTAATTCTAGGCTACTTGCGCCACTGAGAGTCATCAACCCTAGGGTTCAGTGAATACAGGAAGTGCATAGAAAGTTTGAAGACAGTCGCTGACAATCTGACTTTCAAAGAGAGCTGTTACATAGTTACATAGTTAAATTGGGTTGAAAAAAGACAAAGTCCATCAAGTTCAACCCCTCCAAATGAAAACCCAGCATCCATACACACACCCCTCTCTACTTTTAATTAAATTCTATATACCCATACCTATACTAACTATAGAGTTTAGTATCACAATAGCCTTTGATATTATGTCTGTCCAAGAAATCATCCAAGCCATTCTTAAAGGCATTAACTGAATCAGCCATCACAACATCACCCGGCAGTGCTAACCAATTTAGTTGCACGTCTCTGCACTCTCTCCAGCTCATTTATATCCCTCTTAAGGACTGGAGTCCAAAACTGCACTGCATACTCCAGATGAGGCCTCACCAGGGACCTATAAAGAGGCATAATTATGTTTTCATCCCTTGAGTTAATGCCCTTTTTTATGCAAGACAGAACTTTATTGCTTTAGAAGCCACAGAATGACACTGCCCAGAATTAGACAACTTGTTATCTACAAAAACCCCTAGATCCTTCTCATTTAAGGAAACTTCCAACACACTGTCATTTAGTGTATAACTTGCATTTATATTATTTTTGCCAAAGTGCATAACCTTGCATTTATCAACATTGAACCTCATTTTCCAGTTTACTAGCACATTCTAGTATATATCATGTATAGATGGTCCTTAATATACTATGTATTTCAAGCTATAATAATCTAGAATAACTCTTAAAATCATTAGGGTGCAAAGGGATTAACTTTTAAGGTCCGTGCATTCATATTTACAAACTTATTTGTGATGGGCGATAGTAGTGACTGTGTGTTTTTATGTATCTGTCTTTGTAGCATTTAACTACACAACTAAATCACTATTTTATTTTATCTATTATTAATTCCCCAATTGAACAGCAGAGGGGCGGAAGCTACATATATGGGTATCTAGCAGAGGGCACATTGGCTTCTTGAGGAAGTGACTAGTTTGAGTCACGAAACGCGTCAAGCCATGCTCTCACCCTGCCTGCAACTTATTTGTGTTTACACAATGTTTTTACTGCAACATTTTGAATAAAAATTGGAACTTTTAACCGTTTTGGCCCATGGATCCAGTGTTTATGGCAGCCTGCTAGTGTGCTTTCTGATTCGTTTCCAGTTTGCTGTCCAGTTTTCCAATTTAGACAAATCACTCTGCAAAGTGGCAGCATCCTGTTAAGTTGAAATCTGAGTTTTAGCAGTCTAATATCTCAGAAACCACTATAAATCAATGTAAATTGCAGAACTTCAACTAACATTATATCATTTCTTTTAGGAAGATCACCAAAAGCACATTTTTTTATGTGCTGTAAGGCAGGTGCGGATTAATGCAAAGGGCTATTCTAGGCTATAGCATAGGGGCCCAGTGTGATCAGGGGCATATCTAGCTTTTTTCAATTATTATTTCTATTTTCTTTAATATTTATTTTTATTTACTCTTCTGGATCCGGTCAGGTGCACCTGCTGGAAGAAGAAGGCAGTCAAGACCCGTAAGTGCACCTCAATGCATACAGATTCAGTGATGTCACTGGTGCGTGCCAAACCTGACCAGGCATAGAGAGCTAGGGTGCACACATGCCTGGATCTGCTCACATCCATACCCAGCAGTAGTCTAGAAAGGGGCATCTGTGTGGATGTAATCTTGGGCCCTAAGGAAGTTAAAATTTGAAGGAAATATTTATATTTCACATGGTACAATATACCATCTGCAAATTAATGTAGAGGAGAGGGGCATCAACATGCATCATAAAATAGTACCTGTATGTTCCTCTTAGCAGAAGGTAGGGTTTCAGGGAGAGCTTTTGCAACTTTACTTACTCACGGTTGTTGCCTCATGTATCTGATTCTGCATGATCGGCTTTTAGGGTAGGGGCACACTGGGCGATTCTGGGAGATTTAGTCGCCTGGTAACTAATTGCTTCGTCTTTGCGGCGACCAATCTCCCTGAACGCCGAAGTTGCCTCACGAGGAAAACTTCGGAAAACGAATCTCCGCGTGTGCTTTAGCGCTGGTGATTTTTCATTTATGCCAGTGCAAGAGTGAGGGAAGGAGTTCGGGGAGATTGGTCGCTGCAATGACAAGGCGATAAGTCGCCAGCCGACTAATTCTCCCCAAATCGCCCAGTGTTCCCCTAACCTTACAAGGCAGCATATTTCATGTGACAGGTGAATATTTGAAGATTGCGTCTTCCACAAGGTTGCTGGCATAAGACACCTAGGTGCTGTTTAATAAAATGCAATGTGGTTGCCTAGGAGCAGTAATTCATATCAGCCAATCAGCAGGTAGCATTTACTGGTCACCTAAAAGCAAACATCTTATTGTTTGCTATGGGTTAATGCTCCTGGGCAAACTTAGTGCCTTTTATTACATATGGGGGAAATATTTATGGAGGCCCTTTGATGTAGTTCATTCCATATATTATACAACTTATAAGCGTTCATTAATTCTGTTTAACTTTAATGATGTTTTTGCAATGGCAAAATAAACAGAAAAGGTGTCTCTTCAGAAGGATCAGAATAAACTGATATATGCATCAGCAGTGACCATTCAAACTGAGGACTTGCAAGTTTAAAGGGATGGTCTAGGTAATGTCCAGTTTTTCACTGAAAAAAACATTACCTACAGTGAAGGATACTGCTTGGCTAGCATGGGGTTTTTCTTTGGGATTGCATGGATTTTATTTCTGCCAGTTTGTTGCCTTAATATTTGTTGTAAGACAAAGCATATGACAATTTCAACTCTAAACTGTAGCTGTTATGTAATCTACATATATTACAATTCATGATGTTTCATTCTTAAAAGGAAATTATAACCCTAAACAATGTAGGTCTCTATGAAAATATATTGCATACAACAGCTCATATGTAAAACCCTGCTTCATGTAAATAAACTGTTTCCATAATAATATACTTTTTTAGTAGTATGTGTCATTAGGTAATCCTAAATAGAAAATTGCAGTTTTAAGAAATAAAGGCTGCCCCCAGGATCCATGGTGCATACAAACAAACCAAACAAACCATATGTATGGTGTCCCAGGCCCCAGGTCCCTCTAGCCACAAACAACTGAAGATGCACATGTGCAATGATGCTACATCATGACTTTGGCGGACGCTCTGGCATCACGGATTGGCGCCATATTCAAAATTCAGTATTCTGACACCGCTCAAGCTATTTTCCTGCAATCCTTATTGTTTTTGACTTCTTCCTGGTTATCGACTTCTGATTCTTGCCGCCTGCCATTTGACCCTTGCCTAGACTCGACTCTGACCTTACCTGAACCTCTAGTAACATGCTTCTGACTACCTTGGCTTTGGTAAGTCGTCTGTGAACACCAAAGTTAATAGGGCTCTCTTACTACTCCTAACGGGTAGGTCCTGGCAGTTATGGGCTTCATAAACTACTGTGCCATAACACCATACATGTTAGGTCACATGAGCCAATTAGAAGACAGTATATATATATATATATTGTGTGTGTGTGTATGTATGTATATATATATATATATATATATATATATATATATATATATATATATATATATATATATATATATATATAAAAAGCTGGAAATGGAGATCGCACTCACAGGTCTTAGAAGTGTTTAAATGTCTTTATTCAGTGGACGATCGCTGACGTTTCGGCTGACACGACAGCCTTTCTCACTTTGAGAAACCACCTAAAGGTGGTTTTTCCCTTCACTATATATATATATATATATATATATATATATATATATATATATTTCACTTTCTGTGCTATGCTGTACATATCTTTTATTCTATGAAAGCTTCATGTATTTCCTCGTTTTTTGTTACCCGGACCTATCAGATTCTATAAATGCAGAAAGTGTTATTGAAAAAATAAACCTGTTGTCTCTCTTTTATTATTATTGCATTCTGCAAAACATATGTTAAGCCAATATTTTCAATGTAGGGCATCACTTTCTGTATAATTTGTTGTATTCTTAAAATGGCAAAACTGTTAATATTCACACTTCACTTTTCTTTTTGTGAGCAATATTGCCAAGAATTTTCTTAACATATGCTGAAGGCAGACAAGAATTTGCCGTTTTTTAGTACTAGGAATAGCTATTTAGGGACTAAATGGATGACACCACAGGCTGTTATTATTGTGGGTTTGTTGCTCTCTTTGTTAACAAATATGTATTTTGCATTCCTTGCAGACTGTGTTGTTCAAATACTTCAACATTAGAGAGAAGGTCATTGATCTGTTAAACCATTTTTTTAAAAATACATTTATGAGACCTCTTATCCATAATGTCTGGGACCTGGGGTTTTCCAGATAATGTTTTTTTTCCCAAACTTTGGATCTCCATACTTGTGTGCTAAAAAAAACATTAAATATAACATTAAATTATTAACTCAATTAGACTTTTTGCCTCCAATGTGGATTCATTATATTTTAGTTGGGATTGAGTACAAGGTACTGTTTTACGACTGCAGAGAAAAAGGAAATCAAATAGGAGATGGGCTTCCTGTAATTTGTAGCTTTCTGGATAATTGATTCTATGCCTGTATATTAAAAGGTAGGGCATCCCAAGCTTTAGCCTCTTTAGACTCCATTCTAGGAAAGAAAGTGGATTGTTTCAAGAAGCCTGTTTCAGAAGGTCTCATTAAAGAAAAAAAGTGGCCTGGTGGTACAAGCTGATGTGGGAGTCCTTGTGAATAAAGAATGAACCAGTTATACCATTAATTAGGAGTGTGAGGCAAGAGTAGGGTTGCTATAGAGAACAGCTCTATGCTCCAATAATGAGAACTAGTTTGGGGTTAGTTCCCCAAGAGGCATCTGCCATAGTAGGTAATAAACTGGTTTGGCCCAGGGTAGAGGACTGTGTTTTTGAAGCAACTGAGTGAGAGCCACTCTCCTTGGGCTGTACACCTGGTATGAGTAAGTACTACACATACATGTCTGTATCTATTTGAAGTCAATGTGTATTTTACCAATGAATGTTTCCAGCAAAAAAGAGCTTTGAATTACATACACATTCAATATGAACTGGGAAGCTTGGTATATTTTGCACACATTGTCTTGTTCTATAAACTCTCCTGGGTCTGAGACATTATCTGCATTAAAGGAGAAGGAAAGGTACCAAAGCAGTTTATTGTCAGCAGATTAGCCACAATAGTGCAAGCTATAACACTATTATTCTATAGAATAACATTCTGTAAACAGCTCTAGAACCTTTCTGTTTCTTTAGGATAGCAGCTGCAGTATTAATGTGGTGTGACATCACAGCAGGTAGGGGAGGAGGGAGGGGGAGAGGAGCAAACTGTGCATGCTCAAGCCCTAGCCCTGGAGGTTTAAACTGGAAGCAGAAAGTCTGATACAGAAGCCCATGTGTACACAATAGAAGAAAAGAAATGCAGTGTTTCTTTTGACCGAGGACTCAGAGCAGCATTACTTTAAGGGTTTACTGGTATATTTATATAGACCTTTCTGATAAAGCTTACTTAATTCTAGCCTATCCTGCTCCTTTAAGGTAATGCCTTTATAAGGCAAATCAAGCACTGTACAAAATAGAATAGAAAAACATAGGAAAATAATTATACATTCACATTTTAATAGTCCCAACAACATAAAAAAATGAAGTAATAGCTGCTCTTTAATTGTACATCTGATAAGGAAACAATACTTGAATACACAACTGTTGACAATAAGGTATTGAATCAAAATATTATGGCCTGGAATGTATGATTTGCTGCACATAAGACTTTCTAAAAGAAATGAATTTATTAGGGAAGTGTTCAGTGAATAGAAATGAAGAAGGCTGGTGTTACTAATACAAAATATAAGCTCTTTCTCGACTCTAGTTCTACATAAAGGAAACTGTCACCACATAATACATTTATATTTTTATTCCATTTATTGTATTGCTTCGATTGAGTAGCAACATATTGTGCCATATGAGAGGTTCAGTTTGCTAGGCTTCACCAAAAGTAACGTTTTAGTTATATACTCAGCAGGCTTGCAAAGGGAAAATGTCTTATGACTATTATTTTTAAGATTCTATATTTACACTTTTTATAAAAAAATGACAGTCAGTCATGTGAGTGACTTGTGCTTTTTTTTAAGGAAATAAATGCCCTTCCTAGCACAACCCTACTTTATAGAAAATTATACTCAAATTATTACTTTAGCTGTGGAAACCCTTTAATACATGTGGAAAGTTCTGTTATGCTAGTCCCAACCAGTAGATACCAGGAATTAGAGTTGACTTCTAGAATTTCAGTTTGAGAGGAAGGCATAGGAGAATAATCTATAGTTCATTTGGTAGCTATGAAGAAATATGAGATAAGGGAAAGGTGATTGTTTGGATGAGTGCATAAAGTCTGATACTATATAATCTCACTTTGGGGCACTGGACCATATACATAGTATATATGAAGCTAATAAACGACGCTGTAATAGCTCTAGCAGCTGCTCATCCCGGCATGTTTCAGATGGAGGCAAACTATGATTTTTCTAATTCTGCTTGAATGAGAGGGAAATGGAATGAAAGGCATTGACTTGAATCTGTATTGCTTATTGTATCTGGTGCATTAAACCACAAGTCATTCTCTTCTTTAATTTAGTGAAATTGATTTTTGCATTGACTTTTCAGTTTTAAAAGCAATCTTTTTGAACTTAAACTAATATAAATTTGGCGCAAATTGCTGTTTTTTATGTCTTGAAAATGTTACAGAATATCTGTTTCAAGGAAATATCTTGAATATACTCAATACTCAATACTCAATATACTGATGAGATATGGCCTAAGTGAAAATATTGTATTACTTTTGCAGTAAAACGCACAGTTTCGACAGCTGTTTGTTAGAATTTCGCCATGTGGTCTATTTTGTCAAGGGGAAAAAAACACCCTGTATCAAGATTGATTCACCTGACACATGTCTGTGCCAAATTGACTTACCAGTCACCTGACATAACTGGGTCAAGATCATCATGTGTATATAGTTGGAGGGAGCAGGAACCCAGCACACCCCCAGTTTATTACAGCTGAAGCTGAGGAATATTAAGCCAAACTTTAACACTTTCTTGCATCTTGAGACATGTATTAAATTCACTAAACACAGTTCTATTTGATGCAAGATGAGTAATTGAAGAAGAAACCTTTTTAACAATGTTACCGGTGTTTCTTACATTCTTGTTATACTGAGCTGCCGTTGAATACAAGCCCATATGGTACACAAACAGGAGATATTAAATGCCTCTGCAGTGATTTATCTTTAGTCAATACAACAGATGGAGAGATAAAATGTGTTACCAAAGAACGGGATTATATAATGAAGGAATAATTTCATCAGATCGGATATAAAATGTACTGTATTTCTGTATATTCTTCTTTTGTGAAAATGTTCCTCTTAGGCATAATACATAAAGATCTCTTTACCTTATCAATACATTAGACTGTGTCTGTATGGAGAATATATGTCATACTGAATCCATTTCAGTTTTCTTGTCCATTAATTGCTGTATTTAATGTCACATGAACAAATAATGTAGAAAAAAAAAACTATGGTGAAATAGAGGCATATTATGCATTGTTTGCAAAAGCAATTTGTCATTGCAAAGAAATGAATCAATAAATGTATCTATAAACAATGTTGCAAATAAAATGTATTTGTTTCCTGAATTGAAATTCACTGTTAAACACCTACAGCATAGAAGCATTGACTTAGATTTAGAACACAGAAATAAGAAGATCATATGCGGCAATTCTCAGACTTGAAGTGATTCACCTTCAGACGGATTAATGTCATGTAAATTGACAGACCTGTCAGCTGAGGGCATAAAGACAGCCAATAGCCAGATTTTATGATTTGGTTGATTTAATGCGCATTGTTGGAATGGTATATGTCATAAATGTAATGCTACTGAATATTTTAAAGTTCCACAATGTATTTTTCTATGAATTTGACTAACTGAAATATTATGACCTGGATGTATGTATATTTTTCATTTGGTTTATTTTCTACAACTTATTTGAATATATTATAATGTATTATACATAGTATATATGTTACTATGTATGTTACAATGTTTCAAATTCCAGTATTTAGTTAAACAGTCATTGTTTCTCTAGCTCTCTGGCTTCTATATGCTTTCTATCGTATTATAATTCAGTTGTACCATAAACATACGTCAGATGTGTGAGACTTTGCAGTTTATTGAGCAATTCAATTTTGTGTTACCACTGGGGGACTGGTCAACAACAGAATGCCAAATGCAGGGGGCACTAAGTTTGCCCTGGCACAGTAGCCCATACCAGCCAATGAGGTGTTTGCTTTTAAACAGGTGACCTGTAAATTCTATCTACTGATTGGTTGTTTTAGTCCAGTGATCCCCAACCAGTTGCTCAGAAGCAACAGGCTGCTTACCAAGCCCTTGAATGTTGCTCCCAGTGGCCGCAAAGCAGGTGCTTATTTTTGAATTTCTGGAGGCAAGCTTTAGTTGTATAAAAACTGGTTTACTGCCAAACAGATCACCCTTTAGTCTGCCAGTCCACATAGATGCTACAAATAGCTAATCACAGCTCTTATTTGGCACCCCCATGACTTTTCATGCTGGTGTTGCTCCCCAACTCTTTCTACATATGGATGTGGCTCATGGGTAAAAAAAAAGGTTGGAGGTTATTGTTTGACTATTAGACCTACAGAATTCTTTGTACCTGCTGGGAGAAATGTTATAAAAGTTGTAAAGTTAAAAATTTGCAATTGCTTTTTACTTTGATGCAAAAAAGTATTTTTAAAATGTAAAAGTAGTTTTATTACATATACTATGTACTGGTGCAAAGTGTAAAATCTGCAACCTTTATTACACTGATGGTTGCTAAATACCTAATGGGTTATATTACATTCATACAAAAGAAAAATTGTTTGCAGAAAGAATTGTTTTTTTTTTTGCATTGCAAAAATATTATGGGGCAGATTTACATATGGTCGAATATCGAGGGTTAATTAACCCTTGATATTCGACTGCCGAATGTAAATCCTTCGACTTTGAATATTGAAGTCGAAGGTTTTACCGCAAATAGTTCGATCGAACGAACGATTAAATCCTTAGAATTGTTCAATTCGAAGAATTTTAATCCATCGACCGAACAATTTTTCTTGACCAAAAAATTGCTAGGAAGCCTATGGGGACCTTCCCCATAGGCTAACATTGCACCTCGGTAGGTTTTAGGTGGCGAAGTAGGGGGTCGAAGTTTTTTTAAAGAGACAGTACTTCGACTATCGAATGGTCGAATAATCAAACGATTTTTAGTTTGAATCGTTGAAGTCGAAGGTCGAAGTAGCCAATTCGATGGTCGAAGTAGCCAAAAAAATCATTCGAGATTCAAAGTTTTTTTTTCTTCTATTCCTTCACTTGAGCTAAGTAAATGGGCCCCTTAGTCAAATCTCCAGCCCTTTTTCTGATCCCAGAACCCCTAAAATCAGATTTTCTGTTTTTTTGTTAGATGTCTGACAATTTGACAATAGCTAAAAAAATATACAAATGTATCAGAAATTGCAACTTTGTTTCTATAATCCTTAAAGGGCAACTAAAGTCTAAAATAGAATCATTTTAGAAATGCTGTATTTTGTATACTAAATATAAACATGAACTTACTGCACCAGAAGCCCAATTAAACAAATGATTTATGCTTTTAAAGTTGGCGCAGGGGACTGTCATGTTGTAACTTTGTTAAACATCTTTGCAATACCAAGACTATGCACATGCTCAGTGTAGTCTGGGCTTCAGTTGGGAGGTTAAGCTTAGGGATCATCATAAATGATCAAAACAGCACAAGTCAAATAATATCTGCCAGAAGCTGATACAACAAGACTGATTAACAATAAATTCCAGAGAGCAATGTCCAGAAGAAGCCAGATGGCGAAACATGTCAGTGGTGAAATAGGAGTGTGGAAGGTAGTGTAATTTAAACGTTTCCACAGATGTTGCTTCATTTTACCCACTAAGGATACGAGAAGATTATAAGCAAACCAGGACACATACCAATCTTAAAGCCTTTCTTTAACTTATTTCTTGTAAGTATGATCACTTGCTAAACTCACTAGGAAATCGGATTGTGGGCTCTTGGGGAACTACAACTACACTGGTGCAATTTCTACTTTTCAATACCCTTTGTTTCAAGGGGATTGTATTCCACTGAATGCATATGTATTAAGGTGGCATGCAACAAAAATGTGGGTGTGAACTTAGCACTTAGAACAACTTTATGTGGACATTTTACTCATAAGTACTACACTATATTATTTGTCTGGTTTTTTTTTCCCCTCAATGGTTTTTACCATGAGGTATAGAGCAATCCTATCTTGAGAACAGATCTGATTCAGTCTTGGCACTTAATAGCCATTTCTATAACTATTGTAAATGGGAGCACTTATTACCCACCTCTCTGTGCCTTTAAGTTATTCACCTCTTAGACTGGAAGCTCCACAACAGTAGGGCCTTCTCCTCCTGTGTTACTTGTAACACGTGGTACTTTGTAACCATATATTTTCTATTTTTGGTCACCCAATCTTTTCTATTCTTGAAATGTAAATATGTACAGCACAGCATACACAAGCAACTCTATATACGTAAATGCAGATATACATAATACTATACAGCCATTCCCTTGTACACCCAGTACCTGCATGTAATTCACCAAGTGCTCACAATGAAAGAAAATTATATTTTTTATATTCCATAGCTCCTACATTATATAAACATAATATTTTGGCACAATGACTTTGAAAAGCTGCTGTTGAGTGCCTTGTTTCTTTGAGCACAAAGAAGATAATTTCTGAATGTAAGCAAGGTGCAAAGTACAAAACTGGCAGAGCTGGAGGGTGCAATGCAGCCCTGTCCTTACTGCCACCTATGTGCTTTTCTCCACCCCTCTCAAATAAAGGGCGGCCAAATGCAGATGACATTGCATTTATCAGGGGGAAACAAACAGACCTGTGGCACACAATACAGAAAATATGGAATAGTGTGCTAGTTTTCTGGACTTTTAACCCTGCCCTGCACTTCAATGAACCTACAAGTGCTGTGCTCAGTGACTCCAAAATGATGCATTATTAAAGGCATACTGCACTGCATTCTAATGGGAGAGATTGTGTGCCCACTGACACATAGGGGCAGATTTATCAAAGGTCAAAGTGAAAATTTGAATTAAAAAATTCAAATTTCAAGCTAATTTTTGTGTTCTTCGACTAGGGAATAGTCCAAATTCAATTTGAATTTGAAAAAAATTCAAATATCGAAATGTATCATGTACTGTCTGTTTAAAAATTGTACTTTGACCATTCAGTAATACACAGAGACCACGCGCACACTCAGGCCCTTCGTTAGATGACGCTGGTGCCCAAGACCTGAGGGAGACGGCACTCCCAAATCGAACACTGTAAGAAAAAGAGGCCTGGCACACGGAGCAAGTTAAACCGGGGTCCTACCCCTGGTGTGTTTATTGCATCAACAACGTTTCGGAGGGTGTTCCCCCTTCGTCAGGGGTCACCTGACGAAGGGGGAATGCCCTCCGAAACGTTGTTGATGCAATAAACACACCAGGGGTAGGACCCCGGTTTAACTTGCTCCGTGTGCCAGGCCTCTTTTTCTTACTTTGACCATTCGCCATCTAAAACCTGCCGAATTGCTCTTTTAGCATATGGCGGACCTCCTAGAACCTATTTGGAGTCAATTGGGGGACTTTAAAAAATCAAAAGTTTTTTTTGGAAAATACTTTGATTTGTATGATTCAAATGCGCTATTGCTTCAATTCGAACGAATACGGACTTTTTTTTAAATAATTTTGGTTGGTCTTTTTGAATTCGAATTTCAAGTTTTTCAAATTCGAAATTAGATAAATCTGCCCCATAGTATGTGTGCTTGCCAAGAGTAAATGGGATTTCAGTAGAAATGTTTATATTCTTTTAGAAATTGCAAACCCTTTTTTTTTTTCGTTTTGTGTTGCAGCATCAATCCAATCTGTTACTGATACATGTTGTTACTGTAATTTTAAGTTATTAGTATATACTGTATATTTTTCAAACTTGAAATAAAAAAAAAATACTGTATGTAACGGAAGCCTAAATGCTAATCTTTTTATATCCAGGTCTGCCGACACTTTGCACCACTGAAGTGAGATCTGTTCATTCTCTGTTATATCTTACACAGAATATTTTAGCAGCAGCTCTGAAATGTTAATGCATGCAAAGAATATTTATTAATGGTTCTTTGATCCAGGCTGTGCCTGAGCTGCCCTGTAATACCATAAACATAAGGCATGTTAATCCCATTAGTTGACTGATTATTAAATGGGCTGACTGAATGGGTAATTGAGATTTTATTTCTGCTTGTACTTTGTTTAGAATGCAAATGAGGAATTACTAGATTTTTCATTGCCGAATGTCTGGTTACTGATTTATTGTTATGTAAACAGTTTAGTAATGCTCCAACAGGGAAATGTACTGTTTTGTACTATGTACTATATTCAAAAATGTGTTACACTCAACTAAAATAGATTATGTCTACTTAGTTAGAAAGTAATATTGTTCAATACTATGTGCAATAGTATCAAAATAGTTTTACTTACCTGAATCTCTCTTGCCTTTGGGACTTATCTGTGTGTTGGTTTGTAAGAGCTTTTGAATAATAACACTGGAATTTTGAAAATAACTTTCCCCCAAACTTGGTCTGTGAGTAGAAAGGTTGAACATGCAAAGTTTTCACCCTAAATTGTTTTTAATGGAAGCATTTGCATTTAACTGTTGAAAACATCACACTGATGGATTCGAATGGGGATCAGCTGTCCATCAACTGTAAAATCGTCTTTTTTTATTACACGTATGGGATTTGTTATCTAGCAACCTGTTATTCAAAGAGCTCTCCCATAGACTCCATTATATTCAAAGAAAATATTATTTCCTTTTTCTCTGTATTATTAAAACTGTACCTTGTACTTGACCATAGCTAAAATGTTATTTAATTAATTACTGGAAGCAAAACAATCCTATTGGCTTATTTAATGTTTAAATTATTATTTTCTTAGAATTCTTAAGGTATGGAGATCAAACTTATGGAAAGATCCTTATCTGAAAAACCCCAGGTCCCGAGCATTCTGGATAATTGATCCCATGCCTCTATAGAATACAGAACTGTTCTAAGTGGTCATCTATTTATTGGATATTGAGTGTGCTATGATGCCAATGATTTATGCTCTTTTAAAGCATTGGTGTTGGGACAGAACTAGACAAATGTGCCTTTCTGTTGCTGAGTGAGCAAGTCATTACTCTTGCCTTTAGCTCATAGACCCTAAACTTTTAATTATAATTGATCACAGAAGAATATCAAGAATATTATACATGGGACATGGGGTTGTATTTTCCCAAATACCAACTCAAACTCAAGATAACTGTAAAAAAAACACAGGTTAAAGGGTGGTGCAATGCTGCAATTTGTTCATTGGTCATTTAACCATTTACATAAACTGAATACCAGAAAAAACAACTCAGTTTCAAAGCTTCTGATTAACTTCCCCAGCTTAATTCTCTGCTTTACAACAGCCAGGGTTTTAACAAAAATAAGATATCTTGCCTTTCTCATTTACTTTGTTGTAGCAGGGGGTATTCCCCCCCATTTCAGTCCAGGAAGGAAGTTTTTGGGCCAAAGACTTGTAGGGCAGATTTACTGAGGTTCAAATGGTAAATTCAAATTTATTTTGGCCAAAACTCACCATTTCTAATTTAAAAGCACCAACTTGAATTAGAATTGAATGTAAGACTTATCACACTTCAACCCTGGAAACAGTTCTATTTCGAATATTTGCCACCTAAAGCCTGCCAAGTTCATGTAGAAGTCAATGGCAGAGGTCCCTTGAACTATTTGAATATGTTAATAGTAGTGATGAGCCAAATTTTTACCAAGTTCCACTCTGAAAATGATGCCCCATAGACTCCAATGGGAGATAAAAAAAAAAAAAAAATCAGAGAAAAAATAGCTTAAAATTTGATACGAGTTTCAAGTGGACTATTCGATCTAATCAAATTCATTCATTTTTTAAAAATTTCATATTACAAATTCGACCTTTGATGAATAACCCCCTGTAAATTCAATGTAGAATATATTTGGTGTTGTATACGAATATACTAGCATCGAAAGCTTATAGGTAGATGGGCAATTTCATTTCCAACTGTAGTGCCAATACTGCATGGAAAAATAAATAGAAGCATTAAATGGTTATTTACGCTGTATCAAATTTGTCTTCATTTTTATCATTTGTATGACGGAAATTGACTTTGTATAGAAATGATTTGGTATGTGCTATTTTGTTTAATTTTCTTTCATAAAAAGAGACAAAAGCAGCCTTGAGTATACCCTGTGGTTTCAATTATAAATTCATGTCATGGTAGCAATTATGTTAAACACAAGCAACAAAATGTTACATCGATGAAACTGGACAGTATCCAAATACCTTTTAGAGCACAGGAAAGTCAAGTAGATAACAGCTGAAATACACCCTGAAGTATCTTTAGGCTCCTGATGTAAACTTCTTTGAGTGGTTATGTTTGTGACAAGAATTTTAATCAGACTATTGCAGCAGCTCTCAGAAGACATTTAAGTACCTACATTACACAACACTACATAACACAAACTAACCCCCATTTTACGCTTTTCAGGGGACCAGAAAAAAATGGTGTAAAATCCAGGAAAATGTCAAATGAGGGAAATGTATTATGCATAATATATAAGTGGGAACACAAAACAACAATGTAAAATGAGGGAAAACTTAAAATCAGGGGATGTAAAATTGAGGTTGCACTGTATACACTCTCGCTTAAACAAAATGAGTGTTATCACAACAGGTATGTCTGGGAAAAATCTAACATACAGGCTCTTTGCATAAAATGTAAATTTACACATATGAAATTCATGCATTCCCATTCTTTACAAGATGTTCATTGGACAGGTGCATGTAATACTAAGGGGCCAATTTATTAAGCCTCAATTTTTTTTTTAAATCACAAAACTTAAATTGAGTAAGATTTATTATGCTCCAAAGCTGCTAAAAATCAGAAACCCAGAAATACTCCAGCTAAACCCTGTCAAAGTCTTTTAAAACTCAATGGCAATTTTTTTTGCCTTCATGCTGTTAGGGCGACAATGCAAATTGTCACATGATTTTGTCAAGACTTTGAGATTTTTTTATCAAATTAAGCTAAAACGTGGTTGGGGGTTAGATCAAATTTTTATTTTTAATATAATGAGAAAAAATGGAGTTTTAATAAATACCCCACTAAATATTGGCAACATGGTCATCTTTGTTAATTAATAAGTATTAATTAATTAATAGATTTTTCCATGTTCAAGGGAAATTTACTCTTTTCAACTTCTATCAATTAACCTGAAGAAAGAAAACCAAGGCCATCTAGTCTAGACCTGCTACCATATGTTTTGGGCTTCTGTACCAGCCCATGGTCACCATAAGACTTTAGTGTTGCAGATCCATGTCTCTGATGATGCCCACAATAGCTTCCTATTCCCTTTTCTGCTTATCTAGGGAAAATATCAGGGGTGTCAAACGCATATGGCCCAGAATGGATATAAATGTGGCCTAGCTTCAAACAAACTGTTCCCGAGGAAACATCATGTCGCAAAGGATTTGGCCACCCGGACCTAATG
This sequence comes from Xenopus laevis, assembly GCF_017654675.1. Lineage (NCBI taxonomy): Eukaryota > Metazoa > Chordata > Amphibia > Anura > Pipidae > Xenopus > Xenopus laevis. The sequence continues at coordinate 112,611,501 of NC_054374.1, read as the reverse complement.
GGCCCACCCGCTGTCACTACTTGGTACCTTGCATTGGCAATTCAGCTTGTTGTTCCTGATGCGCTCCAGTAGTGTGCATGTCTTACTTGTGCTCTTCACTTTCCTTTTTTTATGCATTACAAAAACATGAATTACATACATTTGATTCACATTGTATGTAGAAGGAGAGAGAAAAGGAAGGGAAGGGGGAGAAAACAAGAAAGAAATTAAGAAATAAAGGTATGGAAATAGGAGAAAACAAGAGAGTGAAATAACACTTTGTGCTCTCCAGACACATTATCCACCTCAGTCTGTCATCTTGTTAGGAACAGGCTTACTATGCCAGGTTGTAGCAATGTGGTTACCTATGGAGTAGGGAGGACTCTGTCCATTGCCCAGTTAGTAATAATAATATAATAAGTCTATTTTCATCTGGTTATCCAACTGGTATTTAGTTATTTTCTGTGTATTTTCTTTACTTTTACACATCAAAAGTTTTTGTATTTCATATGTGGCCCCAGGCAATTTTTCTTTTTCCAATGTGGCCCAGGGAAGCCAAAAGGTTGGACACCCCTGGTGTAGACAGTAGTATAAGCTATATTGCATACAGACTGTATTGAGCTGTCTTATACATTTTTCTGTTCTTCTGTATCAGAAAATATTTAATTTAAATTGCTATAAGTTTTCTACTAGCCCAGCAAACGAACAGTGCTGGGACAGACTGGCCAGGCTCCCTAGGCACCCCAGCTGGTGACAACACCTCCCTCTCCCTGACACACGTGCAAAGAAGTGCATGCACACACGAGATCGAGCACACACACTCAGATAAACATGTATGTTCTTTCTTTTTGTGGGGAAAACAGACCAGCACCAGTGAGGGGAGAGGAGATAGGGGACTGGACTTGGGGTAGGCAGCAAAGAAGGTAAGTGCCTGCCCCCCCCCAGCTTTTGCTAGGCATGTGCCTCTTCTGCCTACCCATAGTTCCGGCCCTGCAAACATCCAGTAATAGTAGGGGGTCTTAACATAAAGTTAAACATTTCAAAGTACAGGATACAGTGTTGGACTCGGGTTCCATCGCCCACCGGGGCTCCGACTTCAAGCCCCCCTTCCCAACATGAAAGGCCCCCCTCAACATAACCCTATCTTTATTTCTCACCACTGGTGCACACATTTACCTTATCCTGCAATCAGTCATGAGAGAGCAGGGTGCATCTTCAGTGTCCTGGATATGTGCAGGCCCATTATTATAACTACATTATAAAATGCAACATGTATGATATTTGTCATTATGTGCATATGTTCTCTAATTGTATCTCTCTTTTTCTACTGATATACATAAAGCAATTATTGGGATTAGAGTTTGCAAGTGAAAAAGTCAGTTCCCTGTTTTTCAGTTTTTACTTTTTTGATTGTTGCTTTCACACACTTAACAATTTTTTTTATAACATATTGATTTGTTGATTTTTTATTGTTTATAAGATTTTTTTTCTCCTTCCAATGATGCATTGTTGGGCTTTTATACGTTTGTGATTATTTTCAAGGAAATAAACTGTTATGATTTAATATAAATTGAAAGGACAACCAATGTTGTTATGTGCTTTTATCTGAGAACTTCTTCTTCTGAGAACTTCTTCTTATCACATCTCAAATAATATACAGTAACATTGTTTATTTTAGTAACTGAGAACTATTGATGATGATAGCAGTATGTTATATTTTATCCTTTTGAACTGAGATTAACATTTAGGGAGTATGGGGCTATTTTCAGGACACTGTACATCAGCACCAATAAGTCAAGGCACTTGTTTTATAAATTAATTTCAGCTCCACATTCATTCATTAGTGTTTTACCAAATGTTCCTTTTCAAATTAGGCATTTATCTCTGTAGATAGAGGGTGAGTTATTTTACTGTATTCACAAAGAATTTAGTGGACTTCCTTTTAAAGACGTAAATAAAAGTTTACGAGTTAACTGTATGTTTTATGTGAATGAATCAGGCCAAGAGAGGTCCTCAATATTAGTCATAATAAATCATGCTATTGTAGCGCTATAGTAAATTGAGTGCACCTTACTCTACTATAAGCTTCTCTCCCGGTACATATGCTCCGGATGAGACCTTAAAATCTGAGGGAGTGAGCCTTCGCAGCCATGTGGAAGCAGGGTGTAGTGCAACTATAACTGTATTCAGGGTGCAAATAATTGGGCGCCAGTGGTTCTTATAACTTAAACATAGAACAGATTTATTGAGCATACAATCCTCAATGGACTGTACATAAAGAGAGCATTTGCAGGATTATACATTACATTAAATAGGCAGTACTCACGGCACCTTTGGTCAGTATGATTCTCCTCAGAGATAGGAACAATACATGCAGCTTTGAGGAGGTACACCCAGCTTTCAGCCTTTTCCCCAAGTGGAACCTGAGGGGAATACTCTCTACCCTAGGTCTGTACACTTAGTCCCTACTTCTGGGCAATAAGTACCTGGGATCTTAAGCCCACTCACAATCCTCGGAGGAGCCTGCTCAGCTAAATATCCTGATTGTCTGTCACTCCTTGAGTGACCTATAAAGGTGAGTAGCCTATCCTTACTAGACCTGACCTGTCTAGGTTCCACTCGAGCTATGCCTGCCTGCTAAGGCTAGAGCCAGCACTAGATGGACACTGAAAGCATGGCTTCAGAGTCTTTTATACTCTAGCACAATGCCATCTACTGGTCACTGTGAGAAACAACAAGGGGCATAGCTTAAAGCAGGAATAGGAAACAGTTACCCCTCCCAACTGTATTTTAGGACCCAGTTAGGTGAGAAACTGCCTGCTAAATAATACTGGGGTTGGCTATTTTACACATCCCTACACTATTATTCTACTCTGTATAGCCATGAAGAATCTGGCATAAAACATTCAAGTTAAAACATAGTAGTTCTACTGTGCCGGAATATGTCCAGTAAGAATCTATAGTCTGTAACCTTGTAATACTTCTTTAATTTGTTTTTGTAAATTGTACCAAGTTTGTAAGTTTGAATACAGTAATGTATTTATAGATGCTATACATGTATAAAATATTTGGAGTTTGGAAATTAAAAGAAAAAACTATATATATATATATATATATATATATATAGTTTTTTTCTTTTAATTTCCAAACTCCAAATATTTTATACATGTATAGCATCTATAAATACATTACTGTATTCAAACTTACAAACTTGGTATATATATATATATATATATATATATATATATATATATATATATATATATATATATATATATACACACACACACATATACAGTGTGTATATATATATATATATATATATATATATCTCGGATTCTAGTTTCGCAGGTTGCTTACATTATAGCAACAAAGGCACTGATTGGTAGATGAATATAGTATTGTGTTATATAGATGGTGACGTGTGTTCATAGAATGTAATGTGTATTTGTAAGAAGAAATATCTGGGAAGGAAAGAAGGGTGCTATAAAATAGTACACTATATTAAAGGGTAGAAAATTGTATTTCTCCTTAATTCAGACAGATACAAAACAAAGTTCTGAAATCTAGATATCATTTTACTAGACACATTTCTATATAAACTGAAAACATCTGCTAATATAATAATGCTGCATAGTGAAAAAGAGAGACATTATTGACTGTAACTATGTTCATTCTGCTGCAATGCTTTCACAAGGCAAAATTGGGTTGATGGGCTTCAGGCTCCAAATATGTTATAGTGCGTTACCGTACCCATATGTTCCTAGACTCTGTTGTTAGTGTTATAATAAAAATGATAAATGTGCATGTAATTGTAATTGTTTTGAACTGGGTAAATACAACATCTGTTTAGCAATGTCTCATTTGGGGACCCAAAAGGCTAGACTATTGTAATGCAGGATAAAATCAATAAAGTTCATGATCTGTTTTGTATACGGAGGTTCTGCTAGTTACTTGTGGTAACCTATTTGGGAAAGGTCAATTCAGTAAACAGAATTAGGCACACAAAAGCACCGGCAGGTACAATACATAGAGGAAATTGAAATGAAATAAGTAGAAGTAATAGGTCAAATCTTTCACAGAATGTGTTTTTTGCTTGAGTAATTATGATTGTGGGCAATGAACCACTACTGACCCACTGTTTTCAAAAGGTAATAATACTTTTACTGGTACATAATGGTTTCACATTATGGTGACTCTGAGCACTGACATCTCCTATAATTATTGCTTGTAAAACTTCATTTTAGCTATATTCTAGACCCTTTCAAACCATTATTTTGCTGTATATGTTTTCTGACATGCAGACTGCAGTTTACAAAAGTGGTAATGGTTCTTTGAATAGGTAAGAAGTGAAGGAACATCTGATTGCCTGCCTACACATGGTTATGTATTCTGCATAATAAATAATACTCTTTTCATGAGGAAAATGTGTTTCAATATAATTAAATAAATTATAAAGGAGCAAGAAGTCTTCATAATAATTCAGCCATTGAAATTTATATTTTTTGAAAGTAAACTATGAATGTGGCTGTAAGATGACCCAATATTGTACTGTATTGGATATCTCTTCAAATGATATCATGCCATTTATTAAATATGTCGTTTATTAATTTTTTTTACGGATAACGGATCTTTCTGTAATTTAGATCTTCATAATTGACTCAAAAATCTTTTAAACATGAAATAAACCCAATTGGCTGGGTTTGATGCCAGCTATGATTAACTATATCTTAGTTTGGCTCAAGTACAAGGTACTGTTTTATTATTACAGAGAAAACAGAAATATTATTTTAAAATGTGGATTAATAAAAAAATGGAGTCTATGGGATGGTCATTCAGAGCTTTCTGATAACGGATCCCATACCTGTACTAGTAAATCTGGATTTGACTGTATTATGCATAGATCACTGGAGGCACATGTACTGTAGCCATTTCCCTTAACCCCAAAAATGTAAACTGCACTCTATGGGGTATATTTATCAACAAGTGAATTCTGAGATCACCACAGTCAGCTAGAGTGAAATTCCGCCACTCGCCCATTTCTATGGGATTTTCAAAAGAGTATTTATCAATGGGTGAAAGTTCACCCTTGATAAATATGCGTTTAAAAATGCCATAGAAATGAATGAAGAGAGGCGGAATTTCACTCTAGCTGACTGTGGCGATCTCTAACTTCAGTCCCCTATGTGTAAACCATAATGCCGCCCCTACAGTGAAATATCAGGGGAATTTTTTTTTTCTTAGATGTCGCAAGCACACCCCGGATTATCAACCATCCTGCCCCCTGGTGTCATCTGCCCACCCCCAATGTCACACGATCCACCCCCTGATGTCACTGGGCCCACCTCTGCCCGTTTTCTTTGCCAGAAGAGTGTGGCACTTAGCTTTTCTTGGTTCATCCTGGTGCATCTTTTGACACAGGAAAACCCTTTGACACCACTAACTGTAGGTGGCAGTGGCCTTCGTCTTCGCAATGGAGAACTTGTGTCTAAACAATGGGGAGGAAAAATGAATAAAATATACTGTAGATGCTTGACTTCTATAGAAACAAAGCAGCTTTTACAGTTTTTCATGCAAATGTTCATGTTTTTAAATAAATTTAAATTCATGTGTTTGTTTTTTCAAATTGTGCCAAGCTGCAATCTACCTATTTATTAAAGGTCGCATTTTAATGGTATTTCTCTAAAACCATATATGTCATAAAAGTTAAGCAATCTGAATATAAAAAGTATGAATGGAAAAAAAATGAAAGATGCACTAAAAAATTCAAAAACCTCTAAAAATTTAAGTTCTTAAGACAATTACTATCAGAAAAAATCTGAAAACCTCTAAAATTCAGAAGGGATTAAAATGGTCTAAGACTGGGGTCCCCAACCTTTTTCACCAGTGAGCAATATTCAGATGTAAAAAGTGTTGGGGAGAAACACAAGCATGAAAAGTGTTCCTGGGTGGTGCCAAATAAGGACTGTGATTGGCTTTTGGAAGACCCTATGAAGAACGTAGCCTACAAGAGGCTCTGGTTGGCAGTATATCTGTTTTTTATGCAACAAAAACTTGCCAGGAATTCAAAAATAAGCACCTGTTTTAAGGCCACTGGGAGCAACATCCAATGGGTTGGGGAGCAACATGTTGCTCACAAGCTACTGGTTGGAGATCACTGGAGGATCAGCCCCATTGACTTGGGGATCTCTAGAGCTTTTACTTGGCACAGTTTTTTATTAGAGTTTATCATGGCTTTTTTTAAAAAAGCACAAACTTTTACGATTAGTGAAAAAACCAAAAATCCAAATTTTAGTAAATCTGCCCCATAATGTGCAGAAGAACTAATATGTTCATTTACATCTCCGTAGCCATTTAAACCATGTGGAATCAGGTATTGTGTATGAAAAAATTATTGTATAAATTATATAAGTATGAAACAGTGGTTGATCAGCTCAGTTGGCTTAATCATACACTAGGGGGCACGTTTACTATGGGTCGAATATCGAGGGTTAATTAACCCTCGATATTCGACTGTCGAAGTAAAATCCTTCAACTTCGAATATCAAAGTCGAAGGATTTACCGCATTATCCTGTTCGATCGAACGATTAAATCCTTCGAACCGAACGATTCGAAGGATTTTAATCCATCGATTGAAGGATTTTCCTTCGATCCCAAATTGGCTTGAAAGCCTATGGGGACCTTCCCCATAGGCTAACATTGGTGCTCGGTAGGTTTTAGGTGACGAAGTATGTGGTCGAAGTTTTTTTTAAAGAGACAGTACTTCGACTATCGAATGGTCGAATAGTCGAATGATTTTTAGTTTGATTCAAAGTCATATTTGATGGTCGAAGTAGCCAAAAAAATACTTTGAAATTTGAAGTCTTTTTTATTCTAATCCTTCACTCGAGTTTAGTAAATGTGCCCCTAGCTGTGCTATAAGCTTAATTTTCTTTAAAAAACATGCACATGGTAAACTGTCCTAGAACATAATGCCAAAAAACAAAATGTATTTCTAAGGAGCCTCAAAAGATTGCTCCCCCTGGAACCAGAGACATTTTAATGGAATAGCTTCTTAATTACAAGCTGTCCTTGATAACAGTGGGAAACAATTGTATAGGACGGTATTGATTTCAAGCACTTCTTTTCCTTTTAAAAGATAGTCGGAGCCAGCAAAACATTCACCAAGAGACAGATGTCTTCAACCTTAACATCAGTTAATCAGTTTAGAGAGTTTACTTATATTCAGCACAAAATCGCTCGTGTTCATTGAGTGATAAAAATGCCATTATTCGGTTTTAATGGCTTTAAAGCGGAAAAAAGTGTGTTTAAAAGTAATACTTCATCATTGTTATTGGTTGCTTTATGTATGCAATTATGTTTTAAGTGTAAATGCCCTAAATCTTTCATTTGTGAAAAAGGGATTACGCTTTAACTACATTAAGCGTGTTTCTAGGACATCAAATTCAAGTATTTTCCAGGTAACACGGTTTTAATATTCATTTAGTGAATGAAATGTAGAAATGCAATACCAAATATAGTAAGCTGTGCTATGTTTTTAAAAGTCTAATCAGGGGATTGCCCATAAAATATACAAGTCTAGTGGCAGTGTTGCATTTTCCATGTCATTGTTAACTGACAAAATTGCGTGTTCCGTGGCTTGTTGCTTTGTTCTATCAGGTTTACATGTTCAGGTATGGGATCCGTTATCCGTTAAGCCATTATCTGTATGTGTATGTAGTTATTAGATCTTAACACACAGCAAGTGGAACGAATATTAGAAAAATAAATGTATTTTTAACATTTTTAAGCGATCCAAAGATAGCTGTTCTATTTTTCTTCATTGTGTGTAGGTACTTTTCAGTATCCACACATATACAGAAGATCAATTCACCAAACAACCAGGCTACTAGTAAATAATAGTAATATTAAAGATAATAATAATAATAATAAAGTCTTATATAGCACATATCATCAGACCTATTATTTGGCTGGCATGAGCCAGTTATCTAAATTGTCTTGCCTGGAGACTCCAAAGGTGCTAGGAAATTGCTAATAAGGATCTGACTGTGATGGAGCAATGTTTTACTCTGCCCACTTGCAAAGCAAGAGCTAATATTCATGTCCAGTACCCGAACTAAAGTTGTTACTTACCAAAATATACAGTAGTTCAGAACATAATTGTGGTCAGCATCAGACTTTTTGAGAATATGGTTCATGAATAAATGTTTGGGGAATAAAAAATAATTCTCATGTGCTAAATATGATACTGGCCTAAAAGATTGTTTGTTTTATGTTAAATTGAGTTGCACCGCTGATCCTAAGAGCACTGACAACAAAATACTATCAGCAGATGAGATATGGTTAATACAGCATCCGTTTGTACACATATGAAGCCAGTGTTGAGGTGCATCACAGCATGTGCCCAGTAAAATCTGTTCTAGGTCACTTACGTCTTTCAGGCACTGAAAAGTGAGCACAGATTTAACCTTGAACACTACTGTAATGTCAATGTTTTGCCATCGTGTATCTACACTGGAGTTTATGCGTTTCAGCCTATTTTCTTTATCCTTGAACTGATATAACAAGTTTGATCCTACTGTAAATAAGTCTCCATAAAGTTCCGATGTGTATACCCATGTCAGCAATATTCACATATCAAATTACCTGGGTTTTGGATTCAGCCCAATAAATTGGAGTTTGTGCCAGCATATAAACACCTGGCATGTTCTAGAATTTATTCTAAAGAAATTAAGCAGTAGTTCACCTTGAAAATCCTCTAAATATTGGATGTAAAGCAACATATGAAGGCATACAATGACCATCAGATTACAATTGGTTCTATTGTTGAAAAATACATTTGTTTTAAACTACTAACCAAAGGCCATCCAAAGGTTGATTAATAACATTTGTATGTATGCATAGTGCTGTTTCCCACAGGCAACCACATGCTGTGTGTTAACATGACTCATTCCCAAATCACCCAGTTATGCTCATATTGACATTTGGAGGCCCATTTATCAAAGTCCGAATTTTTCTCACTATTTTCTGAAAACAACTCCGACCAGATCCATAAGGGTTTTTTCTCCGTATTCATCAATACACTTATCCCAAAAAAAATTTATGCAGAAAAAAAAATGAATTATTCGGATTTTCCACACAAAAATTCTGATTTTTTTCAGATTTTTGCCTGAAAACCACAAACTCTTCAGAATATTGCATGAAACCCATCGCAGATCAAAATGTATGTACGAATTATTTGGATTTTTCACCCAAAAATTCAGATTTTTTTTCAGATTTTTGCCTGAAAACCACAAACTCTTCAGAATATTGCACGAAACCCATCGCAGATCAAAATGTACTTGGGACTTCTCCCATTGACTTGTATGCAACCTCCGCCAGGTCTGAGATGCCAGATTTTGGATTTTCCATCCTCGGGGTATAATAAATTACAAAAAATTTGTGGGGTTTTTTTCCACTAAAAATTCAGATTTTATACTAAAAAAACATGAATTGCTCAGGTTTTTGGCATTAGGAGTTTAGTAAATAACCCCCTAGTTGTACGCAAATGCTTTGTCTTGGGAAAAAACAAGAGGTTGGCCAGAAAAACATCTAAAACTCTTGGTGCATTTCACATTAAATTAATTCTTACTAGTAAGACCAGCAAAGTGGCACTGGAGCCCAGATATTTCAGGGGCCTTATGGATTTCATACTGGAAGATCATATTGTGTTTTCTGAGATAGCAAGGTCTCATATCACCCAAGGCACTAGTACTCATATCTGTCTGATTTTTAGAATCCACATGTTGCACTTTTATTAAGAAAGATTGCATAGCATTCCAGTTGCTGGTTATGACTGCAAAACTTGGATTGACCACCTACTGGGATTAATCTTGCAAAGTACACCATCTTTACTGGCAGGTTAAATATATCATAATGTTAACTTTATATTGCCAAATACTGTGTTTACATTGAAATATATGATGCTAATTTAATCTGCTAAACATACCTGCATGTTTCTATTTCTTAATGTGCTGGAGCATTCTTCCTCTGCTATGGTAAAATAAAATGATGAGAGCTCTATTGCGCTCATTACACTAGAGATGTGGCCCCCCTATGACCCTCTCTGACACAGCAGCCTTGATGTAGAGTCCTGCAGTGGGTCAGGTACCTGCAGTTCTGCGGGTTTTCTGGTCGCGGGTCGGGCCACGGGTCTTCTCAATATCGATTTTTACTCCTTTTTTCTGATCACGTCTACTTCCGATGATGTCACTTGCGGTTTAAAATGACAGCGCTTCCTGTTTTTATCCTTTTTTTCTGATCACACCTACTTCTGATGATGTCACTTCCGGTTTACAATGACAGCACTTCCTGATTCTTGATGGTCAGCGGGTCCGGGTTGTGGATAAGGTACTTGTGGGTTGGGTCGGGTAGCGGGTCCAAGCGGGTAAGAATGCAGGTTGCGGATTGCAGGTTGTGGGTACGGGTTCCAAAAAATGGACCCGCGCAGGACTCTACCCTGATTCCACCCTCTCCCACACCGTGCTTAAAACATCAGAGTTAGAGGGGTTCAAAGGGGGGCTGCAGGATTGTACCTGATAAAATGGCATACTGTATATAATGTATAAGGTACTTGCGGGTTGGGTCGGTAGCGGGTCCATTTGGGTAAGAATGCGGATTGCGGGTACAGGTTCCAAAAAATGGACCCGCGCAGGACTCTACCCTGATGCCACCCCCTCTCAAAGGGGGGCTGCAGGATTGCTCCTGATAAAATGTCATACTGTATATGTATGTATGTATAACTATTTATAAAACTACATGAAAGTAAGAAAAGTACACACAGGCAGGACAAGCATAATATTAAATACTAAATAAATGACAAGCAGAGTAATAAATGGGGCCATGTGCTAAAAGAAGGAGGTCCCTGTCCTGTAAAGCTTACAATCTAAGCGAGTGGTTAACATACAGACACCAATTGAAGGGAAAAGTGTACAGAGGTTTGGGTATTGGCTCTTAGATGCAAGGACTGGACCTGACAATATATGTTCAGTGTTCCAAAAGGTAGGCTCTGACTTCTTTTTGAAAATAAGAGATTATTCCCTATGAGACACCGGTTCAGCCACAAATAAATGGCTAGGAGGCAGTTAGAGAACAGGGTCTGTGTGTCAGAGGTTAATGATGAGGTGTGTCGATATATTTCGATGTCATTTGCATATACAGTATGTGACATTTAAGGCCAAAGAAATAAGGTCCACTAAAGAGTGAGTGTACAGGGATAAACCAGACCAATACAGACTCCGGAGACACCCCAACATTAACTGAAATAGATTTGGTAACAAGAGCAACAGAGAAGGAGTAGTTAGAAAGGTGGGAGAAACCCAGGAAGCAGTTTAATCCTGAATGCTAAGAGAATGAGGAATTTGCATAAGAATGGGATAGCTATTCAAAATCAGTCCAGGAGATACATCCCTATGTATCCTTCCTTATATGCTAGGATACATTTTATATTACTCCCTTTGGTTTTCTGGTGGTTGTACTTCCAGAAATCATCTGGAAGCGCCACCACCATCCAAGCATGCCTCAATGCATTAATTGTAGAGAGATTTTGAACACTTCAGTAGCAACTTCTGGAAAATGCATTTAAACAACTGATATCTCCTGGCCTGTTGCTTGTGCAATCCTATTATATGCATATTCCACAAAATATTCTATTCATATAAAGTAAAATAAGTACATAATATATAAAGGCTCCCATACTGAGCCACAGTTCATGGTTGAGTTGTCATGAAATATGCAATTGAATAGCCCTATTTCATACCCAAATCTACTATGCATGTTCAGTTTTCATTTGCATGTAATATCATTAGACACAGTGTAGAGGTACAACCTCATTGTTGATTGCACACATATACCCATACCTAGAGAAATTCCATGCACATGATTCACTTGCTCCAATTCTCTAGAACAATAAAACATTCCTTCCAAAGGTAATGAAAGAGAAGTTACAGTTTTCCATCAGTAGTCACAGATGATCAGAATATAGTCTGCTGTTCTCATGGATGTTTTGTAATTCAGATTCTCTTTAAAAACAGATATGCTAGTGTACCCACAGTACATTTTAGATTTATTTTACCATGAAATTACTTTTCTCCATCATTGCTTTAGCTGATCATTTTGATCAATGCTAGGACATTAAATAGAGAAGTCATGGGTGCATATGTTTCTGTGTTTATTAAGCTACATCCCAGAAGAGATGTTTATTGCAAATGTTGTTTACTAGTGTCATTTTACAATGCATAGGGACTGTATATCAGTTATGAATTTTAAGAAAAAAGCAGAAAACTAATTATTCATAATATCTTTAATGAAAGGCAAAGTCATGTATGAAAATGTGGTTTATTTGTTAAATTGATGAGTCAGTGAAATTTATTTTGTACTGACATCAAGCAGCAGAGTCACTAGGGCTTGTATTTATTATGATTCAGTAGTCAGTGCAGTATGTCCATTATGGCACAAGTGTAATCCTTTGCGTCATCAGTGGGAAGCTGCAACTGTTATTGTGTACAGGTCTGCTAAACAACTGGGTAGGGGTTATTTATTAAATTCCAAATGCCAAAAACTCTAAATATTTAAGTTTTTTTAACTAAACATTCTGAACTCACATTTTTCGAGATTTACTATACCTCGAGGATGGAAAAAGTCTCAATATGAAAATCCAGCATCTCAGACCTACCGAGGTTGTATATAAGTCAACGGGAGAGGTCCCTATCCTATTTATTTTCTGTGGTCTACGCTGGAATTAGCATAAGGAAAAAATATCCCAAAGCTGCAGCTAGAGGTGCAACATTCATATAATTACCCAGTATATTTTAAGGGAAAGTTCACCTGGAGCTCCCGCCCAAAGTAAAGTTAAAATACATTTAAGAAGAAAAGAATCCGTATCGCGGAGAATTACTTAAACAGGGGGTCTCACTACTTGGAATATATTAGGTAAAACACACTTTATTTATTCAAAATTTAAAATACACATACATATTAAAAAACTGGACATAGCAGCAATGTGTTAGGTGTAGCATCAATCCATTTGTTTCACCAAAGGTAAAATAACACATTTAATTGAGTACCCGGGTACTGTTAGGGATTCAAAAAAGATTCCCATACAAATAATGCTAGTAGGTGATAAGTATTGTTCAATCAGAAATGCCCTAGTTGCCTTCTGGCATAAGCAAAAATAAATCATTTCACAAAATTGAGAGCCTACAATGAAGGCAATGAAGGCAACCACCTGGCACTGCACAATCCTTTAGTCCTCACCTTAACATTGCTGTGATTCCACCCCAATGCGCATTTTGCCCATAACTTATTCAAAGGGGATAAATGTCCTTATTTTACAGAAATCTTAAATAGGCTAGATATTCACGCCATTATAATAAACACCTGAAACTGATCCCATCACAACGAGGCTTGCACCCAATCATCAGCTCCAAATCAAAGCGAGGATTGAACTGCACACATACATGTGAAATCCCTAAACACTCCCAAACCCTCACCAAAGCCCCCCACACCCAGTTCCACAAGCACACTAACCAAAATGGAAATCACAAATGCCGATGTTAAATAACGCTGGAATTAGCCCGAAAATCCGACTATTCCAGGCTTTTTGGGCAAAAATCTGAAAATTTTTCACTTTTCTGGAAAACATTTGCAAAAAATCGCACAACTAAAATTTTTGCTAGTTTTTTTCGGGTTTGTCCCCAAACAGATTAAATCATGCTTTTTAAATAATAAATAAGCTCCAATCATAGATTTTAGTTTGGTCAGACAGATTATTTAAAATAGTCAGATAAATTTGGATTTTGATAAATAAGTCCCCAATGTCCCAGACATGATTTATCTTCTACTTCTTGTTATACCTGGTTACTTTCACAACCTATGCAAGACATTCTGCTTTAATAAAATACCCAGATTTATAAATTCAGCTAATACTCATACAGAGTCATATATTTGAAAGGACTTTCTAGATGAAACTCAAGGGAAACAACACAATGGTAGTCAGGTGATGGTATAATTAAATACTTAGTTTGAGTTGTAGATATAGCACTTGGTTCACATGTTTAAGGAATAATAGCCTCAGTTTTTTCAGTGTTAGGTATGCCTTGGGGGAATGATTGAGAATGGTATAAGAAACATCTTGGTGCTTCGTTAATTCTGATGCTTTGAAGTTCTGAAATTGAAGTTTTGAAGCACTGCTGATTCTGGAATTATGTAAAACATATATCATGTAGAAATGTACTGCTGAGACTGAACTAATGTTCTTTTTCTCCTTTTCTCTGTTTTTTTCCATGTCTATCTACATTATTGAATATTTACAATTTTACTTATCTTGCACCGTTCCCAACTTCAATCGGCAGGTAAGGCTGTACATGTTCTGCTCACTCTTCTATTTTATTAATGCAGTATAAAGCTGTAATCATATTGTCTATCATATAAGTAAATAATTATCATATAAGTAAATAATTATGAGCTGTTCTATATGAAGTCTATTCATCACTTCCCAATGTCAACAGCTGGGGAAGAACTGACAAACCGTAAGCTTCTTTCTAAGATTATCCAAGTATTGAACATTATCCCATGTTCCCATGCAACTGTAGGTGTTCTTTAACTCTTGCTGTGGAACTAATTATGTGATCATTATATAAAAATGTCAAAATTTTGCATCTTTGCACATGCAAGTAATAGTATGGTAGCAGAACCCTCATCTTGGGAATCCCAGATGCAAAATGCATTTTATTTTCAATAAATGTGCTCCTTACCTAACCCTAACCCTTTATCCATTATATACATTGAAGGTAAAATGAGGTGAACATTTATATATTCTATATCGTACTGTGTATATATAGTACATATAGATCATAGTTAATACATTGAAGGAGTTTTGCTTATGCATTTAAATATCAAAAGATTTGTGCCTGCATTTTTTAAGATATTCAATATTCAGTGATGCGGTTTAAAAAAACAAAACACTAATTTCCTATTATTTCATGAAATTTATGAAACAATAACATTTTGCATAGAATGTATGTTTTTAACGAACGCAGCTTCAACATACTTCTCGCAACTACGTCAGACGTTAATTCACTGCAAATACGCATATTCATCATTTGTATCGGCAAATGAACGCAGGCATATATACGCAAGCAAAAACTGGTCAGCACAAAAGTTTCTTAACACATTTTCTCTAGCATTACTTTCTTCCTAGTGAAACTTCATACTTACACTTATGTCAGTTTAAATATGGTGTCTACATACAGGTCATAGGTCATATGTATGTGTATTTACTAGTGATGTTGGTGAAATTGCTGGAAGTGGCTGCTTATTCTTAAAAATGTCCAAGGAAGCAAAATAAAGACAAAAGATATCCTCTATTGTCCTAATAATGAGGCTACCCTAAAACAAATGTGGCATGACCTTCAAATGGTTAAAAAAAAGTGTAAATAACATTTAACAATTAGAACTCATTTTTTCAATTAAAAAAATGAAAAAACGCCAGTGCTTTTTCTTTTTTTATGACTTTTTTTGAATACAGGATATGATGTCACTGACATCGTAATGTTGAGGATGTAGCTTCATCTTAACAATTAGCCAGGTAGAACCAGATGAAGTAGACTTTGGTGAAAAGGGAACGTATTGGAAAGTTAACACTTTGATAAATTAGCAGATTAGTTATCGCGTGAGCGAAGGTTCTCTAGTGCTGAGGTTTTTCGCCAGAGAATTGTCTTATTCGCCTTTTAGGCGATGTTGTTGCGAATTGTCATTTTGTAGAATTTTCACCAAAAAAACACAATTCAGTGCCCTGAGGAATTTCAGCAGGAAATTGCCTATGTCTAAAATAAAGCATTCAAGATATCTGTATTATAATGTGAAGTAGAAGTAGGGTATAATGTGTGCAGCAAATTACACAAAAATGTAAGGCTCATAGCATGTGTAGGCTGTTTATATTTCCACTTAATCTGACAGGCAGTTGCCATTCAAGTAGATGGCAGGCAGCACAGGCAGTGACAGGCATATTTCTGATATACATACTACCAGCCATTGACTGACAACCTCCTGTCACTGATGGTAAAAGGCAGGTTTCATAAAAATATTCTAGTAGAGAAACTCTCCATGTGCCATTAGCCTAATTTTGTCATTTAGTATCCTCTTGAAAGACATTGTAGCAAATAACTTAAAGTAAGAGAACATTGCTTATTTTGCAAATTAGGTGCAAAATGATGTTACCTATAGCAATCAATCAGTAATTGATTTGCATCGGTTTTCTACAAGTTATAAAATTAAAACAAATATCTAAAGGTCATTACTTGCCATTAGTTTGCATTTCTGATTAGTGGTTGAAAAATGAAGTGATAGCCATTTAGGGTCATGAATTGGCAGATTACACTGCTATGTTTGTGCCCAGATAAAAACTATGTTGAGCCAGAGAAAGATTGGTGCTTCTAAGTTACACTGACTCCGAAGAGACTTCCTGCCTCTTCTTGTCTATCAAATGCACTTCTACTATTGTTTTAAAATGATTAAATCATTTCCTACATGGTTATAGAGGGCACATTTCCAGGATGATATTTATCATGTTTTAGGTTACTGAATAATTATTCCTGTTAGCATGAAATGTAATACTAATGAATACATTGATTTTCCATTCACTTTACCGAAGCAACCACCACTGCAAGTGGACATGAATAATTAAAACCTGTACTACAGTATAATGTGTTAAAACGAATCAACCAGTGCTCCTTAGATTTGGGTTCCACATTTAGTGAAAGGTAATTTGCCTCTTTGCATCCAAGATACATTACTGCAAAGAGTTCCAGTTTCACTATATATATATATATATATAAATCACAGTGACTCTCACAATCTTTGCAGTGAATAAATTATTTTGTCAAATGTTGGAAAAATATTTATTTTGTAAGTTCATACATATTCTTTTTTTTTCATTTTTATCCATCTTTCCATGGAAGTAAATATACCATAAGCATATTCATTTATGTATGTATTTTCTAATATTGCTATGTATATAGAAGGTAAATGCCAAAGGACATGGATATATGCAGAGATATATAGTCACATAATTATACAGTCCTCTAACACTACAAATTGTTTCAGAGACACACAAGTGACCCTTGTCTATTGCCCTGATGTTATACATGTAAAAAATTATATAACAAACATATGGTAAAAAAAAAAATCTCCTTTTTATTGTTATACTATTTGTAATCTTGTTTAGCCCCTATTACTCATCCTCTTCAGGAGCACCCACTAGGGGCAACCAGTGCTTGGAAGGAAACTTTTTATCAAAACCTTAAACCAAACAGGGAGCAATGGGTATCTTTAGCCTTATCCGAAGGTCTTTCCTGAGGACCAAACCCCATCCAATGAATGAGAAATTGAACTTTACCTCTAAATCTACAAGAGTTAAGAATTTCTTGTGCCTCAAATTCCTGGTGACCATCATTGAGGACAGGAGGAGGAGGAGGAGGGTGGTGGATGGAAAAAGCATTCTTAACAACAGGTCTGAGTATCCAAATCAAGTCAAGGATGGTCAAATGAGGAGAAAGGTCTGACTTCAAAAAAAACAATAAAGCAAGTTTAGCAGAACATTGATAAAGCTTAATGAAAAGCTCCAAAACATGTTGTCAACTTAAATGGTAGAGCAAGAACAAGACATCTGTCTGCAGCAGCTTTATAACTGGTAGATAACTTAACCAGACTTTAACAGACATGGGGCCAAATGTCTTTAAAACTTAGAACCACACATTCAGCAGCAGGAACATCAGCTTTTACAAAGTTGAACAAAAGACAGAAGGATTATGGGCAAAAGCACAGAATGAAGATCGTAAGGATTCATGATTGAGACTGTTGTGTACATATTTGGCCCATGGGAGCAATTGTGGTTATCCTGATTAGTCCAGAGCCTGATACTGTAAGTCCTCTGGTCCTCTGCTTTGGAGATGGTAGGCAGAGGAGAAGTTCAGCTTAATATACAAAAGTTTACAAAAAGCAGGCCAAAATCTGTTCCTACAGTCAAGGGGGTAATAAGCTAAATAGTATAATAGGGCATGAGCAGACCGTGATTGTTTGCATAGTTGCGTCAGTCCCCTATTTCATAATACAGACAAGTAGTTGAGTCTAGTGGAATCTGAGTGTGATACTTGTTTGGAAGATTTCTATGCCATATATCTAACAATCTATGTATCCTTATCAAGGCCCCTAATTGTTTATCTTTTTTTTTTGAGGGGTTTGTGTTTTCAAATATAATGCTAAGAACACCAGGTTTACGTTCTCTCCTACGATATTAATGGGAGATAAACTTCTGTGCAATTTATAAAAAGGTTTTGCATAATGCATAGATATGTCTAACTTTTATATTTGTTTGTTTAATAAATATGGAAAAATGTGTGTTTTTTTAAAATTGTTATTCAAAGAAAAGGGGAAAGATTTACAAGAAATTGTGAACTGCAGTTGTAGCCTAAACCTTGGTAACTGGTGACACTGTAGCTAAGGCAAGAGAAGAATTGTATAACATTGAAATCATTTTAGCAATGTGTCACGAGCGCCGCCCGGAGCAGGTCCAAGAGCTCCGGGCGGCGCGTCCTCTCCTGCCGGCGTCGCTCCCAAGATGGCGGCGCCCATGGCCGCCACGTGGGTAAGCGGCGCCGGCGCGATGACGTCAGTGCGCCGACGTCGGCGCAAGGACGTCAATGACGTCACTAAGGCGCCAAATTCAAATAAAAAGCCTGTTTAGACGCCAGAATGGCGCCCAAGTATAGGATTACCTTCCCTAAAGTGTATCCTGGGTTTCCTGTGTACCTTATTGCCAAATCTTGTTCCTGATCTGTTTCCTGACCCCTTTGCCTGGACCTTGGACCTTGTTGTATTCTGCCTGCCTGTGAACTCTTGCCTGATCCTGACTATTCTTCGTTTAACCCTTTGGACACCGCGACCTTGTTCCCTCAAGAGGGCTTCCTCCTTGATCCTGACAACCTCCCTGGAGGGAGCTCCCGGCTCCCTGACATTATACTTGGGCCATGGATCCTTCTGAGGAAGCCACACCTCATGTCGGACGAGCGCTCCGCGGACTGGCATCCCGCATGGAGGACTACGAAAACCAGCAGGTTCGCATTGGGCAAGCACTCGATGTCCTGCTGGCTCAAGTGCCTTCTGCGTCCTCCACTGCTCCACCTACTGGGGATCCCCCCATGGCGGCAGCCCCCACGAACACAAGCTACCCGACAGGTGAGCCTCGCATTCCACCTCCCCCTCGTTTCAGTGGGGACCCACAAGCCTGCAGGGGATTTGCCACGCAATGCCAAATTCAATTTGAGTTCCAACCCACACAGTTTCCTAGCGAGCGTTCCAAGGTGGGGTATGTGATGTCTCGATTGGAAGGCAAGCCACTAGAGTGGGCCACGTCTCTTTGGGAGAAGAATTCCCCGTTGACTTTTGATGTTAAAGACTTTCTCCAGGCTTTTCGTATAGTTTTTGATGCTCCAGGTCGGGTTACGAACGCCCCTGCCCGTCTCTTGCAGCTCCGGCAAGGAAGCCGCAGTGTCAATGAGTATGCTATAGACTTCCGAACACTGATGGCGGAGACTTCCTGGTGTGATGACGCTTACAAGGCCGTATACTACCAAGGCCTATCCATCCGCATCAAAGATGATCTCGTCTCCAGAGAGACTCCTGACACCCTGGAAGGGTTGATCGCTCTATCCATTAAGGTGGACACTCGTCTCAGAGAGCACCAGGTGGAGAGAGAGCGCAGTAGACGATTTTCTCCCATGTTGGCCCCTCGCTTTCAAAGGCCGATTCTGCAAACACCCGCTGTTCCGGTGACCCATGTGTCGACGTCTCCCTTGGAGGAACCCATGCAAGTAGGAAAGACTCGCCTCTCCGAGCAGGAAAGACTCCGAAGACGTATGGCAGGTCTCTGTTTATACTGTGGTGGGCATTCCCATTTTGCCAACGCCTGTCCTGCCAAAGCCAAGAGTTTTGTACCCCGAGGTATGTCTCAGGTTTCTCATGTAGGGGGCATCACTCGAGGTTCTCTGGAGAAGTATCAAGAAAATTCACGCAGGCTTCTTCTTCCTTTGCAGATTCACCTGGCAAGTAAGTCTATCTTCGAAAGGGCCTTCCTCGACTCCGGAGCGGATGGCAATTTCATGGATGCCTTTTTTGCCGAACGCATGAAGATTCCTCTGCTTCCATTGTCTTCTCCCCTGCGAATTACTGCCATAGATGACAAACCCCTGGAGTTTGAATTCGTCACAAAGTTCACGGCGGAACTATCTGTACAAGTTGGGGCGCTGCATCAAGAAAAACTTTCATTCTTCATCATCCCCTGTCCTTCTACTCCAGTGATATTGGGTCTTCCATGGTTACGTCTGCATAACCCCACCATAGACTGGTCCACTGGGCAGATCTCTCGTTGGAGTTCATTTTGCCTGCAACATTGCCTTCCGCCAAAACCCCTCGAGAAGGTGAATGTCTCCTCTGCGGAATTAAAGACTTTGCCCTCCACTTACAAGGGATTTTCCGATGTATTTTGTAAAAAGTCTGCAGAGTTCCTTCCCCCACATCGCTCCTACGACTGTCCGGTTGAACTCCTGCCTGGAGCTATGCCCCCCAGAGGGCGCACCTACCCTCTCTCTCCTGCAGAGACTACCGCTATGAAGGAGTACATCCAAGAAAATCTCCAGCGGGGGTTTATCCGCCCTTCTACCTCTCCTGCAGGGGCTGGGTTCTTCTTCGTGGAGAAGAAGGACGGAGGCCTTCGGCCTTGTATAGACTATCGGGGTCTGAATAAGATCACCGTGAAAAACAGATACCCTCTACCCCTGATTGCCGAGCTCTTTGACCAGCTGAAAGGGGCAAAGATTTTCTCCAAGTTGGATCTCCGGGGGGCCTACAACCTCATTCGCATCCGGGAGGGTGACGAATGGAAGACGGCATTCAACACTCGGGATGGGCACTATGAATATCTCGTTATGCCCTTCGGCCTATGCAATGCCCCTGCCGTCTTCCAGGAGTTTGTGAATGATGTGTTCCGAGATCTCCTAGGAAGGTTCGTAGTCGTATACTTGGACGACATCCTGATCTTTTCCAAGGACCTTGAAAGTCATCGCTCCCAGGTGAAGGAGGTACTCTCTCGTCTGAGGAAGAACTCTCTCTTCGCCAAGTTGGAGAAGTGTGTTTTCGAGGTATCCAAGATCCCCTTCCTAGGATACATTATCTCTCCAGAGGGATTTGAGATGGACCCCGTGAAAGTGTCGGCCATCCAGGAGTGGCCTCTCCCACTGAGTACCAAAGCAATCCAGAGATTCATCGGATTTGCTAATTATTATCGACAGTTCATCCGGGGGTTCTCTTCCCGCATTGCACCTATCCTGGCCCTCATCCGAAAAGGGGGTAAACCCAGCCTGTGGCCTCCATCTGCCATAGAAGCCTTTCAGTCCTTGAAAGAGGCCTTCACGTCTGCTCCTGTTCTTCGACATCCCAATCCTGCACTACCCTTCTGCATCGAAGTTGATGCTTCTGAAGTCGGAGCCGGAGCTATCCTGTCTCAGAGACACTCCTCTGATGGAAAATTGCACCCCTGTGCGTTTTTCTCCAAGAAGTTCTCATCCGCAGAGCAGAACTATGATGTCGGAAATCGAGAACTCCTGGCAGTCAAGCTTGCCCTTGAAGAATGGCGTCACCTCCTGGAGGGTTCTGAAATTCCTGTCCAGATTTTCACTGATCACAAAAATCTGGAGTTCATACAGTCCCTCAAGAGGCTAAATCCCAGACAAGCCAGGTGGGCCCTTTTCTTTTCCCGATTTAACTTTGTTTTGACTTATCGCCCAGGTTCCAAAAATCTGAAGGCCGACGCCTTGTCTCGTAGCTTCACTCCGGTGGACCGTGACCCTGAGAGACAGGAACCAATCATTCCACAAGTCAAGATCATTGCCTCTCTGTATCCCCAATTTGCCGACCAGATTCTGGCTGGGCAGTCCTCGGCTCCTCAAGATACTCCGATTGGCATGGCCTTCGTCCCTCCAGAACTTCGCCTGGCCATCCTGCAACAAACCCACTGCTCCAGGCAAGCTGGACATCCTGGTCCGGTCAAGACCCTTGAACTTTTGAGGCGCCTAGTCTGGTGGCCTGATATCCGCAAGGATGTAAAGGACTTTGTGGCTGCTTGTAATGTCTGCGCCACTTCTAAGCCTAGCCATTCCCGCCCCAGTGGGTTGTTACAGCCTTTGCCGATACCCTCTCGTCCATGGACGCACCTCTCTATGGACTTTATTGTCGAACTTCCTCCCTCCGGTGGGAATACTGTGATCTGGGTTGTTATTGACCGCTTCTCCAAAATGGCCCATTTCATCCCTCTGAAGAAGTTGCCCTCTGCGGTGGAGTTGTCCCAGCTATTTATCCAGTACATCTTCCGCCTGCATGGTTTCCCGGTGGAGATCGTCTCCGATAGAGGCACCCAGTTTACTGCCAAATTCTGGCGTTCCCTATGCAAAGACCTGGGAATTGTTCTTCAGTTTTCATCTGCATACCATCCGCAGACGAATGGGGCAGCTGAACGTGTCAACCAAGCCCTGGAACAGTTCCTGAGGAACCACGTATCCCTCTGCCAGGATGACTGGTCTGATCTCCTCCCATGGGCGGAATTCGCTCATAATAATGCTTGTCATTCCTCTACAGGGAGGTCTCCGTTCATGTCGGTGTATGGTCTGCATCCTCAAGCTTTTCCCCAAGACTTTGTGCTATCTGATGTCCCGGCTGCTGACGACTCCGCAGCCCATATGTCTGCTATTTGGGCTGCTACCAAGTTGAACCTAGAGAAGAGCGCTCTTGTTCATAAGACTTTCGCGGATCGTCGTCGAAGATCCTCTCCTCCCTACAAGGTGGGTGATAATGTCTGGCTCTCTTCCAGGAATATCCGGTTGAAGATACCATCTCCCAAGTTGGGTCCAAAATTCTTGGGTCCATTTCCCATCTTGGAGATAATCAACCCTGTGGCTGTCAGACTCCAACTGCCACCAGAGATGAGAATCCCCAACGTGTTCCACGTGTCTCTGGTGAAACCCGCCATCACCAACCGGTTCTCTGGCGGTCAATCTCCTCCTCCTGCCATCTCTGTGGAGGGTCAACTCGAGTACGAGGTGGAGAGAATCCTAGACTCCAGGATCTCCAGAGGGTCTCTTCAGTACCTCATTCAGTGGAGGGGCTTTGGCCCTGAAGAATGCTCCTGGGAAGGTCACCGTGATGTTCACGCTCCTCGTCTGGTGAGGGAGTTCCACTCCAAATTTCCCCAGAAGCCAAATCCTGGTGGTCCGGAGGCCCCCCGTGAGGGGGGGGGTACTGTCACGAGCGCCGCCCGGAGCAGGTCCAAGAGCTCCGGGCGGCGCGTCCTCTCCTGCCGGCGTCGCTCCCAAGATGGCGGCGCCCATGGCCGCCACGTGGGTAAGCGGCGCCGGCGCGATGACGTCAGTGCGCCGACGTCGGCGCAAGGACGTCAATGACGTCACTAAGGCGCCAAATTCAAATAAAAAGCCTGTTTAGACGCCAGAATGGCGCCCAAGTATAGGATTACCTTCCCTAAAGTGTATCCTGGGTTTCCTGTGTACCTTATTGCCAAATCTTGTTCCTGATCTGTTTCCTGACCCCTTTGCCTGGACCTTGGACCTTGTTGTATTCTGCCTGCCTGTGAACTCTTGCCTGATCCTGACTATTCTTCGTTTAACCCTTTGGACACCGCGACCTTGTTCCCTCAAGAGGGCTTCCTCCTTGATCCTGACAACCTCCCTGGAGGGAGCTCCCGGCTCCCTGACACAATGGTTCATTGTAAAGGTGAAGATCTGGGCCTTTGGGATGATGAAGGGGAGGCTCTAAGCTGACAAGTTCCAACTTTGTCCCATTTTGGAGTCACTTTTATTAAGGAACCCTTAAAGGAGAAATAAAGCTTAACTAAAGAAGTAGGTAGAAATGTTGTACATGATGTTTTGTGCTTCTGTACCAGCCAAGGCAACCACAGGCCTTTAGCAGTAAAGATCTGTGTCTCCAAAGATGCCCCAGTAGCGCCCCAGCTACTTGTCAGTGAAAGTCTGCTATTCATATGGCTTTGACTGCCTACATACCATTGCATTATAACAAAAATTAGGCTTTACCCCTCACTTAAGAAGTTATGGACAGAAACATGTAAATGAATCTGTGTCCTTGTGGCCAGCTGTCTGAAAATATTGGCTTTACTATCAAGGCAATTGCAAAAACCATCTAAATTAATACATTTGTCACATGAGTTGCTAGTGTGCCAACGTAACTGCTAGTTAATATTGGGGATTTACTGGGGAAAATTAACATTACTAGATTGCTGAATAAAAATATATATTAATACATTTTTTTAGATCTCTTATGAATGTTTCAATTAAGTGGTAACCACATATTATCAATGTGCAGGAATATCACTGTACATATTTTGCTTGGCTCTGGGGCCAACCTACAAAATCCATTGACACCATTAAAATCTAGCAGTAGCCCTTTCCTCTGCCATTTTAGTAATCATTTTCTGAAGATCTTGTCTCAGTCAAACTGGGTTGACAGCATTTATATAAGTAATTCTTAGCAGACTCAGAGTTATCTCTGAATATTATCTCTCAGCAACATTCAATACAGATTTCCCACTAGAGACTTCAAGGTTAGAAGTCTGATGTTTCTTCTCTGAGTACAAGTTGATTTTTTAAACAGCAAACCTATTTACAATGCGTACGATGCAAGACTCTCCAAGAGGCATTATGCTACCCTCCTTTTATATAGAGACTGTGCTGAACAATCTTTTTGCCTAATTTTTAATATAGAATTAAAATCTCAAAAATAAAGTTGCGTTCTACTTTTGGTTCCTATGAGCACAGTTTATACCAATCAGTAGTTCAATGAGAAGCCGTCTGAGCTGCTCCTAATTTTACACCCTTTAAACAGGCTGCAGCTGGGGAAAAAGGAGGGGGTTGTTTATTCAGTGGACATGCTGTTTTGATTGTGCTTGTATGAAACTAAAGGTGTGCAAAAGGTTATGCATGCAATAATGGGACAATTACCCGCTATGATTTTTAAGTCTTTTTTCATGGTAATCATAAGCAGGCAGTTTATAACTTGTAGCACACTGCTCAACACAGAGGTAGGAAATAGATGAAGAGAATTTTGCCCTAAAAGGATCTCATTTTCACTCATTTAGCCTAAATGCATTATACAATATATATTGTTTATTAACATTGTAAAAAGGATTCTCATATATTTTTATCTGAGAATCCATTTTTACCATGTTGTATTCGTTTCTAATTTACAATTGTGCAAACAATATAAATGTAAATTTCAAGCTTATTTTTCACATCAAATAGTTCATTTGCTCAGGCCTGACTTAATCCGATATAGTGGATGAAAAATGGTAATATTCATAGGGATGTGCCAAATCCACTATTTTGGTATTTTGCGAATCCTGAATCTTTCATGATGCATTCAGCTGAATTCCAAACTGAATCCGAAGGGTTAAAAGCACAGCACTCTACTTGTGCAGAGGAAATTAAGGAATTCCTTTTTTGTGTGTCCAAACGTCACATGGTTTTTAGGGTACACATTTGGTTAACCCAGGCAAGTCCAAAGTCTTGGATTTGGCCAAATCCACAATTTTGTGCATCCCTAAATTGCTACTTTCTCAATCTCTAAGCCAAATTTGCTATTTTTAACTTTCAAATTGCTTGTTTCTCCTGTAATTTTTCTATTATCTATAGTATTTCTATAGTATTTCTAATATCAAATTTGAGCAACTCTGAATTCTCGAAAAAATAGGGTCGGGCAAACTTCTGAGCTTTCTTTTCTGTTTGGATCAGGATGTGCATTTATTTATTGGACTGACATGACAAATATAACCCACCTTAGCGAGCCAGAAGAAACAACCTCAACTTCAGTTTCAAAATGTGTAATTATATACAAACTGGGTATCTAGAAAAAAAACAATCTAAGTGTCTTTCCAACTGCACTTTTTTTTAATGCCTTTTGAGGGTGAAAGAGTATTTTACCATTGTTTTGTCCTTTTTTCATGTTAGTACATGATTTTGGCTACCAGTTCAAATTGTGGGGGTCTATTTATTAAAGGTTGAGTTTCTCTGGTCAAGTTTTTTTACTGCAAAAAAACTTGAATTTTTAGAGGAAAAAACTTGAATTTTTAGAGATTTCGTCTGTCCCAAAGCAGCAAAAACAGGATCTGAAAATCCACTAGGTAAAACCTGTCAAATTGATGTAAAAGTCAATGGCAGAGGTCCTTTAACCATTTGAAGATGCTTTTTGCCTTCACAATTCGGGTGTTTGAGACTGGTTTTAGTTCAAAATTCGAAAAAGTTACATGATTCGAGTGTCAAATCTAAAATTTTGCACCATTTGAATTGGCGCACAATTGTTATTGTGACTTTCAAGAATAATAATTTTATCAAGAATAAATATTGGTAAATTCAGAGTATTTGGGTTTGGGAGTTTGGCCAAAATGTTTTTTTAAAGGGGACCCTTCACCCAAAAAATATTATTCAAAATCCTATCTTATCATATTAGTCAAGCAAAAAAAAAAAGTCAAGCTGATTCAGTTAATGCCTTTAAGAATGGCTTGGATGATTTTTTGGACAGACATAATATCAAAGGTTATTGTGATACTAAGCTCTATAGTTAGTATAGGTATGGGTATATAGCATTTATGTGAAGGTATTGAGGAGTGTGTGTATGGATACTGGTTTTACATTTGGAGGGGTTGAACTTGATGGACTTTGTCTTTTTTTCAACCCAATTTAACTATGTAACTATGTAAAATGAACTTTAATTACACAATATAAATTATTTGAATCTTGCTTCCTTCTGTGTGGGAATTCAAAATTATAGCAAGCAGGCAGCAGCACTGGCTACACAATTAAACGGTGAAGAGAATGGGGGAATGTGGCATAGAGGAGTGGCAGACAGTATTTGATTGACAGCTGATATTTTTAAATGAGCCTACAACAGCTATGAATGCTTTAATAAAAAATAAAAATTGGATTTCATGTTTAATTTGAAAAGGACTTTTATTATACAGATTTTTGTGTCTGGGTGACAGGTCCACTTTAATGAAGTCAAGTTTTAGTAAATAACTCCCTGTATCTTATAATACATGTAGAAGTTCCTTATGTCTGTTTAGGATAGCAAATGAAAAGATGCTTGTATTCGGGCCCTGATTTGTGGAAAGGCCACCAAGGCCCGGGCCTAGGGCAGCAGGATTTTAGGGGGCGGCATGCTGTCCAACCACACCCACATTGGTCCAGAAACACTGGGGATGCGCAGGAGATAAAATAGTTTTTTTAATTTACTATGTGCCAATCCCCAGTGATGCCCCTATGATGAAAATTAGCGCAAATAAAAGGGAGGGGACAAGGCTGACGAACGTCACTGGGTCTAGGGGTGCCCACTATGTAAATCCGGCCCTGCTTGTATTATTGGAAATGGTGTTTTACAAATGCATAAATCAATACAATGTATACATCTTTTTAAATCTAAATAAATATATTTATTGTTATTATCCATTATTATACAGTAGCAACTTATTGCATTACAGAGCTTATACATCGTTTGCTTCTCTTTCCCCCTTGGTGCGTAAATTATAAGGTTCCTCTCACATTTACTTAAGTAAATTTTATGAAGTGTCAACTAAACTTTATTTTTTTTTTTTTGCAGTTCTATTTTTTTGTCTGTGGAGACTTCAAAAGCATTCAACATTTTAATATTCCTATATTTTTTTTATTTAATTAACCTTTCTGAAGAGGAACTCTCCTGTGCCCAGGGTCAAAATAAAAACATAGACTCCATGGTAACTGTACTTCTTGGTACAAAGCTTAACTGACTTATCCCTGTCTTACCATATTCTGTAATCAGTGGCATATACAGTATTTATAGCTGTGATTCACAGGCTCTCCACCTCAAATTAAACAAATATTTTTAAAATAGTAACCTTATCATCAATTCTTAATTTGACACAGTTACATATACATTAGCCCCAGTAGTTCTTGTTTTTTACATTGTTCAAGAGGCCTGCAGCCCTTTTTTAAAACTATACTACAGAAATGGTATCCCGAATGCTCGGGACCTGGGGTTTTCCATATAACAGACCTTTCTGTAATTTGGATCTTCATACCTTAAGTCTACTAGAAAATCATGTAAACATTAAATAATACCCAACAGGATGGTTTTGATTTCAATAATGATTAAATATATCTTAGTTTGGGTCAAGTACAAGGTACAGGCAGGGAATCCACTTACTGGAAACCTGTTATCCAGAAAGCTCTGAATTATGGTAAGGCCATCTCCCATAGACTCCATTATAATCAAATAATACAACTTTTTAAAAATGATTTCCTTTTTCTCTGTAATAATAAAATTGTACCTTGTACTTGTTCCAAACTAAGATATAATTAATCCTTATTGGAAGCAAAACCATCCTGTTGGGTATAATCATTTTTACATGATTTTCTAGTAGACTTAAGGAATGAAGATCCAAATTACGGAGAAATCTGTTATCTGGAAAACCCCAGGTCTCGAGCATTCTGGATATCAGGTTCCATATCTCTACTAAAACTCTTTATTATTACAGATAAAAAGGAAATCATTTTTAAAAAATTGGATTATTTGGATAAAATGGAGTCTATGGGAGACAGCCTTTCCTTAATTCTGTGTTTTCTCTATAATGAGTTTCCTGGTAACAGATCCCGTACCTGTTCTAGCTCTGCCAGTATAAGCAGAATGTGTGTATTGGAAAGTAAATACAGACATTTCAGTGATTTAGCTGAAAAATCTTTCAACACCTCATTATCTGAACACAGAAAAATTTTATATATTTTATGACGCACATAATCTGTGACCTCAGATCTTCCAGCCAATGAACAACAATAGGGAACTGCTGGTAAGCATCATCATGTACATGTGCTAAATATAATTCAAATTATAATGTGTAATTTAAAACTTCTTGCAGCAAAATGTCAAACCTGATTTAATTTCTCTAACAATTGTCTGGAATTGCCATGATAGCGCCTGTGTGTGTTTGGTTTATATGGAGCGCATGAGACATTGCTTTTCCTGTTTTGCAGTTAATGTAGAAGATAATGATGTGTGTCATAACTATAGGGTACAATTCCTGGCATAAAATGCATCTGACAGGTTTCAAATTTACAGTGCCCTGCAGCAACACTACATACAAATAACCACGTAAACTGGATGTGACCTTGACAGGATTTGCTTCACACAGTGTTTAATTCTTGCTTTATAACTGACATTAAGGAAAATACTTGCATTTTCCAGTGTATCATTATCTCAGACACTAATCTCTTTTTTTTAATATGAGTTACATATACAGAACTCCTTGATGATTATATATTTCCTCTATGACATAAAGTACTTGCCAGTAGCAGCACCATAAGGTGAAGTTTGCAGATTGCATGGATATTGATATTTCCAGAGTTAACCTCAATCCCCTATGATCATATAATCTGTCTTCTGTAAGTAATGCTATCCGAGTATCTATTATTTAAAAAAATATATATAGTACAGGTATGGTACCTGATCCAGAATGCTCAGGACTTGGGGTTTTCCAGATAATGGATCTTTCAGTTATTTGAAACTTCATACCCTTTGTCTACTAGAAAATCATTTAAACATTAAATAAACTCAATTACCTGGTTTAGTTTCCAGTAAGGATTAATTATATCTTAGTTTGGATAAAGTACAAGGTACTGTGTTATTATTACAAAGAAAAAGGAAATCGTTTTAAAAGATGTGGCTTATTTGGATAAAATGGAGTCTATGGGAGATGGCCTTTCTGTAAGGGTAGGGCTAGACGAGGAGATTCGGGGAGATTTTGTCACCTGGCGACTTATCGCCACGTCTTTTGCACGACTATCTCCCCGAACTGCCTCAGCGTCTTTTCCCCGTAGACTACAGCGCAAAATCGCCTGCACTAATGCACACGCGGCGATGCGTTTTCAATAGTCGCCCAAAGTTGCCTCACTGAGCAAAAGACGTGTCGATAAGTCGCCAGGTGACAAAATCTCCCCGAATATCCTCGTCTGGCCTTACCCTTATTTGGAGCTTTCTAAATAATGGGTTTCCAGATAACAGATCCCATACTTGTACATTTCTTCTGGATGTGCTCCTTCAGCCTTAGTGCTACTACCTTAGATACCATATTGAAATGAATTTCTTCCAGTGGACACTATTCATCTTTATTTATTACGTAATTATTCTGCTGCCTAGGGTTAAATAAAGACAGAATAAGTTAATATACCTTTTTGAGCTTGCTAGACATAAACACCAAACTGAAATTCCAAAAACAAATATAAATGTATTTTATCTAATAGTAAAAGAGGGGATCAAGTCCAGAATTCATTATTTTACAATAGAACAAGATGAGGGAGGGGCTGCATTACACTGTGAACCTATGGGAGGGGTGGAGCTGGTCTCTGTGATCACTAAGGCAGTCTATTATGGTTTCCATTTGGGAAAAACAAAAATTCTATTTATTTTATGAAGTTCAGATATTGATTATGCATCCTCGGTCCTGTGTACCTAGACTAACTAACCCTAATCCTAATTCTTTTAGTGCTATCCTAAATTCCTACTTACAGGGTCGGACTGGGCCAGTGGGACTCTGGGAAAAAACTTGGGTCACTTGGGGCTAAAACCTTCACTAGGGTCCAGTGAGATACAGAATGGGGCCATGTAATAAAAGTTGGTAATGAAAAAATCATTTGCAATGCAACAATGTATGCCTTTGAGCCGACAAATTTTCCTTTGCGCAAATTTAATATATCCTTTGCGAAACCAGAACCTGTTTAGCGACCACTTCCAACATCAGAAGAAAGATTGCAAATTTTCTAATTTGTACCAGTGCACAGTCTATGTAATAAAACTAGTTATATAAGTTGTTATATTTGCTCCGAAAAATTATGACACCTTCAAGCACTAAAAAATGCACAGTTAAAATTTGTAATGCAATAACAGTCTGAGGAAGAATATTACATTGCGAAATGCAAATTATTCTTATTTATGCTCTTTATGCTTTATGCTTTCTTTGCAACTGTTATTACAGCCCCCCCCCCCCATAGACTAATTCTGATATCTGAGGTCGAAGGATTGTTAACTTGGAACAGAAAATGTTTATTTTCCTGTATGAATTGTGCAAATAATATGGTGTAATTCAAATATATCTGTTATATCAGTTCAGGTATATGACTATTCAGGATTGCCATCGCCTACTTTACAATAATAAGGAATATATATCTTAGAAGGGGATTACTGAGTGATAATGGGCTTAATACTGGCAGAATTCCACCGATTGGAAATGAGCTAATATGTTTATCTTTAAGATCTACAAGTGCAATTGAGAGCAAGCAAATAAATGAAATGTGTATAGACTGTCTCTTTTCTGATATTCATTTGTGGTGCTGATTATAGAAATGCTTGTTGTCACAAAGGACTGCATCAAACAATCAGTGAGTAATCTTTTCAGTTTGAAAAACCTCTCAGGTTCCTGTTTTATTTTTGGAACCTGTCAATCTCTGGAGTTCTTAGACATCTTGTTTATACAGAACTCAAGCATTTATGTTTTTTTCCACTTGATAAAAATAGGCCATCCTGCCTGGAAGTACCAAGGTAAAGTGTTTTTCTGTTGCAGAATGCAATTTGTTATATTAAGGATAACACAGACAGTTTTATGAAACATTGCTATGTGTCTATCAATTTATATTGATTTTTGGATTCATATTAACATAGTAAGTTAGGTTTACAAAGACACGTTTATCAAGTTCAACCCTTTAGGTCTATATATAACCTGCCTAACTACTAGTTGATCCAGAGGAAGGCTAAAAAAAACAGTTTGAAGCCTCTGCAATTTGTCCCTGGATCAACTTCTACTACAATCTATCTTCCATAACCCTGTATTTATTGATGGGCGAATTTTGGGTGTTTCGCTTCACCGCAAAATTCGCGAAACTGTGGCACCATCTTGTTTTTGACACCGGCATCCGTTTTTTTTACGCCGGCACATTTTCGCGACGGTTTCCCTAATTTATTTGCTGGCGGCGAATCACGGGAATTCCTCGCAGATTTGCGCCTGTCGAATAAATTCGTCCATCACTACCTGTATTCCCTCCCTTTCTAAAAAGCCATCCAACCCCTTCTTAAAGCTATCAAATGTATCAGCCTGTACCACTGATTCAGGGAGCGAATTTCACTTCTTCATGACTCTCACTGTAAATAAAAACCCCTTCTGAATATTTAGTGGAACCTCCTTTCTTCTAATCGAAATGGGTGACCTTGTTTTAGCTGGAAGGACCTACTGGTAAATAAAGCATTAGATGTATTATTATATGATTCCCTATATATATTTATACATAGTTGTTTTCAGACCAGAAATAAAGACTTTTATCAGTTATTTTCCATCTTTTATGTTTTACTGTTTTTCCAAAATCAAAGCTTAAAGTTGAATGTCCCTGTCTCTGGTGTTTCAGTCTGGCAGCTCAGTTATTCAGGTGCAGATTCTAAACTGTTACAATTTTGCAATATTTAGTTGATACATTTTTCAGCAGCATCTCTGTTAGAATTGTATCAATTCTAACAGTTGCCTTTAATGTAACGCAGGGATTCAGCTCAGAAGGAATAAAGATAAGCAATGTATCAACTAAATGTATCAAGTTAGAACAGTTTAGAGGGTCAGTGACCCCCACCCCTTCCCAGAGCTGCTTTAGAAGGTCTGACATTAGACTTTACACCTCAGTATTAGAAAACAGTAACACATAGAAATATAAAGTATTTGAAAAAAGTCTTTATTTCTGGTGAACTGAAACCAACTGAACTGAAAAAAAGTGTTGGAAGGTGAACAACCCCTTTAAGCACCTCTGTGAACATCTCCAATTTGGCCAGTCTTTTCTCATAGCTGAGATTTTCCATACCTATTACCAGCTTAGTTGCCCTTCTCTGTACCCTCTCTAATTCAATAATGTCCTGTTTGAGTGATGCAGAACAAAACTGTTCGGTATATTCTAGAGGGGCCTTACCAGTGCTCTATAAAGTGGAAGAATTACCCCCTCCTTCTGTGAATCAATGCCCCTTTTAATACAGCTCAAGACCTTATTTGCCCTTGATGCTGCTGACTGGCATTGCTTGCTACAGCCATTAGGGATTTGCCTAGTGCAGTCCAATTAAGGGTATAATTGGCTTGGATATTTTTACATCCCATGTTCATGAGTGTACATTTATCAAATTGTTGCATAAGGAGCAGGGGCGGGTTGAAAGAGGTAGATTAGTGATATAAAGTTGGCTGGCCTGTGAGGTAGACGTAGTGGGGTCAGAATACATTGTATGACACCAACGCCCTCTTTTATTACCAAGCCCCTGATAATGTTCACAATAAGAACATTGAGATTCTGGAATGTGTTTAACTACATACAGTCTGTCCTCTTTCATGTACTGCTGCTGGGAAGCTTCAGGAAAAAAAAACTGCTGCTTACAATCTCAGTTGACTCAGCATGGTGGGTGGTTCTTTATTCGAGCAGAAAGGTCATGAGCAGCACATTTTCTGAAGTTTCACATTGAAAGTAAGTAAAGGAGGTGAAGTTATGCACCTGTCAGCTGTACATGTGACTAGGCTGTACTTGAGATCACACAATATGCACACAACTCTAAATGACTGTCCTTCCCCTGTCTGAGGGCTCCATTTTTAAATATAAGCAGCAATTTAATTAAGACAAGTAGGGATGAGTTATACACTGCAGAATGTCAATTTATAGTGATCAAAACTTTTTCAGGCCTTTGACAACTTTGAATATTGCTTTTTAAATATAATAGAGGATTAAATACAATGTATAGAAATAAAAACATAGCTGGTTATTATGCTGAGACTTGTATTGCACATGTTTAAACTCCGCAAAAATAAATACGGGAGTTATGAAAAACAGTAGGAAATGTGCCAAGTCAAAGTAGCAAGAATGTGCTACTTTCTGTGTATCCTGAAGGATTTCATAGTCAAAAAAACTGTAATTTTAGCATTCACACTTACTGTTCCTTTAAAGCATGTTTTGTCTCTTAAATGGCTTTTAATGCAGTTATTTTGCCTTTTTCTTAGGTGTCATTTTTGAATGTAGATTGTGATCTGAAGCTGTCAGTAGGAACAAGATAAGGGTTATCTCAGGGTTATCATATATACTCTGGAATCATTAAAAAGGACACTCGTGCTGTTTAATATAATTTTGCTGAAGTCAAAAGGGTTGGTACTGCAATAATAAAAAGAGCTTTTAATGCAGTTTTAAAGCTGAATCTAGTGAGCCATCCTTTATGAGCATTGATGTCCTATTCAAACAGCTATTTATAGTTGCTCTCTCCTTGCCTAGTGAAATACTAAAAGAACTTGTCAAGGTCCATTTTAGTAGAACACGCTTGTTTTTCAGTATTCCCAGAATACACAAAAGAAATGCTATTTAAAACAACAGAATTTACTTTACTATATAATCTAAGTAAGGCACTTACTCTAATTTCTTCTCGGCTATGTGTGCAAAAAGATTATTTTGTGTGCACATTTTTAAACTTGTGTGCTCAGTTTTTGACAACTTTGTGCGCAGGTCAAAATGAATAGAACATTTTGTGTTTCCACACAAATGGGCAAACTTACTAAAAACCCAATCCTTAGGGACATCACCAATTTACTAACAAGGGTAGAGGACAATTCGATAGTTTTGTGCCCTTTTGCCAGACAAATTTTTCGCTTAGGCGAACGATCGTTACTCACCAGAGTTTCCTTTGCCAGCTTAGACCGGGCGAACTGATCAGATGAAGCCACAGCTTCATATTGATATCATATTCTATATGCCGGAAAGTTATAAAAATTATTATTGTTATTAACAATTTTAGGGTCATGTCACATGTGCACGCAAGCACAACCCTTAGAGGGAACATCAGTGTCGGACTGGGCAGACGAGACACCAGGAAAAAACCTGGTGGACCCCGGCCGGACCTGCTCCTCCAGCTGCCCAGAATGAACTGCATATGCACGCAACTCAATATATACGGCCAACGGGCCAGGGAATTGAATGTTGGGGGGTCTCCGGAGACCTCAAGGAGGGCCCTTCATCTGCAGCCTCGGTGGGCCCCAAAGGCTCCAGTCCGACCCTGGGGAACATTGCAGGAGAGTGCAAAGCAAGCAATTACGGCTGTTTACTATAGCAAGTCAAGTGAGGGAACACTTAAAACAGGTTTCACTGTGTATACTGGATTTTTTTTATAGAATTACATTACATTACAAAATGAATGTAAACTATTGCTTGGCAACAAATGTCCTTTTTTATGTAAAAAATAAAGAATGAAAAAATCAGTGACTTCTTTAGAGAGCTAAATATGGTATTCGACTTCCGGTGTAAGAACTAAAACCATTGTATACCGCATAGCTAAGCTGTTATCTACTGTGTAAATGTAGGTATAGCCCAATTACTACTTGAATGGCTGCCCCCACAACAATGACAGCTTATATATATACAGTATGTATATGTAATCGTATTTCTCAAGCAAAAACAGTGTTCAGGGTAACTGCATTATATTTAAAAGTATTCAAAACCATTTCATTATTTTCAATGTTACTATTTTGGATTTGGCCGAACCCCCGAATACTTTGCGAAATAATCTGCCGAATACCAAACCAAATCCTAATTTGCATACGCAAATTAGAGATGGGAAGAGGAAAACATTTTTTACTTCCTTGTTTTGTGACAAAAAGTCACACGATTTCCCTCTGCCCCCCTAATTTGGATATGCAAATTAGGGTTTGGATTCAGTTCATCCGGGCAGAAGGATTCAGCCGAATCCGAATCCTGCTGAAAAAGGCTGAATCCTGAACCATGTCCTGGATTCGGTGCATCCCTACTGATGACTATGGCACAGATAAATCAATATACAAGAATAGGGTATGTTTTTGCTATTTCTACCCCCTCCTTTGCTTGCCATTATGTCAGAGAATGCTGTATTTTATACCGTAGCTCTGAAGACACTTAGGGGGTTATTTATCAATATCTGATAATTTCTGATAATTTTTAAAAATCACTCCAACCAAATCCGCACCGATTTTTCCCCTTATTTATCAATACGTTTTCCTTAAAATTTCTTGTGCGTGAAAAAACTTGATAAAATCGTGAAAAATTTTGAATCTTACAAATTGTTTGGATTTGACTCCCAAATTTTATTGCCAGAAAACCACAAAATCTTTGGATTATTGCACAAAACCCAGCTCAGATCAGGATATCTTTGGAACTTCTCCCATTTACTTCTACTTGAACTCAGCAGGTCTGAGTTGAAGAACTTTTTTTATACAGACTTTTGGGGTTTATTAAACCTTGGGGTTTAATAAATTCCCAAAAATGTCAGGGTTTTTTCGACAAAGTTTCCCCATTAAAAGGCCAATGAGATAAATTCGGACTTTGATAAATAACCCCCTTAGAGCTCAAACCAGATGTATCTTGAGCCCAACTTCAAAATTGAAAGCTGGTGACTAACCTTTTGGAAAATTACTTTTGCCTGTTGTATGTTATCATCAGTCTAGCAGTCTGTCCAGACCCCAATAAACTACTCAGGGGCTGATTGTCCAGTGATGTGAAACTTGGGTTTCACTGGTAATCATGGGCTATCATGATTCATTTTCTACTTTTTCCGTTTGTGTTTTGTAATGTGATCTGTATTTGTAATTCTGTGATGCTGTATTGATCTTTATTGTTTCTAATAGAGCTCTAAACAGAACTGTACTTTGCCAGTGTGTTTATGTAAATCTCTTCCGACTTCAGTCTGCCTTAAACTCTGCTGCAGGAATCCCCTTCTGATCTAATAGAGAACAGGCCCCTCCACTGTTGAAATCCTTTATATGGCATCCCATTAAGTAAAGAACTACTTAAAAAATCCTTCATCTGCACCCCCTTCCGTCTAGTTCCTTGTGCATACCTCCCATGTCCTGTTTTCTGCGAGACAGTCCAAAATTTCGACAGAAAATTTCGACAGCTCAGTCAAAAGTCCCGGATTGCTGAAAAGTCCTGAGTTTCTCTTTGATCTCTGCACTGATGCCAGAAAAAGATCTGAAGTTTCTGAAAACACTCACATGCTCAGTGGGCTCTGAGCAGCTGTTGAGAAGTTAAACTTGGGGGTCGTCACAAATTATCAAGCAGAAAATGAGGTTGGTCTGTAATATAAGCTGGTGCTACAGGGTTTATTATTAAAATCTGCCTTATATTGTGACATTTCTATTCTATGTGTACTTTATATTGTGAGTGGATCCCTAAGCTCAGTAAGTGACAGCAGCACAGAGCATGTGCAGTAAATCAGCAGAAAAGAAGATGGGGAGCTACTGGGGCATCTTCAGAGACACAAATCTTTCCTGCTAAAGGGCAATGGTTACCTTCTTCTGGCTTTGTCAAAACATGTTTATTGCAGATCTTCCTTGTTACATTTCTAATGTCTTTAAAATAGCCAGCATATTGTATGTAAAGACATATTATATGTTTGCAGATTTGGCTATTATCATCTAAACCTCATTAGATGAAATAAAAAATAAACCTAATACAAATAATTTTAGACAAAAAAGAAAACAATATATGGATTTTCATTAGAACTCTACTTTATTAGTTTATTAGAGCAGCCTAGTCACTGCACATACAGGGCGCTCAAGTTAGGGGATGGGTATGCCTTTGTGCCTCCCCCACCCACCCACTCATGAATACAGTGCTGCCAAACACAGACATCCATTTTGATGCAGAAGGACCAGTGGCTGTGGGCACTCTCCCATGGGGTAGGCTATAAAGCAGTGGCGTAACTAGCTATACAGCAGACATCACAGTTGTGGGGGGGCCTGAGTGATAGGGGAGCCCAGACTGCATGATTTGCTACATCTTAGTGCCCTCTCCAACCTTTAATATAATGACACAGTACAGCCCTATAGGTGTGGTGCAAGCAGGTTGGGAACTGGGGGAGTTGGTACTGTTCATTCTGGGCCGTTTTTGCGGGGGTCCTGGTGAGCTAAAGTTACGCTGCTGCTACAAGGCATAAAAACAAGATGGTTTGTGCCTGCTTTGTGGAATTTACACCCTTTCTCATGTTTAATAAACACCTCATGTATTCTCTTAATGGTTTGCTGTGAAGATATTTGCAAACATGGGACAGTGCTGCAAAATATGTTGGTGCTATATAAATACATGTTAATAATAATAATGGGCGATAGATCAATAGATTTTCTTTTTTTTCATTTGAACAAATCTTGCCTACCAGAAAGGAAGTAACATTCTTCATAGCATTGTGTCCAGCTTTATTATAATGGCATTTAGTGTGTTTTACACTACTGACTGAACACAGCAGTGTTTGCTGAATTGTTTTAGCATACCATCTGGCTAGTTTAAGGATTTATGTATTGCTTGTGTTGTAGCCATGCTTCCTATTACTGCCAATGTTTACCCATCTTGTTGCCCCCTGCAGCTAATCATTGGATTCCCCAGGATAGCAGCTGCTTTGTTTTATGTACCCTCCGTTTCTAATTAACAGTTAACAGTTTGCTTTTCTTTACACAAAGCTCAATCAGCAGCCCTTTTAAATTTCAGTTTTACCTACAACTATGTTTTGGTATGCCCTCTCATTTACATATAGAAATGATTTAGGCGTGTACATATCTTGCAATTAAATTTAGGATGACTAAATAATTGTTGAGTTTTTAAACGATTTGAGGAGTTTAATCTGCATGTTATTAATTCATTAAATTAATGTGAGAGTTGGGTTGGCCCCAAGACTGGCAGTATGGCTGGTGGTGCAGATCTCTTAATACAGCAATAGGCCATGGATATGGTCCTCAGCCAATATATCTGCACAGTCCTCCCATGTGATTGCTGACAAGAGAATTGCCAGACAAGACTGGAATAAATGCTCTAATTCCATGGAAACTAACAGTGTGGATTTTTTCTATGGGGGGGGGCTTTTTGGGGAAACCTTAATATTGAAGCAGACGTATTGTGGGCCTTTAAAGCCTGTTCTCTGGTTTTAGGATCCACATGCATCGGCCCTGACTGTAGCATAGATTAATCAAATGATTGTTGGATTTTGAAAGGACTAGAACTGACAGTTCATACTGTATATGGGCTGGAGTAATTTGAATCCACATAGCAGATACACTATAAGATTTGTGCCACTGTCAATATATAGTGAATAAAGTACCCCCTATTGTAAAATATAACGATATTATACGTTTCCGAGGAAGTTCATGACCTTTGAGGCCGAAGGCCGAGTGCTTTTATACAGGTCATGGAACTCCGAGG
Organism: Xenopus laevis; assembly: GCF_017654675.1. Classification (NCBI taxonomy): domain Eukaryota; kingdom Metazoa; phylum Chordata; class Amphibia; order Anura; family Pipidae; genus Xenopus; species Xenopus laevis. The sequence goes on along the minus strand of NC_054374.1, from coordinate 112,572,117 downwards.
TTACTTCTAATATCCTCATATTTTCCAACAAGGGGTACATTATTTATAATAATACACAAGTTTTAGTGAGTCATGTGACAAAAATGACATCACTACTCACCGTTTATAACTGATGAAATCACTACTCACCATTTATAAGGATATAAATTACAGGATATGCATGGTTTTTGTGTATTATATGGTATTTCTTAATCATGATTCCAATTGCATTTTCAAACATTGTTTGACCATATGTCCTTTGTAATAATCATTTATATCTGATCTCTCGAAATGTGAACATTGTTTTCCCCCCTCAAGACTTGCCAAAATACTTTCCTTCTCAGCAGAACATTTTGAAGTGATAAAAGAGTCTTTAGTACTTACTGAAATGCCCTCTGGACTATGCCATCTTTCCTGTCATCATATTAGTTCTCCTTAATGCTTCAAATGCCTTATAGCGAAACTAACATTCAAGAATTAATTCTTTCCATAAAAGAGATCATTTTCAAGAACATACATAGATATATACAGAAATAGATATATATAGCTATTTAAAATTACTTTTACAACAGAACATTACAAGTTTGGCTGTTGAGTAAAATGCATTGATTTGGAAAACAAAAGCAAGCCTTTTTAATCATTCACTGAATATATTTACAAGGAGTTTGCTGATCATATAAATGGAGAAGACTGCATGGGCCCTTACAGAAAGCTATTTACAGTATTTGTGACTTTACTGACTGATAAAATAAGATACAGATGAAAATTCAAGATGGGTTGAGCGTGAGAAAACAGAAGGTTACTATTATTAATACAATATAAAGGTATGGTCCAAGGGTCATTCAGGAAACAATTTCATCTCTTGCTTCTTTTCCTCTCTTCAGTAGGGATTGAGTTGAGTGAGGGGTTAAACTTGATGGACATATGTCCATTTTCAAACGTAATTACTCTGTGTAACCACAATAGACCTATTAAACTGAAAAAGTCTTACTTGCTGCTAGGTAGATCTTTATGTTGCCATCAGGGTAAATCATTTGTAGTGTTCTTTAAACTATGTGGATTTGTAGGTACAGTATCTTCCTATGACCTGTATTACCATGTACTGTACCAAGAAAATAAAACAGAAAAAATCAGTAAACACTTTTAGGCATTAAAAAAAACATTGATTGCTAGCAAGATTAAACAACAACATGATTCTTAAAATATGTTTTATATCGTCCACGTCTACATTCTGATCAATTTTGTAATAGCTTTGTTTGGTTTTGGCTATATGTCAAAAATACACTTTTTTTTAAATCCGAGCATTACAATTATTATTTATATAGCACATATTGTTTAGAACTTTACTGAAATTAAGCAGTAGCAGGCATGCTGGTATTCTTTGGGTTTTTCTGTTATTTGGATCTTAAAAAAACACTTAAACTTTAGATATATGCAATAGGGTTTTTTTGCCACCTATAAGGATTTATGTAGCTAAGGATCACGTACAAACAACTGTTTTATCATCACAAATAAAATGAATTCTTTGTTCTGCTTTAAAAAGGATCTATGATGACCCTACATAATTAAGAGTTTTCTGTATATCAGGTTTCTGAATATGAGATCCCATACCTGTATTGATATACACAAAATATTTCTTTAAACATAAAGGGGCTTGTTTATGATGGTTGGGGAAAAATCAGTTTTTGCACTGTGCACCTTGCCCCTGGCATTACCATCTTGAACCAAGAGGTACACTTTGTAGAATTCAAGTCACTCTTTGCAGGTCCCTCATGTTGCAACAACCAAAAACCCTAAAACAATAACTTGCTTTTAAGTATTGAGAATATATTCTCTCACCTGTATAACTGCGTATACAAATCCATCATAAGATTTCAGACGTGGATTCATCAGTCCATGATACCTTTTTCTATTCTGCAGGAGTTCAATTCTTGTGTTCCTTAGCCCAAGCAAGCATTTAAACCCTTTTTTTTTTTGTTGAATTGTATAAGCTGCACAGTTGAAGCAGACACTTTCTTATGTTATTGGATTATACTTTCTTATGTTTGCACTCATCCAGCCGTGCCTTGATATTTGTCATGGTCAGTGTGTTACACAGGCCAGTGACCCTTATGTTCTTGTCTGATCTTGTTGTTGATCTAGGTCTGTCAGACCTTGTACTATAAGAGTTCTTTCTTGATACTGCTTTATAATGTTTTAACTTCAAAATGTACTCTGTCTTTAATTAGATCTAGATCTAACACAATTAAATTTATCAAATCAAATTTAAATTGAGTAAATAATGACATGCAGTGAGTTCCTGGGCAAAGTGATCCCAATGCCAATGAACATTTAACACTATCATGTAGCTCTTTGAAAGCTGCTTATATATTGTTCTGTCTCTGGTTAATGTTTTGAGGAGTAATTTTTTAGTGTCAATTTCACTTGAAAGGGAAATATACCCCCTTCTTTAAGACATGAGCTCTTTCTAGTTAGACATGTGTATAAAAAATGCTTATACACTATCTGAACTGCCATAAATAAATACAGGCTATCCGGGTTTTGTACAAGATAGGGTCTGTAGCTTTGTTCTTAAAGGGATACTGTCATCAGAAAACATGTTTTTTTCAAAACGCATCAGTTAATAGTGCTACTCCAGCAGAATTCTGCACTGAAATCCATTTCTCAATAGAGCAAACAGATTTTTTTATATTCAATTTTGAAATCTGACATGGGGCTAGACATTTTGTCAATTTCCCAGCTGCCCCTGGTCATGTGACTCGGGCCTGCACATTAGGAGAGAAATGCTTTCTGGCAGGCTGCTGTTTTTCCTTCTCAATGTAACTGAATGTGTCTCAGTGAGACATGGGTTTTTACTATTGAGTGCTGTTCTTAGATCTACCAGGCAGCTGTTATCTTGTGTAAGGGAGCTGTTATCTGGTTACCTTCCCATTGTTCTTTTGTTTGGCTGCTGGGGGGGAAAAGGGAGGGGGGTGATATCACTCTAACTTGCAGTACAGCAGTAAAGAGTGATTGAAGTTTATCAGAGCACAAGTCACATGACTTGGGGCAGTTGGGAAATTGACAATATGTCTAGCCCCATGTCAGATTTCAAATTGAATATAAAAAAATCTGTTTGCTCTTTTGAGAAATGGATTTCAGTGCAGAATTCTGCTGGAGCAGTGCTATTAACCGATTCATTTTGAAAAAAAATTTTTTTCCCATGACAGTATCCCTTTAAAGGACCAGTGACATCAAAAAAATCTTTAAAAAATTCATTAGTATACCACGAAAAAAACACCAAGACTAATTAAACTTTAAAATCGCACAGCCCTTATTAAGAAATAATTTACCAAAACTCCACTTGCGCTCCTCTTCAGAAAAGATGATCGGGCGATCCATTGTGCGGTGCTCGATTTCTCCTCCCTGCCTTCCTTATAGGAGATAGCCAGGGAGGAGTGCACTATGGATCGTCGTGGTATCCCCTTTTCTGAAGAGGAGCGCAAGCGGAGTTTCAGTAAGTTAAAGTTTAATTAGTCTTGGTTGGTTTTTTTGTGGTATACTAAATTTATTTTTTAAATTTTTTACTGGTCCTTTAAGTTGAAATTGTATCTAAGATGAAACATACTGTAAATTTACTTATTAAATGCAACTTCGGCAGATGTCTGTCTTAACATAGTATTTATTTTTCATTTTCTGTGCTCCGCAGTAGAAAACTCACCATAGGGGTTTGGGGCAGGTTGTTTATTAAAGCTAAATGCTAATATAAGTCAAGCAAACCATAGTATGTTACTTTTGCCGTAATTCGGGTGTATGTAACTGGAGGACTCCCTGTATACGTTTTTTCTTGTTTCCTTTAACACAGACATACTTGAATCCACAAATTAAAGGGAAACCATGATAGTCTGTCTCTGATCTCAGGGACCAGTTCCACACCCCCTCACACTCACAGTATAATGCAACCCCTCCCTCACCATGATCCATTGTGAAGATACTTTTTTCATAGTGGGTGGTGCACAGTTATATATTTACCCTTAAACCCTTCATCTGCTGGGACCCTCTTCTTGTATATGCGTTATATATTGTTGGGGCCACAAAAACAATGTCATATAAGAACATATATAAAATGAGGGTATGTGAAATTGAGATTTTACTGTATAGTACCCTGAAATCATCATGGATTGACTGAATAATTTTGAGGAGACTGTTTATCTTACATCCAGTAATAAAGACTTTATGTCTGCAGGTCATAAAAATTCTGGCTGCACATATTTCAACATAACCCTTAGAACAACATACAGTAGAAGCAGTGTTCAAAGACTTCACAACGATCTTTTCCTCAAAAAGATTGCAAATGATGTGATTTTGATAGAGGCTCAATCCCCTACTCTAAGTAGGCAATGACTCATAAGATTATTATCTGTGTTGCTTCCAGAATACGTTTTCCTCAGCAAGAAGAGCTTTCTGTTATGTTATCCATTATTATTTTCAAAGACCAGTGAGGCTATAAAAATGTCTGTTTTTTTTACTTCCATTTTAGTCATCTTGAAGGATGAACTGTATGCCTACTCAGTGAAAGAAACGACAAACTAAATTGGCAGGTATACAGTATAAATCGTATTGAGCTAGAAGTGAGTATCCATAAAGCACCTAGTGCTAAAAAAGTTCTGTAATGCAACCAAAAAGAATCAGTCGTATTGCCCACAATTCAGCTTACATGAGCCACATAACAGCAGCCATGTTTGTGTGCTACCTGAGACTCCCTTCATGCATGCCCCTTTACTTGCACTTCACATTCTTATGGTGCAAAATGAAGCACCTGTTGAATGAGGAGCATCAGAAGATGTGTTTACTATAGTTCAAGGCATGGCAAGGTAACTGAGCATTGTGACCTGACATTTTGCCCTGTGGACAAGAACATTCTTGTGGAATTTTGCTGTTGAATTGATGTAGCAAGGAGCGGAGGGTCCCTAGAAGTACATATGCCAGAATTTGAGAACCCAGGTAAGCACATTCTTAATAGTGATGAGCAAATTTTTCCGCCAGCCACGGATTCACAGCGAAATTCAGCATCAGGGTTTTGCTATTTTTTTTTGCTATTTTTTTCTCTAAACTGACTCAAAAATTTGCAGCAGAAAAAAAAGTTTCCTAGACAAAAGAGTCGCTGAGATAAAAATGTTGCTGCAAGAAAAAAAGCCCATTGACTTTAATGCATTGTGAGTGAGAAAACTTGAGAAAAAATGCCCATTGGCTTTAATGCATTTGGAGTGAGAAATCTTGATGGAAAAAAAGCCCATTGACTTAAATGCTTTTGGAGAAAAAAGTCGCAGAGACAAATAAAAACTTGTGAAAAAAAATAGCCATTGACTTTAATGTATTTGGAGAAAAAAGTCCAACAAATAAAAAAAGTGTCACGCATGAATGCATAAAAAATGGATTTCATGAATTTTTCGACATTTTGCTAATTTTTAAGCAGTTTCGCAAATTTTTTGGCAGAATGGGACAGGTTTGCTCGTCACTCATCCCTAAACCATACAGACGACATTGTGAAGGATGTGACAGTGACATTGCAACGTATGCAAGGCAAAAGTAACAATGACAAATAAGTTGCATTCAAAACTTTTCAGGTTGTGATTGTTGTGTGTGCTTATATATATATATATATATATATATATATATATATATATATATATATATATATATATATATATATAGTGAATAAAGTACCCACTCTTGTAAAATATAAGGATATTACAAGTTACCGAGGAGTTTCATGACCATATAAAAACACGAGGCAGAGTTTTCTTATACAGGTCATGGAACTCCGAGGTAACTTATAATATCCTCATGTTTTACAACTGGGGGTACTTTATTTATTATAATACACAAATTTCAGTGAGTCATGTGACAGAAATGACATCAGAACTCACCGTTTATAACTAATGACATCAGAACTCACCGTTTATAAGGATATCGTTTACAAGATATTCATAGCTTTTGTGTATTATATATATATATATATATATATATATATATATATATATATATATATATATATATATATATATATATATATATATATATATATATATATATATATATATAAATATTCTGGCGACAGCACTCCCAGTGAAGTAAATCAAACAAAATTAATACCTGCTTTAGTTTATCCATTTTGTTTGATTTACTTCACTGGGAGTGCTGTCACCAGAATATTTTTACATTATTTACAAACACGGACTGGCACCCAGGTGTTGATCTTACTTTTGGTGAGCATTCCATTGGGGACTATATATATATATATCTATATCTATATATATATATATATATATATATATATATATATATACACATACATATATATATATATACCCAGTCTTTACACACTTTAAAGGGTATAATGCCCGGTGCAAACAGAAGTAGTATATAAAGTTTGTAAAAAATGCTGTTGCGCTCTTGATAAAGATCCCAGTGAGGGTTGAAACGTTGATACAAATAAAGGTTTCAATTTTTTTATAAAAAAAAGACCCTAGACCCTAACAGCATTTTTTACAAACTATATATGTGTGTGTGTGTGTGTGTGTGTGTGTGTGTGTGTGTGTGTGTGTGTGTGTGTGTGTGTGTGTGTGTGTGTGTGTGTGTGTGTGTGTGTGTTCCTTCTTCCCTGCCGAACCGAATCTGAATTTGCATATAAAATTAGGGGCGGGAGGTAAATTGTGTGACTTTTTTCACAAAACAAGGAAGTGAAAATGTTTTCCCCTTCCCACCCCTAATTTGCATATGCAAATTAGGATTCATTTCGGTATTTGGCCAAATCTTTTGTGAAGGGTTAGGGGGTTTGGCCGAATCCAAAATAGTGGATTCGATGCATCCCTACTCTTAATGACAAAGAAAGACAATTCAGCTGTTTCTGTTCTCATCACAGATTAGTGATCAAGCTTAAGAAATAAATAAACTAGTGATATGATACTTTTTAAAAAAATATTGTAATTTTTCTGGTGCACCATTAACTTAAGTAATAGGCAAATTTTAGTACTCTTTTATACACATACTTCAGTTTTTATTCTACAACATCATATACTCCTATTTAATTCTGTACAACTTAGCATACCTTATGACTGCCAGTTAAAACATTGCTAATTATATACCGAAATTATGAAATGGCAATGTTAAAAATCTAGTTAGTTTGCTCCTCAATTGGCTTTGCTTTCAATGTGCTTGGTTTTAATCGCATTCCTACCGATAATATTTCTCTTTTCACAAAGTTAAATTGAAGTTTTTTTTTTTTTATTTCCAGTAGAGAGGGAGAGAGGGGGGAACTGTGGAGAGACAGAATGGCGAAGATTATGCAGAATGTGTAGGTGTGCCGCATCTAGTCTGTTTGTGAGGATATGATATGAGTTTAACACATCACTTTGTTCATTTTCTGAGCACCCTGCTTGAAGATTCATAAACTAAATAATAACAATGTATATATATATATAGAAAATTGGTGGTTGGGGAGCACCGTCCATCAAACACAGAAAATGGTGTGCAGGGTCAAATAATGAATATAATAGAAAAAGAAGAAAAAAGAGCTGACCCATATAGTTGCACCTTCCCATCAAAATCCAAACTCCAGTGAAGCCAAAAATTATTAAAACATAACCTTTAATAAATTCATTAAAACCAAGTCTAGAAAGCACAATTAAAAATATGGTTAGGTATAGGAGGCTGATTGACACGGCATCAGCGGGTTTTAAACGACATGTGCTGATCTCACATAGATCAATTACGGTTGCGGTTGGGAATCTGAGTGGTAAATTCTCAGCACACGAGCCAAGTATAATTCTAACACACACGGCCAAAAAATCATTTGCCAAAAATGTGTTGCCAAAAAGTGGACCAAACCACACCAACCCCTTCACCCACTTGGGGATCCCTCCCTTGTGGTATTAAATATTAGGGATTGGAAACAAAAGCCCAGATAGTACAAACGCTGGGGCAATAGTTAGTGTTAAATAAACGGATCAAAGGTTTCACCACACCAAACCTCCCCTTCACCCACTTCAGAATCCCTCCCTTGTGGCATTAGGTAGGATAGTTGGAAACCAGATACCGACCACTAAAGTATTACGTTGCTTATGGGTATGTTGTAATGAGCAAAGTGTCAAGACCACGGATCATTCCATTATCCAACCCCTTCGCCCACAGAGATCCCCTCCCGATCCGTTTTTACCCTTTTTTACTTGGCGGGTGAAACGCGCGTCAGGCGCATTTTTAGTTTTGGTTAGGCAGGCGTCTGATAGGGACATAGAATGGCTCTATAGGGTAAAAACGGATCGGGAGGGGATCTCTGTGGGCGAAGGGGTTGGATAATGGAATGATCCGTGGTCTTGACACTTTGCTCATTACAACATACCCATAAGCAACGTAATACTTTAGTGGTCGGTATCTGGTTTCCAACTATCCTACCTAATGCCACAAGGGAGGGATTCTGAAGTGGGTGAAGGGGAGGTTTGGTGTGGTGAAACCTTTGATCCGTTTATTTAACACTAACTATTGCCCCAGCGTTTGTACTATCTGGGCTTTTGTTTCCAATCCCTAATATTTAATACCACAAGGGAGGGATCCCCAAGTGGGTGAAGGGGTTGGTGTGGTTTGGTCCACTTTTTGGCAACACATTTTTGGCAAATGATTTTTTGGCCGTGTGTGTTAGAATTATACTTGGCTCGTGTGCTGAGAATTTACCACTCAGATTCCCAACCGCAACCGTAATTGATCTATGTGAGATCAGCACATGTCGTTTAAAACCCGCTGATGCCGTGTCAATCAGCCTCCTATACCTAACCATATTTTTAATTGTGCTTTCTAGACTTGGTTTTAATGAATTTATTAAAGGTTATGTTTTAATAATTTTTGGCTTCACTGGAGTTTGGATTTTGATGGGAAGGTGCAACTATATGGGTCAGCTCTTTTTTCTTCTTTTTCTATTATATATATATATATATATTTTAAATCAGTTTGAAAAACACTCATAGTTACCTAACATTAGGCGTGAATAATGAAATGAAGTTTTGGAAATGTGTGTGTGATGCTAACAGATTTATCACATGCCGGTGAGCTGCAGAAGAAGCTGAAATAGAACATTGCCTATCTTCCCTGTGTGTGTGTGTGTGTGTGTCTCTCTCTCTCTTCCAGAAGCATAGGTAGCAATATATTTAGTCACCAAGGGAAAGATGAATAAAAGAACATAAAAAGAATAGCACAATTCATGTGCCTGCACTGAGCATTCCTTCACTAGAAGAACTGACAATAAACACCACCTGAAGGATACAAAAGATCTATAGCAGGGTCAGGCAGTGTAGTGGAAGGCAGCGGGATGGTAATCAAATATCCTGTCACTATTTCAACTGTCACAGGCTTTTAATTCAGATCAAATTCACCTGTTTGATACTTTTTCCTGCCAGTAATACTATAGGCTTATATCTTTTTTTATTTTTTTTTTAAATAAATGAGAATTTTAACACTGGGTTATTCCACAAGCAGATGAGAATTTGGGTATAGCTATGTCTGGATTGTGCATTCCTTTGAGAGAAATTTCATAACCTTCCTCTTCCAAAAAGGAAATGGTAGCAAAACGGACAGCAGCTTTTTTGCTCTTATTTTATATATTTGTACAGGTATATATTTTATCTTTATATACAGTATAACAGGTACAAAAATATTTGCAGACTTTTGCTCAGATTAACTTTGCATTGCCCTTTATATTCTATATAATACACTGACATAGTAAGTTAGGTTGAAAAAGGACATATATCAAGTTCAATCTTTTAAGTCTATATATAACCTGCCTAACTGCTAGTTGATCCAGAGGAAGGCAAAAAAAAACCAATTTGAAGCCCATACAATTCTTTCCAAGATGGCAATCAGACTAGTCCCTGGACCAATTTGTACTATGAGCTATCAACCATAACCCTGTATTCCCTCACTTGCTAAAAAGCCATCCAACCCCAAAAATGCTATCTAATGTACCAATATAAACAGAAATTTGCATATACAGCAGCGAATCTGTGCTAAAATTTTGCAACGCCACACTTTTTTTTTATGTGAACAAATAACACTGAAAAAATGCAGATGTAATTATTATGCATCCAGTGCTTTCAACCTTCAACCAATCAGATCAAAGCCCTTCCCCATCTATCAAAGAAGCTGTTCAGGTGCCCTGTATGGAATAAATTAGAAACATGGGAATATTTTGGGAATAGTTGTAGCATAGTGGAAATGGATTTCTCTAACAAGATAGAAAATATACAGTAGAAGTTATAGTAGAGCTAAAAATACCTATACTGCTTTGTAATTGCACCTTCCCATTGACAGCTCAGCCTGCAGTCCTGGATTTTTATTAAAAATCTCCTGATCTCCTGCACTGATGACAGAAAAAGGATACAAAGTTTCAGAAACGTAATCAACCTTACTTTTAGTGTGAATGGCCAATTTTGAGCAACTTTTCAATTGGTCTTCATTATTTATTTTTTATAATTTTTTCATTCTTCTTCTGACTCTTTCCATTTTTCAAAGGGTGGTCACTGACCCCATCTAAAAAACAAATCCTCTGTTAGGCTACAAAGGTATTTTTATAGCTACTTTTTATTACTCATCTTTCTATTCAGGCCCTCTCCTATTCATATTCCAGTCTCTTATTCGAATCAGTGCATGGTTGCTAGGGTAATTTGGAACCTAGTAACTAGATTGCTGAAATTGCAGACTGGAGAGCTGGTGAATAAAATGCTAAATAACTCAAAAACCACAAATAATAAAAAATGAAAACTCATTTATGAGCCCCTCTTTGGGATCATTTGTCTTTGATAAATGAAAAATTTTCTGTTTGTTTGCTGTAAGAACCTCCTGGTGTCCTTTATTTTATTTTTCCGCATAGTAGCCAATGTGAGTTGTAGTTCAACTACACCCTTCCGAAGTACCTTCCACATAGCGAAGGCTTAGCCTTGTGTGTTAGGTCAAGTGTAAGCCTTGCTCTACTATTTAGCTGCACCGCAGTCTCTTATGGTCTAATATAGTCTCTTAATAGTGTTACACACACACACACATATATACTGTATATACCATTTTTTTGACTATAAACCTTTTGTAAAGTAAAGAAAAGTAAAGTCAATTTATTGTGTACCTGTATTTCTATATCTAGGGTTCACTGAGCACTCACGCTATAATATTCTAGCATTTGAGACTGTTTAGGTTGGTTTCCATTGAAAAAAAGTCATGACTTGTGACATAAACATTGAACTATAAACAAAATATTTTGCTTTCTTTTTCAAGTCATCTGGACAGCTATACTTCCTTGTACTTGATTTATAGGTACAGGTATGGGACCTAGTACCCAGAATGCTCATCACCTGGGGGTTTCCAGATAAGGGATCTTTTCATAATTTGGATCGCCATACTACTTAAACGTAAACTTTATATAAACTCAGTAGAATTGGTTTGCCTCCAATAAGGTTTAATAATGTCCTAGACCATCAGCATGTTGGTTTTCTTTGACTTAAATGATTTCAAACGGAATGGATATGCTATTTCTCCTCTGCATGTTGTCAGATGTGTATTTGATCTTTTCAAATATTTGGCTTCTAACACTGGAAGCTTCTGATATTTAGTTTCACTTAAAAAAATATATTTGCACAGAGTACAGAAAACAGATGGCACTGTATTGACAGGGTACTTTTTTCTAATACTGTACATCAGTGATACTGGTCTACATCCCGGGGATGCACTAAAGCTCCATTTAGAGTTGATAAATGTCTTGTGGTGCGCCAAAATCTCTTCTCATAGTGACAGGTGTTATCATGAATTTTGGTGACAGTGCAATACATAAATCATTAGTATATTAAACCATTCAAGCGTTTAAGGAAGGTGCAGAAAATGTATAAAATCACTAAGAATGTGACAACCCAGAAATAATGCCCTTAGGACATGGGAAAATGTAATAAAAGATGCAAAAAGTTTACTTCAGGTCTAGTATTTAGTAGCCTATCAGCTGTCTGCTTTTATATAGCACTCTGGCAAATGCTAACTCTTGATTGGTTGTTGGAGATTAAAACAGGAGCAGACATTTGTTGCATTATCTAGCATGGCTCTTGTACATAATAGTTTATAAAGCAAAATCACAGTCTATGGCCATCAAACAGTGAGAATATTTTTTGAGGGCACATATTTTCGGCCTTCAACCTCAGAGGAGTTCCCTGCAAACTATATTATCATATTATACAATAAATGGTGTGCTAAACATTTGTAATTGTTTGTAGCAGAGATGTATTCTATCAGTGGTCATCGGTGTGACTGCTGTCAATTGCAAATTTGTGTTTAATGTGTATTGGGAATTTCTGTTTACAAACCATTTCTCAACATGTTTAAGACATGAGTTTTCTACATTGTATGTGGAGAATTCTGTTGTACCTACAAATATAAGCAAATACATTTGCTTAAAAAGGGTACATTATTCATTGCATCATATAGTTTCATTTCCAAGTCATGAAATATACATTTAGAAATATGGATAGGTAAACACATTCACAATTATACATTTTTAATAAAAACAATTGTAATGGATTCATTGAAGAATACTAGAAGAGTAACTTTTATAAATCTTCACATACTAAAATGTATTACTTTTATCATGTGTACTTTGGAAAGATTAGAGCTTGTCCAAACTGGCTGCAATATGTTGTAATAGTCTCTCCCACGGTCTGTCCGACTTTCTCCCAACCTTTCTGCTTTCAAGAATATGTTACTAATTCATTGAAAAAATAAATTATGGGCGCTTATTGGCAGTGGCTTAAAGGGGTGGTTCACCTTTAAGGTAACTTAATATGTAAAAGAATGGTCAATTCTAATCAACTCTTCAATTTGTTTTGATTATTTATTTTTTATAGTTTAATAACTATTTGCCTTTTTCTTCTTTATTCTTTGCAGCTTACAAATGGGCGTCGCTGACCAATTCTAAAAAGCAAATGCTCTGTAAGGGCTCTTACAGACGAGCGTTTGAAGCTGCGCTCCCCTGCGTTCCGTTTTTCTGCGTACAGCCACAGGGGAGCGCAGGAGTAGACGCATTCAGTTTTTTCCAATGGGGCTGTACTCACACAGGCGCATGTAGGCGCCAAACGCAGGTTGAGACGAAACATGCTGCATTTTTCCTGCGTTCGTCACCTACATGCGCCTGTGTGAGTACAGCCCCATTAAAAAAACTGAATGCGTCTACTCCTGCGCTCCCCTGCGGCTGTACGCAGAAAAACGGAACGCAGGAGCGCGGCTTCAAACACTCGTCTGTAAGAGCCCTTAGGCTACAAATGTATTGTTATTCCTAATTTTTATTACTCATCTTACTATTCAGGCCTCTCCTATCCATATTCCAGTCTCTTATTCAAATCAGTGCATGGTTGCTAGGGTAAGTGGGCGGGAGCATGGGGATCAGAGTGCGCCAGGTCCCTCTGAAGATCTTTTTGCAGGGGGGCCAGGTGCACTTACACAACTGCCTATTGACAATGGGGAAGCATGGGGCTAAAAGCTGTATCCACTGTGGTGGTATCTCCAAGTTTTGCCGGTGTCAATAGATTAACTTTCACATGATTCTTTGTAAAGGGTGGGCCAAAGGGACAGGAGTTCATCGCATCTATGTGGAAGTTCAAGGAGTATGTTTGAACACAAGTACCTTAAATAAATAGTATATGCATATAACTTTGCATCCACATTAGCCTGTCAGAAATTAACCCTTAGGCTAAGGCCACACAGGGCTGCTTCTCGGCTTGCAGAAAAGAACTTTGCACTTGCAGCAGTGTTCTTCCTTGCCTGCACCCGGAACCACTGCATTTTCCTGGATGCAGGCACTCGTTGTGGATTTTAGTGTTGAAGCCCACATGCATTTCATTAAGTGCTGAAATTCGTTGTGTGCACTTGCCCAATTGTGCACTTGCCCAATGAAGTGGTTACAGGTACAGGCAAGGAAGAAGGCTGATGCCAGCATAGGGGTGTGTGGCATTTGCATTAGAACTGTACAGTATCTGCACAGCATAAATAACATTTTCAGAATGTTAAAGACAATCAGAACCCAGAAATTAGGAATTCCATGCCCGACTGGCAGTGCAAACTGTATGCTAAGGTGGTTTTTGAAGAAAATCTCATGTAAGCTTGTGCTAATGAAGTGAATTGTTAACATTGTAATGTGCTTATCATAATTATACTGTAAAGTGATTAATTACATTCCAGTGATTCACATATTGATTATATATATAATTTACCACCACCGTATTTTTTCCTTGTCAGGTTATATATTTCAGTGATGATGAAAATAATCTTGTACCTCCGTTCAGTCTACGAGAGAGATGTCAGCTGCATTGTGACATTATTCATACACATCACTCTCTAAATTTATTGTGACAGAGGTTAAGGTATAAAGGGTATTTGAGTTATAAAATGCACCTCAGTGCAGTTCTATTTCTAGGTGTGACACCATTGTAAAAACTACAGCAAAGTGAGTGAAAATAACTGTTGGACTTCTTATATAACACTATTTGTGTACATAGTAAAATATTAATAGTACAGGCAGTTAATGCACTAATAGATGCAAATATATACAATATAGAGTGTAACCATAATTGGCTATAATACCAAACTCCTGCTGTCTAGTGTAAACACTGTTATTTGTACTTGTCACCTAAGCTGGGCATTCACAGAAGTATTGGAGGAAGGGTCTCCGTGTTGTATAAGAAATTATAAATTGCACATTCACACCCACATAGAGAATTGGGCTGTAGCAGTTCTTAACCAGGAGCAGTACACTGTTTCTCTGTTCCTTGACCCCTGCTTGTTCTTGACTACTACTGTATTGCTGTTTGAAATTACTTTTGCCTGTATTTGACTACTCTTCCAGATCCTGACTTGGTACTGCATTTACTGATTAGTTTGAACCTGGCCTGTGTCCTTGACTATGCTTTTGCCTCCCGATTTTGTATTGCACCATCCAGGGGCGTAACTACAGAGGAAGCAGACCCTACAGCTGCAGGGGGCCCAGGAGGTATAGGGGGCCCCATGAGGCTCAAATTCATATACAATTTCAATACATTTTGGTAAAACAGAACAACCTCTGGATATGTTTGGGGCCCTAAAATTAATTTGCTGTGGGGCCCAGTAACAACTAGTTACGCCACTGGCACCATCTGTCTGGTTTTGACCACATCCTGTTCAACGACTACACTTTACCCTCTTCCCATTCCTCCTGTTGCACATTATGGTTCCCTTCCCTGCATTGAACTCTAGCTCTTACTAGGGCTCCTCCCGAAGTGAAAGATGTCTTTTAGAGGAGCAAGCGTGAGCCGTGACCAGAACCTTGTCTTTTGTTCTGGGTTTGGGAAACCATAAGTGGCATAGGAGTAAAAAGTGCTGCTTTGACTCTCACATTTGCAAATAATTTGACCTGAGTTCTTGGCTTTTGGATTCAGCTACTCCTCTGTCCCTTCTGTACTTTTGTTTGGCGACCCTATCTGTTAATCACCTGTTTAAAGACATAATTACTTGGGTGTGCCAAAAGTTAGTATACTATTCTAGCCATTTTTCCAGCCTAAAGGCCCTCCTACCCCGCTCTGTTCTGTGCTTAATATTTGCTTAGAATTATATTTTCTTTTACTGTTCAAAAAAACATGTTTGGATAGGGGACAAAAGCTTCCTTGCATCTCAGGTGCTGTAAACTGGGCTTTAACTTCTATGGCAAAGACATGCAAAATGCATAGTTGGGTATATAGTATAATCTCTAACAAAAATACTTTTATAGTTGTTAATTATCCTTAAACAGGTCTTTATTTGCTAATAATATTGCTTTATAAAAAAAATTCTGATTCAAATCAGACAATGATAATGGCATAACTTAAATTTAGATTTAAAACTACCAAAATGTTGAATCTGCTTCCTGCTGTGGGAGCATTTTTCCTTTACACACACTTGGTTATTTGATAATTTTCTATAAATGTCAAAGCCTTGCTTACGGCTAGGATTTGTATATTTTTGTCATGTTGTATAAAATGAATCAAGCCTCTCAAACATCCTCAAATGTCAAATGGGCAGAAGAAACCACATTTAATTAAAAACAGTTCACTGATAATTTGGTGAGATGTACCACTAAACTGTCAAAGTGGTTTTACTTCTGTATTTGCTAATCTAATTTAAACATTGATATGGTTTTTTTAAAAACGGAAAGAGATAGAACATATCAGCATTTCAATAAGTGTTTAGTTTGCTCCATTTATTCTGGTTGCTTAGTGCTGACATTCAGGAATCTTTACATATACTTCTGTAAACGAACGTATAGAGCAGATCAATGTTCTGCTTGTTGTCATTAGTTTATTAAAAATGCCAGAAGTGACACACTATCTTATAGATAATATCATTATTTTCAGAGCAAATGGGAGGTTAATATTATACAAAAATAAAAAGAATTAAATAAAATAAAAAAAATCTACTTATTCCCCAAAATAGAATATTATCCATAGTCTAGCCAAAATATTAGCTTCTTTGAACTGTTTTAAATAATGCCAACAAATTGTTAAAAAGTACCGTACTGTTATTATTTTGTAATTATTATTTATTGTTTCAGTGAAGCAACACAATAAGGCTGAAGAAATGACTACAGCTAATCCTATTCCATTTAGAAATGTATTTATCATTTGAAAGTAAACGCACAAGAAGAGCACATTTAAACATTTGAACCTAGAAAAGTTGTTTCATTTTCTGCTGTTTTGTCTGTGGGCAACCACATTAAATATTAAGAAAAGAAAGAGTAACGTTTCATGTCTATATTTCTAAACTCCTACTTTCACCCTTTGCTAAATAGGTCTTTAAAGGAGAAATCAACCCCTTTGGCGCTAAAAACCCTCCCCCCCCTCCCCCTGTGTTGCCCCCTCCCTCCTCCCCCCTCCCCCGGACAAATGCCCCTAAGTTGCTACTTACCCCTCGGCGCAGGTCCTGTCCACGGAGTTCACAGGCGTCATCTTCTCCCGTGCGGTCTTCTTCCTGGATTCCCCGGCGTTTGGTGGCGCATGCGCAGTAGGAGCATTTGTCGGTTCAGCTCTACTCGAAATGTATTAATAAAATCTAATTTTTTAAACTCGATTCAAGGAATCCAGGAAGGCTGCAACCAACTCCAAATTGATCACTGGACCTCTCCCGTTAACTTAAACAACAATTCAGCAGGTTTTAGGTGGCAAATAGTCAAATTCGAGTTCTTAAAGGGCCAGAGTATGATAAATCTTAAAAATCTAATTAGATTTTTTTTCAATTTGACCCTTGATAAATCTGCCCCCTAGTGTTTCCTGCATTGTGAGCAGACAGCTATAGTCTTGGTTCACTCCTATTTCTATCTTTATAATTGCAAGTAGCCATGGCTTGTTTAACCTGTTGCCTATCTGGCCACAGGTGATCAGTGTAAGTCTGGCTATAATAGGTCTATTCTCAGATAGTTCCTGGGTGTGCTCATGATCTGATTTAATGGTCCTGACCTTTGCCTGTCCTTGATCCTTGCTGATTCTCTGCCTGAACCAACCTTGCCTGATTACTGAATAATTTTCTGGATCCTGATTCTGTACCATGTATCTGTTTGGTTTTGACCACAGCTTGTTTATCCTGACTACGCTCCTGGTTCCTGATCCTGACTGGTACTGTCCCTGCCTGTGCCACGTCTGCACTCCCTGTTCCCCATTCTTCCTGTATACAATATGTTATGATTCCCCTGCCTGCCCAGAACTTCCCCTCTGGTCCTCTCACTTTAAGACCTTGCGGCATCTGAGCAGCAGAGGGCTCCTCCCAAAGTTAAAGGCAGTTGTTAGAGGCAGAAGCTTAAACCGAGACCAGGACTTTGGGGTTTGTTCTGGGTTTTGGGATACCATATGTGACAATTTCACTCTAACAGAGTGTGACTGATAAATATGCCCCTATAATGCTTAATACATGCAGTCTCACACAGAAACTTGGCCACCAGTAGTTTGCATATTTAAAACCCTCAACCCTTACCTGGCATGCAATATTTTGAGAGTACTGTACATAGATCAGGTACACTGTAACCTCTAAATTATTTAAATATTAGTATAACAAACAGTTATTATAGTAAATTAGTGACATAATCAGCAACGTAATTTTACTCTCATTAAACACAAGCAATGCAAAATGTAGCATATAGTAACATAAAATAGTATTTATATTTATCCTAGTGTTATGTGACTGTAATTCTTTCTTTATTTGAATAAATGGATTTCATTGGGATAAATATTTCTAGAAAAACAGGTCTACTTATAGATGAGCAATGAGCTTCCTGGATTCATGTGCCTCAAAAGAAGTCACCTGTTAAAGAAGTGTCATGTTCTGTTCTCCGTGTGACTGAGTGACTTGCTCTTCCGCTGTGAACTTTCTATTTTTGCTATTTTAAAATTCACTGACACTTCCTTTATATAAATATTAGCATATTTTAAAATGGATTTTCGCTCTGTATTCTTCCCAATAAAAAGGAGGAAAATACCTGACACAGCTACAACTGTTTGTTCTACCATCATACACTGTATACCCCTGTTTTAAGTCTTTAATTAGATTAATTTCTAATAACTTCAACTCAGGAAGTACTTGTAACCTGTATTGGCTTTGTTTTGTGAGCTCTCCCAAGATGCTATTCTGTAGCCATCTATAGCTATGTTTTAATAAATAAGGTAATTAAAAATCCAGGGACACCATTTTTCTCTCATTTGAAATAAGAAACTAAGACTGGGCATTTTGCTTAAAGTACCACCGTTACCAGTATCTTAGTTTCTCATATCTTACTATTAATTCATATGGAAGACAATTGTGTACCTGGTGGTGTTTGGCGTTGGTTGTTGAAAATCACAGACAAACTGGCCAATTTGACAATTGCACTGAGTGCAAGGGTGATCTGCATTTAAAGGAGAAGGAAACCCCCTGGGCGCAAAAATCCCTCCCCCTCCCCTGTGTTGCCCCCCCTCCCTCCTCCCCTCTGGCCTACCTGTCCCTTCTCCTTTAACATATGGATGGACTAGAAGGGTGTAAATTGCTCCATTAAAATATTATGTCCTTAGTCACTATTGGCAGCTAAGACTGAAAAGCATATACTGTAAGTGCACAACCAGGTTCTGCCATCCTTTAAGTAGTAGGTGCCAGTCATGTCCAAGTGCCTGCCATGAACTAATCCATTCATTTTATTTTGCCTTCTGTATTTGGCATGACATTTGACTGCAATTTTGGCAAAGAAGCATTTGGGGTAAAAACATGGCAAACTGAACAGTTTTTTTGTTTTTTTTGTGTTTTTTTGTTTTGTTTTTTTATTAAACTGATGCACTCACCAAGCCAGACAATTATTGTACAGTATTTATATCATCAGAGTGTGCAGAAATGTGTACAGTTACATATCTCCCAACTGTCCTGTTTTTCACGGGACAGTCCTGATTTTGACAGCTCAGCCCACAGTCCCAGATTTGTTACTGAAATGTCCTGACTTTCTCTTTGATCTCCTGCACTGAACAGACAGAAAAAGATACAAAGTTTTCAACTTTAGAGAGTCCAGAATAGATACTTAGATACTTTTGTAAAAGTTTAAGATAAGCAGGTCTCTTGGGAGAACTTAGACTCACAGCTTAAAGGGCAATTCACTTTCATTAGCAAAACTGTAATAACATAAAAATCACAGATTTGTGTTCAAACTTTCATAACCTGCCAAATTTTGTAAAATGAACATGGTAATTAGGGGATGTGGGGACAAAATGGGTGTGGTCACACAAATTTTAGCCACACCCGCTGCAAATCTTTTTGTCCTTTCTATTTCCGAAATGTTGGGAGGTATGCAGTTATTATTGACAGTGTCTATTTAAAAATAAAGGTAAAAAATACTGGGCCTGGTTCAACATGGTGAAAAAAATTGTTTTACTCAACTGAGATTGCCCATCATTTCCTATTAAGAGTATTTAATCTGTAATTGAAATCAACAAAATCGTGCAAAAGTCTATCCTTTTAAATATTTATGAGCACAGAATTCACAACAATGGTTGAGTTCATTGGAAAAAATGGGTGTATTCAGATGAAGAAAGAAGTTGTTGTTATTATTAGGTGTGTTGGCTTGTTTTTTTTTTTTAATTATACAAATTGCTACAGGCTCCACATCCTACAATTCTGGCTTTTGAACTGCAAGAAAGAATGTAAATTGTCAGAATAGTATATTGTCTATATGTTTGCTCATAATTTAAAAACATTTTCTACATTTTGTAAAGTCATTTGTTGTGTGCATGGCAGAATATCGTGATACTTTCTGGCTTTCAGTGCATTCTTTTACTATTCAGGTTTCCTTTTTTGGCTGCATTCTTTTCATGTGTCTGTGCATCCATGCTGCAATTAAAAATAAAGGAATAATTCTTGGAGCAAAACCAGAATTCTAACAAACCACAATAAGAAAAGTAAAATAGCAAGACTTTCAAATAGTTGATTTAGTTTAACACTGCCATCCAGTAGTGCTTTCAAAACAAATCAGCTAGCTTCCAGGCACAAAACAATATTCATGAACAATTCGTATTTGCAGTTGGGAGTCTAGAGGCAGGAATAATTACAAATTCAAATGTGAGGTAATAGTTAAATGTAGAATGCAGCAAAACGACATTTCCAGAGACTGAAAATATTACATAAAGTTTGCACTATATGCTATTTGTGATATTCTGTTCTTTATGCTGAGCAAAGCACTAGGATGTTTCTTAGTGACACAAATCACCAGCTCTGTTATTTCACAAAAACACAGATATTTTACTAGATATCAGAGCAACATTAATGCTGATTTTGCAACATGTGAGATTTCAGTAGTTAGAAGTAAAATGTCAGAATACGAGAAAATATACTTATAACAGTCTCCATGGTAGAGTTCCTGTAATATCTAGTTCCGTTTGCACATTCACTGATTACAGCTTGCATGGGGGCTGATACACTTGATGTAATATAATGTTAATGGTTGATTCTGTTTGTAAAAATGTTACACTAAAAGATAAAATGGGAAATGTCTGTCTCCTGACAGTTTCCTGCTCTAAATTGTAAAATATGCCTTACATTTAGTGATGGGTGAATTCGTGGCGAATAAATTTGCGAAGCCGCCGTGAACATCTGCCAGTGAAAATTCGCCGGCGTCAAAAAAATGGATGCCGGTGTCCGTTTTTTTGGACGCCGGCGCAATTTTGCCAAAAACGGACGCAGGCGTCCGTAAAAAATGACCGCCGGTGTTAAAAACGAGATGCCAGCGCCGTTTCGCAAATTTTTAGCCGTTTTGCAAATTTTGCTGGAAATTTGCAAATTTTTTGGTGAAGCGAAATGCCCCAAATTCGCCCATCACTACTTACATTGCAATATATGCCTTACATTTCTTTTGCTTCTATAAATGACAGATCTGGTCCAGAGCTTCAGTCAGTTCCTGCACATTTCTGATGGTTTGTGTCTGACAGCATGTTCATTTTAAGGACCCAAAATAGGATCAAATACATTTAACAAAAGGAGGTCTAACACTTTATGGTTGCATACATCTCTAGGAGGCACATCAGCTCGGTAGACTGAATGGGAACTAGAAAAAAAGTTGACATTTGAAATTCTTATTTTGCTTCTATACCCTTTGCTTTGGGTTCAGCAAAGGGTAAACATCTGCTTTGGGTTTAGCACAGATACAAGATAGATAGATCAGTCCAACCACGTGTGTAATAGCAGTTGTTACATGATGTTATGTGCAATGTTTCCTTGCCACTGACTGAACAGGTTGGTGGCTGGTGGATAAAGCAACAACAACAAACACATTGATGAAAAGGATAAGTATTTATTAAGTAAAATATGTGTTTATTCAATTTGCTGTAGTTTCATTTTGTCAAAGATGTTACCATATGTATACAGATTTGGAATACAGGTTCTGATGTGCTTACCTTTGTGATGGATATGTTAGAGATCTGGAGCAGCAAATTGCAGCACTGAGGTTAAATGAGAATCTTGTGAGGAGTCTCTCACTGAGCAAGACCTAGCTGGGTGAAAAAGCATTAGGGAAAAAGAATAGCAGCAAGCCGATGAGGCATTCAGTTGCGTTTAAACACAAGATTCCAACCCTATAACTACTAAATGTAAAAAAAATAAAAATCACTAACATAATCAGTAACATAGCAAACCTCAAAAAAATCAGCTTTTGTGAAAACCCTCATTAAATGTCTATATAGAACTTGAATAAATAAAGCAAAATTCTAGAAATGGGAGCACACCCTATGGAGCATAAGTATGTGAATAAATGTTTGTTTGGAGGGGTTAAACTTGCTGGACGTTGGTCTCTTTGAAACCCAAATTAACTATGTCATTATTTAATTATGACAATTTAGACTAGCAATTCACTAAATCCAATAGTGTGCACATAGTGTACCAGATCCCGAATCTTTGATGAAGGATTTGTCTGAATCCCAAACTGAATTTGAACCCTAATTTACATATGCTAGGGACAGAAATTACTATGTGCAGCATGTATTAAATGGCAAGTCAACCCCAAAATGTAATTCTAAGCAATATTATACATTTATTAAAATATTTCAGTGAGTTTTTTATAAAAGTAGGTACTATTGAAAGCATTTGCTTAGCTCCTGGTTGTTATTTTAGTTCTCCAGCAAAGACAGGTCTGTTATTCAGCTGCCTTGTCTTACATTGTTTCAGAAGTCTCAGCCTGCGAATAGAAAGCGACACACAAACACTGCTTTCATTAGCAAATAGCAACACATTTGCACATAACTTTAAAAATTGTAATGAATGTATACTGCAAAATTGCTTAGAATTATGTTGTGTTTAATTAGGTTGAAATTCCCATTAAAATATCACAATGCCATTGTTTGTGACAGTTTTACCACCAACTGTTTTTAGGCACTTCGCCGATTTACTAACTTCGCTAGCAAAAGAGACAGACGCTAGAGCTCGTTCACACTCTATCGCCAGGCAAATTTTCGCTCTGGGTGCGAAGACGTCGCTGGCGAATTTTCCCATGTTAGTAAATTTCCACCTTTGTGTAATGAAATGTCACATGATTTTAATAATTTAGACTTGGCTTGGCCAGGCACTTGGATTCGGTCAAATCAGACTCCTGCTGAAAAAAGCTGAATCCTGACCGTATCCCACACTGATTTCTGGACTCAGTGTACCCCTAATTAAGACCTCTATTTGCTAAAATATTGCTATAGACCTCTTATGGAGTGGCTGGCTAACATCAGGGTAAAATATCTGTTGTCCTAGACATTTTTGACCAGTCTGCAATTTGTTACGGGTCATATACGTTTTGGCTATCGCTGCATTGGCTGGGTTGAAAGTCTGGCACCATAGTGAAAGTCCTTTTCACTGGTGTTGAATAAAATAAATTGTGTAAAAGTTTGGGTTGCAATGTACCAGTCCCATAGAAAATGTAACCTTAATCATGATTGCTGAAAACTAATTCTGGAGGTAAATCATAGTCATTGGATGGATCATGTTTCTCTGATATCTACTAAGCTGAATATAATTACTGTATGTACTATTTCTATGCAGAAACTGAACAATACATCCAGCAGAGTTTTGTCATTAAAGTACACTAACCTCTACTTGCTACTTAGCAAGGTCATTTTTTTTTACAACAATACCTTGTCCTTAGTCACTGGCCATACTTTTGAGACTACCATATAGGAAATTAAAAGTGTTTTTTTGTTGAGACTTAACATGCTTATAGAAATAATGCTTTCTGGATTTGCAGGTCAAGCAGTTAGTGGGAAATGAACAGAATCGTGGGAAGATTGTTTGCAGCCTAATTTAATTAATCGTATGGAACAACTTAGCCTCATAGTAATAAAGAAAACAATGTGGAATACAAATCACCCAACTATTTTAAATGTATTCTCTGTCATGATAGAAGAAGCAGATGATTAAACAGACATATTTCTATAGTAATTAGCCAACGACTTCATTTGGCAAAAAAGACTGCTGACAGTGGGAGGCCCAAGTGACCATCATCCATGCACCAGAGAGTCTAATCAACTGTTTTAGGTGACCAGCAGATGGATAAGTAGCTGAGACTAAAGCCATAAAAAGTTAATTACTGCCATCTTGAACATATGTACATTGGTTTATTTGTTTATCCTCACAAGTTTTTTTTTCTGCATAAAAAAGAATGGTTACATATAAAACACAATATTCCCTTTTCAGCAAATTCAAATGGCAATTCGGTGTTCAGACTGCAGCCTAAAAAAACAGACAAAGCAGATACATTTCTATATAGTTGTGTTAATTTTTTACAGTCAAAACAATAGCGGGTGTCTGCTAAAATTATGGCAAGCTTTTAAATTTGGAACAAAGGAAATATTGAGCAAGTGAAGAGAAACTATTGTATAGCGAACATTCACTCAGACACTGCTTTGAAAAGCTACTCAAATACAACATGTCTGGAAGCCTATATTTCTGCTGTTGAAAAGTAGCAATTAATAGCACTAGCCATTGATTTAAGTGAATCAGAAACGATTATTGACCTTTAGCAAATCAAATATACTTGGTAGCTCTCAAGCCAAGAAGGACATGATGGCATGTGGCCTCCAGTACTAGGAATAATGCAAGCATATATATTAATACAGGAAATGGAAAATTGGCATACAACTAACAAATTATAGCATAGTCAAAAATAATAAAAGTTTCCAGGCCTGAAATAACGAGATACAGAGAACTTAAATTGAGTCCATTTGGTATGGTACAATACAATACAATGGTACAGGTATGTGATCCGTTATCTGGAAACCCATTATCTATAAAGCTAGACTCCATTTTAATCAAATAATTACAATTATTTGAAATGATTTCCTTTTTTTTTGTAGTAATAAAACAGTACCTTGTAATTGATCCCAACTAAGATATAATTAATTCTTATTGGATCCAAAGCAAACCTACTGGGTTTAGTTAATGCTTAAATTATTTTTTAGTCGACTTAAAGCATGGCAATCCAAATTACAGAAAGACCCCTTATCTGGAAAATCCCAGGTCCTTAGCATTCTAGGTAGCAGGTCCCATACCTGTACAGCTAGCACAGCAGAGAACTTTAGTGTGTTTGACCCCCTTTTTCAGTGACATTTCAGTGACTTCAGTGACTGACATGGCCATAAATCAGGAAATTGAATCACCTGAAGGAAAAGCTGGCATATGCACGTGGAGGCTTATTTATCAACAGTTTCATTTTGAGTTTACAGGTTTTTGAAACCACAACTAAACTAATTTTCTCTAAAACCATGAATGTCATAAAATGTATTTAAAGATCTGAATTCAAAAAGCACAAACAATCCGAAAAAAATCAAAAAAGTCCGACCAACTCCGAATTCCCGATTGGACCTTATTTGTCATAGAAAAAGCTCTCTAAAATCGGTACGGGCATAAAATCCGAAAAAATTGTATTTTCCCTCCAAAAGCCAGATTTTCCTGCCTAAATTGGACTTTTGCCAACAAAATTTTTTAAAAAACTGATTTTTGGCCGAAACTCGGCGTGGACCATGATATTGAATTGGGACCTTTGCCATTGACTTCTACAAGACCCCAACAGCTTGGAGATGGCGGATTTTTGGATTTGGATTTTTTTTCAGCCTCAGGGTATAATAAATTCCGAAAAAATCAGATTTTTTTTTTTTTGGTCAAAAAAAAATCTGACTTTTTCGTAATTTTTTTATTCAGAGTTTGATAAATTACCCCCTTAGTGTATTTTTATACATTTAGAAGGTATAGGCTTGGAATCTGTTGTGTTTAAATGAAAATATAGAAATCAGTATCCAGCAATTTACATAAACATGGCTCAGGAAAGGGTATGTCCTATATAATTGTCTTATAAATACAGGGCCAGCCTCCACCTAGTGAGCACTGAGGACTTACACCTCAGGGAAATTCCACTTGGAACAAATAATAAAACACAAAAAACAAACAGAACTTTATATAAACTTGCAGAAATTTAAAATGAAATCATAAGATTATCAGTAATACTCCTGCCCTGTGGATTCCGTGTAGTAAGTCCAAATTCTGGCACAGCCTTTCCCAGGACACAGTCCCACACTCCAGTCCAGGTGAACAAAGACATTGTCAGTTTATCCCTTTCCCCCAAGAGCTCTTAATGGTCCCAGTTAGTTCTACCTGCCCCAAGTACCTCTCCTTTGAAACTAGGCAGTAGCTCCCACTTAGCAGGCTATCAAGCAAAACCTGTTCTCACACAGTGGACACATGCTGAAAAAGACATCCACTGAGTCTGAAAATCCTCCAAATTAGGAAAACCGGGTAGGCAGTTTTGACCCAGACAGCCCTCCCAAAAACCAGACTGTCTGGGTCAAAACCTTACCTCCAAGGGCCTCATCATACCTTGGGGGTAAGATTCCATCTTGCTCCATCCAATTCACTCCCAACTGATCACATGGCTCAGCCTTAAGGGTAAGGCCACACTAAGCGATAGCGCGGCGATTTGACTCGCCGCGACTATTCGCCGCGACTTTTAATCCTCAATCGCTGGCGAAACTTTGACGCTGGCGTCTATGGGGAATCGCTGCGTAAAAACACACGCGGCGATCTTTTTTCTATTGTCGCTCGAAATCGCCTCGCTAGGCGATTTCGAGCGACTATAGAAAAAAGATCGCCGCGTGTGTTTTTACGCTGGCGATTTTGCGTGATTTCCCATAGACGCCAGCGCCAAAGTTTCGCCAGCGATTGAGGATTAAAAGTCGCGGCGAATAGTCGCGGCGAGTCAAATCGCCGCGCTATCGCTTAGTGTGGCCTTACCCTAAAAGTTGTTGCACAACAATGAAACCTTCTGGTCAAATCTGGAAATTCCAGGGCATGCTGTACTGGGGGCTGACCCCCTCCCATATCCTATTTAGGCCCAATATTTAGCTGGCCACAGTAGGGGATTTTCAACCATGATGGATTTTCAGACCATAGGGGAACTTTTGGACCCCTACAGGTTACTGAAATAAAGAAATTAGATCCACAAAACTTTATCAAACTGTGTCTTTTTCAACTCTAGATATATCCCTTTCTGTCAAGTTCTCAACAGACTTGACACTATATTTTTATAAAATGAATACAAGATGAGAACTATGTAATAATTTCATGTTGGTTTCCACCCACATTCCAAAAAACATACAGACAGTCACTTGGCTCCTGATGAAAAAGAACCATAAATGTGTCAGCACTATATAAATAAAGAGGCAAGATGACAGTTACATTATCTAGTGCATATGAAGTCAAAACAGGTCTTGTTCACTTTTAGGAACACTGTGCAAAAACTGTTTAATGTATATATAAAAGTATATAGGTGTAGTTTTTTAATAACAATAAGTTCTAAGAAGTACCCCCCCCCATTATAATGATATATTCAGTTTTTTAATGTTCACATGTAGAATGAGAAATCAAAGTAATTAGAGGGTATGAATGGAAACAGCAGTTAAGCAAAAGAAAGCCAGTAGGAAAAATTCAAATGTTTATATGCTTTATCAAATTTCCTGACGGTCAGTAAAATTGTGGGTGGACTGACACCTTTATTAAAGCTCCTACGTGGTCATAGGTTTCACTGCAGTTAAATGCCATTGTGGTGTATGGGGGGATAGTGCTTAGTGCTGCTCAGTAGCATCAATATTGAGCACTGTCACCTGTCCCAATCCTGACTCCTCCTTGACAGTTAATAAATATTTTGTAAAACCTAAAACCACACAGTAAAAATGATAAAGGTTAATAAGTCAACTCCCAAATTCAGCTGTACTGTACACTGAACACTTGGGGGGTTACAATCATATGAACAAGTTTGGGAACCACTCTCAGGGCAGCCTGCATAATAATTTACTTCACTTTCAAGAAAAACAGTGGTATGTCTTTCATTTCCCAGGAACATCTGAGTACGGGGGTGTTTTCTGAACAAAGATTTTTAGTGAAGCAGTATTCAGTTGTATGAAATTAAATCAAATGTGAAAAACTGTCTGTGGAAAAATTTGGGTACCCTTGTAATTTTGCTAATTTGAATGCATGCAACTGCTCAATACTGATTACTGGCAACACCAAATTGGTTGGATTAGCTTGTTAAAAACTTGAACTTCATAGGCAGGTGTGTCCAATCATGAGAAAAGGTATTTAAGGTGGCCAATTGCAAGTTGTACTTCTGAGTGACAGCATGGGATCCTCAAAGCAACTCTCAAAAAATCTGAAAACAAAGATTGTTCAGTATCATGGTTGAGGGGAAGGCTACAAAAAGCTATCTCAGAGGTTTAAACTGTCAGTTTCAACTGTAAGGAATGTAATCAGGAAATGGAATGATACAGGCACAGTTGCTGTAAAACCTAGGTCTGGCAGGCCAAAAAAAAAGAGGAGCAGCATATGCGGAGGATTGTGAGAATGGTTATAGACAACCCAAAGATCACCTTCAAAGACCTGCAAGAAAATCTTGCTGCAGATGGTGTATCTGTACATCGTTCTACAATTTGCATAAAGAACTGGATGGCAGGTTCATGAGAAAGAAGCACTTTCTGCACTCACACCACAAACAGAGTTGCTTGTTGTATGCAAAAGCTCATTTAGACTGCTTTGGACTGATGTGACAAAAATTTTGTAATTTGGTCATAACAAATAGCGCTTTGCATGGAGGAAGAAGAACACCGCATTCCAAGAAAAACACCTGCTACCTACTGTCACATTTGGTGGAGGTTCCATCATGCTGTGGGGCTGTGTGGCTAGTTCAGGGACTGGGGCCCTTGTTAAAGTCGAGGGTCAGATGAATTTAACACAATATCTACAAATTCTTCAGGATAATGTTCAAGTCACAAAGTTGAAGTTAAGCAGAGGTTAGATATTCCAACAAGACAATGACCCTAAACACACTTCGAAATCTACAAAGGCATTTATACAGAGGGAGAACTACAATATTCTTGAATGGCCATCACAGTCCTCCGACCTGATTATAATCAAAAGTCTTTGGGATGATTTGAAGCAGGCTGTCCATGCTCGGCAGCCATCAAATTTAACTGAACTGGAGAGATTTTGTATGGACGAATGGTCAAAAATACCGCCATCCAGAATCCAGACACTCATCAAAGGCTATAGGAGGTGTCTAGAGGCGGTTACATTTGCAAAAGAAGGCTCAACTAAGTATTGATGTAATATCTCTGTTGGGGTGCCCAAATTTATGCACCTCTCTAATTTTGTTATGATCCATATTGTATATTTTCTGTTAATCCAATAAACTTTATGTCACTGCTGAAATACTACTGTTTCCATAAGGCATGTTATATATACTACTTTGAAAGCTCAGTCAATGATAAACAAAGCTCCAAAGAATTAAGAGAGGTTCCCAAACTTTTTCTTATGACTGTATTTATTTTTATTTTTTTATTTATTTATTTTATAAATTCGTATTTTCCACCCGAAAACTCAGATTCTGTATGCTTTTTTCCAGAAAAATTCGAAAAAAATTCTTTGCGGTATTGCACCCTTCAGAAAGTCAACGGGACTTCTCCCATTGACTTATATGCAACCTCGACAGGTCTGAGATGCCGGATTTTCTGATTCAGACTTTTCCATCCTCGGGGTATAATAAATTACGAAAAATTCAGATTTTATACTAAAAATCACAAATTTTTCGGGATTTTTGCATTTGGAGTTTAGTAAATAACCCCCTTGAACACATTATACATTTAGAGACAATGCCTACTTATTCAGTTAGTTATTGTGGTTCACCAATGTTTTCAGGTTTTTTTTCAGTTTCCAGTTTCAGTTTTTTCCTTTAAAATTAGTTCAGTTTATTCCATGAAGACAGAATTTAAAAGCATTTAGTTCAAATGCTGCCAGATGATTGCAGTAAAAAAAAGGAAAGAATCTCAATTAGGCAAGCATCAGGCATTATAATGCTTATAACCAAAATGTGTTTATTGAAACAAAATTAACCTAAAAACAACTTTTTTGTCTCAATGAAAATTTTGTGTTGGCAACTTTTTTGAGCACTGCAAAAAATGTTGTGGTGGATTTTGGCTCCACTTAAGCAAAAAATTGCAGATTTGCTCATCACTGATAACAATACTTGCATTCTCGATGTGCAATAATGCACTGCAGACACATTAACTATCAATTAGAAGTAAAAAGGCCAAACTGACCTATATAAAGGTTAGCACAATCCAATGGGTTATACAAATAACAAAGGTGTTTAATGAATAAACAGGAATCTCTTCTTTTCTCATGACTAATTAGGAGTGTGCAATTTGCTCATTGCCTTTAAAAAGTTTGGGACACCCCCAAATTCATCATTAGAAGCAGCTGTAAGCATGTGCGCATCTGTATAGATTTTTGGGGGGAGGCGGGGTCTGTAAGAAGCAGATACCTCTATATTTTATTAAATTTAATTAGCACATTTACATCTTCCTTTTAAAAACAGATTTTCATAATTAATATCTTGATTGGAATTGACAAGGTCGGAGGTGTTATACTAATTTCACCTTCACTTTCATCACTTCACTGCTCACCATGCAGATTCTAGCTACACAATTGATGTCGTCCACATATGCCCTCAATGCATTGTTTCAGATCTTTTAAAATTAAATTGATAAAAATATGATAAAAAAGAATCAGCGTGACTGTGCAAGGATTGGTTTCATGATAATAAGGTGTATTTGCAGAAAAAATACATTTATCAGGATAAATTTGGTTTCTTACAAAATGTAGTTCCATTAACATAATGCACTTTATAATAGATGGGAGGATAATGAAACACTGAAAAACTAGTGGCCTTGTTCATTTCAACTTCAATTAGTATGATTTTACTTTGTACATACTAATATGATATGTATCCTCATGGACTAATCAGGGTACAATTCCCTAGCAGAAAAGGAG
The DNA here is from genome assembly GCF_017654675.1 of Xenopus laevis. Classification (NCBI taxonomy): domain Eukaryota; kingdom Metazoa; phylum Chordata; class Amphibia; order Anura; family Pipidae; genus Xenopus; species Xenopus laevis. The sequence continues at coordinate 112,541,232 of NC_054374.1, read as the reverse complement.
AAATAAAGGTTGAGAGCACTGAAAAATACAAGCATAAGTATAAGAATAAATGGTTTGATGTCCTAGCAAGTGTAATAAGCTACAGGGATGACACCCACTGCACTACTGCCAATGTTTTATAATAAACAATGGCCAAGGGATGTTGTCATAGAAGCATGAGGGGAAATCATCATCAAGTTGGTGTAACTAGAAATGAGGACGCGTATTTTTATTCATTATATCCAGGCAACATGCCAAGCATCTCTTAATCGCTTGATTGCAATTATTGTTTTATGGGCAGTCATCAGGTAAAGTTCATCAAGAATTCCACATAGAGGGCTTCTATGTTCAGCCTGCCTGCCTGGTATCAACACAATTTCTGTTGTGACTTGCTTTGTTTTTGTAGTTTCTTGTATGATAATATTAATATTTGCTTTTTAGTCTACACTAACACCTAGGGGCAGATTTACAAAATTCGAGTGAAGAATTCGAATGTAAAAAACTTCGAATTTCGAAGTATTTTTTGGGTACTTCGACCATCGAATTGGTTAAATTCGTTCGAATTCGAACGATTCGAACGATTCGAAGTAAAAATCCTTCGACTATTCGACCATTCGATAATCGAAGTACTGTCTCTTTAAAAATACTTCGACCACCTACTTCGGTAGATAAAACCTACCGAAGTCAATGTTAGCCTATGGGGAAGGTCCCCATAGGCTTGCCTGTGATTTTTTGATCGAAGGATTTTCCTTCGATCGTTGGATTAAAATCCTTCGAATCGTTCGATTCGAAGGATTTAATCGTTCGATCGCAGGATTTGCGCAAAATCGTTCGACTTCGATATTCGAAGTCGAACGATTTTAGTTCCCAGTCGAATATCGAGGGTTAATTAACCCTCGATATTCGACTATTGATGAATCGGCCCCCTAGTAATCACACACAGAAAATCTAACAAACGGAATTAGAACCATGGTATACATCTAATACTATTGGATTTTAATGACTTTGTTTTTTATGTTGTTTTATATCTTTTGTATCTATTATAAAAGTAATGCAGGTATGGGATCCATTACCTGGAATACTTGGGATCTGGGGTTTCCCAGATAAGGGGTTGGAGTTCTACTGTCATTTTAATCACCATACTTGAACCTATATGCAAACTATATGGTATTATGCAACGTTAGTTACCATCAGGTATAAGGTACTGTTTTATTATTAAAGAGAATAGTGAAATGTTTTTTAACAAAACATATTTTTATTCCACTCATTTTTTGCTGAAATGTTCTTCTGAAAACAATTATTTGCTTAAGATGAACTCTATGGGAGATGGCTTAGCTGCAATCAAGCTTTCCGATTATTGGACGCAATCAAGAAGTCAGCTTAGAAAAAAGCCTTGGTTTTCTGGAGGGCATTCCAGGTAAATGGGCACATAAGTGATTCTGAATGGGTTACAGAATTGGGAGCCCATTACTAAGTTCCCTAAGTGGGCACAAAACGTGAAGGGCGGATGGAGATGATATACATTTTTTTAACTTTGTATAAATAAAAATATTTTTTAACTAATCATCTCTGGTCCTGTGGATGCATTTGAGTGTCCTGCTTCTCCTTATCCTTTGCTGTACCGCTCCCTAAAACTGGGGTTGTGGCTGGAGGACTCAGACCACTTTCACTATTTGGTGAGTCATTAACAATTTACTCTGGAGCACTGTGTTTCTCTAAACTATTACAATTACAGAATTGTTACTCTGTTGGTGAATGAGCCCCACTGTGTTTATGGAGCTTCTGATACAGATGCCATTTTCACTATGACTGCTTTTCTTAGACAAGTAAACTGCATTCTACCTAAATTTAATCTATCCCACCAAATACAGTAGTTTAGTAACGAACTGTATAGTAACTATTAGTATGTTATAGCATGTCCATTCCTATGCAGTTTATATGGTCTTCATTTTTTTATAGTTTGAATTACTAGCCTTCCTCTTCTGCCTTTTTCATTTGCCCTAGCAGCCAAAAACAAATTGCTCTGTTAGGCTAAAAAATTAATTTTCCTTTTTTTTACTCTTTTACTCATTAGTTTCAATTTTGGCCCTTTTCCTATTCTTCTTTAAGTCTGTCATTTTCAAATTCACTGCCTGGTTTCTAGGGTAAATTGACCTTAACAACAAGATAATTGTTGAGACTGGAGAGCTGCTTAATAAAAAGTGAAATATTTAGAAAAAGAAACAAATAAATGTAACCCTTTCGACACCCCTGCCATCGGTGTAACACTCCACTTGTGGCGCTTACCTGATGGCACGGGACAAACCTGAGCCACAGTGGTATTGGGAGATACTGGATACCTGGTACTAGCGCAGTGCCTTCACCCAGGGGGATCCTGGAATGCACCTACGGGTGGCCCCACTTGGAACAAAGTAATAATACACACACAGTATTTAGTGAACTTATTAACTGTTTATCTGAATTAAATGGTCAACTAGTACAAACAGCACTCCTAACCGAGTGGAAGCAGGTACAAACAGCACTCCTAACCGAGTGGAAACAGGGGCCTCACTATCTGACTAAACAGGCTTAACTGTCTGGCTTAATAAAAGAATGTAAATCCATTAAGGTATTTCCAACCAACACAGTCTCTGTACTCATGTTTTCAAGTGCTCCTTTAGAAAAGTGCTCCTTTAGAAAACTGTTACTTTACACAGGATACTCACTCCATAAGTCTCTTTAGATGATTCATACAGATCCTTCAAGTGAGTTCAGCACTTGCAGCTCTGTAGTGCGTTTACCAGCCCGTTGGATATTCAGATGGAAATCCCCTGCTGATGCTGGTTTCTCCAGTCTGGATTTCTTTCACACTATCTGTCACTCCAGGCACAGTACCTGGCGTCCATGTGCTAGCCTGATCCTAGTGTCTGGTTTTGGTGGGGCCTTCCAGCTCTCTGGCCCACTTTCTGTCCACTGCATGGTTCTCTGCCAGGCTCTTCTGCTTTGCTTCCTTTTCCTTCCGGCTCCTGCTCAGCTGCTGTGTCACTTCCTGCAGCCCTGAGATCACTGTGCTGCTGGTTGCTAAGCAACAGCATACAGCACACAGGCTTTGTGACGGCTCCATTACAGGGAACTGCTGCACAGGGATAAGTGAAAGGATTTTGCACTACCTCCCTACATAAACCATACCTCTCAACATTTTGGAAACAGAAAGAGGGAAATAAATATTTTTTGACCATACCCATTTTTGTGGCCACACCCCCTTATTACCATGTCCATTTTACTAAATTTGCTAGGTTATTAAAGTTTGAACACATTTCTGTGTTTTTTTATTCATGTATTGGCGGCATTTTCTGCAGTGCAGTTGGAGTAAATTTTCAGTCCCGAACAACTGGGCCCAAGGATTTATAGAAAATTTTTTGGAAATTTTCTGACTTTCGGCGCATGTACAGTGGTTCGGGACCAGAAATTTACTTCAACTGAGCATGCGCGAAACTTCAGAAAAAGACAGAAGAAAGAAGATGCCTGCCATGACTCCAAGGCCAGAATCTGCATGGAGGGGTAAGTAAAAAATTAGGGGCATTTGCTCGGGGGGTAGGTAGGCTGGAGGGAGGGGGGTATACCAAGGGTAGGGGGGAGGTTTTTTTTTATTATGAGTTGAATTCTCCTTTAAAGGGATACTGTCATGGGAAAAACCTTTTTTTTTTCAAACTGAATCGGTTAATAGTGCTGCTCCAGCAGAATTTTGCGCTGAAATCCATTTCTCAAAAGAGCAAACAGATTTTTTTATATTCAATTTTGAAATCTGACCTGGGGCTAGACATATTGTCAATTTCCCAGCTGCCCCAAGTCATGTGATTTGTGCTCTGATAAACTTCAATCACTCTTTACTGCTGTACTGCAAGTTGGATTGATATCACCTCCTCCCTTTCCCCCCAGCAGCCAAACAAAAGAACAATGGGAAGGTAACCAGATAACAGCTCCCTAACACAAGATTACAGCTGCCTGGTAGATCTAAGAACAGCACTCAATAGTAAAAACCCATGTCCCACTGAGACACATTCAGTTACATTGAGAAGGAAAAACAGCAAGTCACATGACCAGGGGCAGCTGGGAAATTGACAAAATGTCTAGCCCCATGTCAGATTTCAAAATTGAATATAAAAAAATCTGTTTGCTCTTTTGAGAAATGGATTTCAGTGCAGAATTCTGCTGGAGTAGCACTATTAACTGATGCGTTTTGAAAAAAAACATGTTTTCCCATGGCAGGATCCCTTTAAGTATCTATTCTGGGCTTTCTGCCAAAAGCCAATTAATTTTCTGGCTGTTCAGTGCAGGAGATCAAAGAGAAAGTCGGAACATTTCAGAACAAACGCGGGACTACGGGTTGAGCTGTCGAAAGTGAGACTGTCCCTCTTAAAACAGGACAGTTGGAAGGTATGCATAAACAAAGAAGATCAGTTCAAAATTGTCTTAGAATAGCAATGTCTATATAAGTTAATTTAAAGGGGAACTGCTCAGTTGCCAATGTTTTCTAGACTGGTTACATATTGTATATAAGTAACCCCTTTGGTCCAATAATTATGCAAAAATTAAAAAAAACTTCATATAAACTACAGAAAACTCTGGTATAAACCATAAGATTCAAAAATATGAATTCAAGGGCTTAATGTTGGGGATGCTGTTTTGTCACTGCATAAAATATAAACCAAAAAATGAACATATTTTTGCATATTGATTTTCTTGTTTGTTATGCGCTAAATCCAAAGTAAAATAGTGCACAGGGAATAATGCCTGCAACAGTTTACTCCGACAAAAAAAAACCACAAACAAGTTTATCTTTGCAGATGGAGCATACCTTCCAGTATTAAAACTGAGGAGGAATACCTGCAGAATGAAGATAAGCTTCAGTTGCCTTGTAGCTGCCAGCTGATTTTATTCAGTGTCCTGGGGTGGCTGTCACTTGAACTATTACTAATTCACTAGACAAGAAGTATATGTGGAAGATCCTGCAGCAATGAATTAAAAGCTAAGTGTAAGAATAAGCCGTTGTTTACTCTAGTGACCCTTACACTTAAAGTAGGGTCTACTGAAATGCATAAAAAGGAAGTGCCTTTTTAACATGCATTTCTTGATTTTAATATAATTTGAACACTCATCGAAAACATAAATGTAGCATGTTGCATGTAAAAGGATGCAATGAAACACAGCTGTGCTAAAACAGAGGTAAAATAAGGCTACAATTGAGCAGAATAAAATGGAATTAATTAAAAGGGATTTAAAGTCAAACTATTTTTATTGCCTTCTGTATAGCATGTGTAACTATTTTGCATTATAAAGCTATTAAACTTTCTCTAGTATTTTTAAATTCATAGTTTGCACTTCCACTCTTCATACATCCCCGGTAGAGTTAGACGGCCGATGGCTGTGTCATTCTTCTGCTTGTCACTGATAATGTTTAATGCAGGCTTGTACACTGAATATGGATGGTGAACATGGTAATGCTCCAGAGAGTCTGGAGCATAAAGCCCCAGTAAGAAGACTTGTGTGTCAAAGGGAAATGAACCCTTTAGCAAAGTCAGAGAACAGGGACCTTATGCATGAGGTGTAGAAAGTGGATAGCTGATTCCATCTATTCGCCTGGGAGACACTACAGTCCAAGGATGCCAGTCTGGAGAGGAATGTATGTGTAAATCCCTGAGAGGTTACCACTGGAGGAAATCCAGCTTACTAGAAATATATCCCACTACTGGTAATGGTGACTGTTCTGCTGTCTGTTTTATTGCTATTCCAGTGACTGAATGTTGCATCACCATTTGTTGTACTGAAGGGAATACATGCTGCTACCTGTTTATAAACCCATTAGATATCATAGAACCAGTGCCCTTTATTGTTCCAAGCATTTTTATTAATTGAAAGTGTCAGCTCTGCATCATATCGCACTTCATCTAGAGAAGAAAGTTTGCAATACCGCTTAGACACTATATACTGTATGCCCGCTCCAGCAGTATATGATAATACTGGCTACTGATTTTTTGTAATGTAGTGAGGCATGCAACATTTATATAACTTTGTGAGAAGATTGCCCTGTTAAAGTGATCCAATTCAGTATATCAGCCCAAATTCTGTTTTTAATCCTCACTTTCAATTCTGCTCCGCATGGCTCTGTGACCTGTACAATGATGTACAGTATGGTGTGATCAAATGTATTTGTCAAGTAAAGGTACTGTAGGTTCATTATTTAGGTACCTTTTATTTAGTGAGTTAAAGGCATCTATTTTTCTTGATCGTTAGATGTTTTAATATAATTGTTTATTTAATTTAAGTTATACCATAACAGAAGTGGCATTCTTTTTTTTTTTTCATCATCTTATTTTTAAACCTTTTGAGTTTTGCATATAAAACCACCCTTCAGTTACGGTTATAGGTGCAAAATGGTTTGGAAACCACAGCATCCAATCAAACTCTTACAATTTTATAATGTTTATTGTGGATTGATTTCTATGAGTTACTGTAGTGTTGGAAGTTTACACCATATTTGTTGAAAAGAGCCAATAGGGCTTATTTACAGAAATCCCCCAGTCTGGCTGTGCTCTGCATCTTGCTCTGCATCTTGCTCTGATTTTTTTTATTGGTGAATTTTCAGACCACGGCATCAGGGGAAGCAGGCCAGTCTTGTCCTTACTGCTGCATCCTCTCCAGCTCCCTAACTGAATTCAGTGCACGTTAGGGGGTGGGAGGGGGATACCTGCATCCCTCCTGCTCCTCATGCATACAGAGCTACCAAATGCATAATTTTAAAAAAACAGCCTCCGGTTTGCCTGTGAAAGTGAGAGGTGTTCCTAGCTCCTAAATGTCAATCAGGTCAGTTATAGAATAATAAATCAGCAAAATAGCCTCATATTTCTTTTTTTTTTTTAAAGTTATATACCCTTTTGATCTTTCTATCAATACAACGTACCCAAGAAGTGTATTTTCATGCATGATTGTCTTGGTAGAACAAGTAACTACACATATCCTCGTGTGTCCTTAATAACTATAATGTTTTTGACAGTCAGAAAAACGGGGAAATATTGATCTAATAGAAATCTTTCTTTAATAATTCATCCCCTGCATTTAAACACTTCTTCAGACCTTTCATTTCCTTGTGTTATATTTGGCCTTTAAGCAGCCTTTTCTCCCAATGCTTATGTCTGTGTTATGAATTCTGTTCTTATTACCATACTTTGGGTACATAGCTGAATTACAGAGCATATGTTGGAAACCATTGGAGAAACTATCAATCGCATCTCTGTGACAGACTGGCCAAAATACATAATGCTTTTCTTCCATGTGGTTGTAGTTTTTCTAACATAATGTTCTCTAGAAAAAAACCTGAAATAGAAAATCTCTCTCTTGGTGTAGTGAATATCACAGAGTGTCTTCTAAAGTTGTTATATATTTTATATTTTTATGCAGAATAACTAAAATATGAACATAGACCCCCATATGTAATAAAAGACATAAAGTTTGCCCAGGAGCAGTAACTAATAACAACCAATAAGATGCTTCCTTATAAACAGGTGACCAGTAACTGCTACCTGCTGATTGGTTGCTGTGGGTGATAAGAAGTGTAGAAAACGTTGCTCCTGATATTAGATTACCCCCAAAATATTTAACACTGAAGTCAGGGCAGTCAGCAGATAAAGGCAAAGTCTGGCTAACACACTACATAATAAGGGCCAAATCTAAAGTACAGGCCAGTGATGACAGTCAAGAAATCCAACAAGGACCAGGGGTAGGTAACCAAGTACTAAAGATCAGAATTAGGCGAGTCCAAATGGAAAGGAAGAAAAGGGGAGGGAATTGAAGAGAAAAGGTTTTAAGGAGATTTAGGAAGGTCCACCATGGTTTTCCATGCCTGTTACTGTTTCTTCCTGTTGAAAGAAGGTTGGATGTTGTCACTAAGAGAAATCAACCCTTTTGCTGATATGGGGCACATTATTCTGTGAGGTGTTACTGCACATGGGCAAACATGTCAGATTTTACTAAATATGTGGATTAGGTAGTAGGACAGGTAGAGTATTACCTGTATTTATTATTAGAGATAGGACAGGAGTTGTGCTTACTGTATATGATCCTCTTCAAAGTCATTCTCTGATATTTTGTTGTCATTTTTTAAAGCAAACACAAAAGAAAGGACATTAATCATTAAATATACAGTAAACTCTGCTAAAGGAGTTTATACAGTATTATTGTGTCCTTCTCACTATGATGTTCAGTCTTTTTCTTCAGTCTTTTTCAGTATTTTTTTGCTGTGCTGATTTTCTATTTACTCATGAATAATGCATGTGCCTTAGAAATACAAAGTACATTGCATTGCGGCAGCAAAGTTATCTTTTAAATATTGATTGCATTTATCCACTGGGGAACTATTCCGTGTTTTTTTAATCAAATTAACATTAAAAACCATTACAAATACTACTATATATTCCCCATTTACTGCCAATTCATCCAGCAATTCTTTTTGCTCTGCAAGCCAAGCAAAGTTACAATTTACATCCCTTTACATTCTTGCAAACAGCTTCAGATAAATCTCTATATTTGTCTTTTTTGTACCCTCTGTTCTCTTTCTCTCAATGTATATGTTGGATCTGCTTCACTATAGCAACAAACAGTTCACAATCAGTCATAATACAAAAGACATAAATATAATTGGGTATAAGTCTTCTCCTACTGTTGGCTGTTGCTATTGTTCAGTTCAGTCACCTCAAGTACTGTAAATGTAGCTAGTAATGTGGACTGCTTCTCTGCTAGAAATCCAAAGTACATTAACACCTTTATCATAGCAAACATTAGGGTTGCTTAGTTACAGTATTTTTTTTGTGTGGAATCATACTGTAATAACTGGTGGTCTAGTGGGGTAAAGGGGATGCACCCTTCACTCCTGTGCGGGCGCCAGCAGGGGTTGCCTTCCCTTGCGTGCTGATGTGCGCCGCTTCTGGGTTCAACTTGCGCATGTGGACATTCTTTTATATTCCACGAACTACAAGTAATGTCATCATTGGCACGCAATACAAATATCGTCCATTTACTCATTGCCCAATGTTGGTCTATTTCTGATAGTTCCTGGATGCACTTCTTGTGTGTTTCTCTGTTCTTTGACACTGCCTGTACTTAACTACTCCTGTATTGCTGCCTGAATTGACCTTTGCCTGTATTTGACTACACGTCCGGATCCTGACTTGGTACTGCATTTACTGATTATTTTGACCCTGGCCTGTGTCCTTCACTACACTTTTTGACCCCGGCCTATTGCTAGTTTGCAAAAAGGAACAGGAAAAATGAGCATAGGTAAAATAAGTTGCATGGGAGCACATATGGCACTGGTTAGTGCATGCAGTGTCGGACTGGCCCACAGGGAAACCAGGATAACTCCCGGTGGGCCCAGGTGTCAGTGGGCCTCTTGCTTCTACCCATTTGGCCTATTGCATGGTCATTCCCAATTTCTTTATGTTAAAGAATAGAATATTGTATGTAGAGAAAAGAGACTAGGAGAATAAAGAGGTTGAGTGAGGAGAGGAGGTATAATAGTTTGGAAAGTGGGCCCTCAGCCTAAGGTTTTCTGGTGGGCCCCTGTCACCCCAGTCCGACTCACTCTGAGTGCATGTATTTTCTGGTGGTACTCCATCTACAACTGAGGCATTGCTTAATACAAATGAAGCCCAAGCAATCACCTAATACTGCTTAAAGTGATTTATTCAGCCAATTTTGCCATCAACATATGCTTTGGTTGGTCAGAACATCCCTTTATCAGGATAAAAAAAGAATAACTTATATCCAAATACATAAGGGCTCGTTTACACCCCCAATTGAACCCTCCAGACAAGATCACTACCCAGACTGATGCCCAATGTATTAGTAAATCACCCCTAAGGATTTAACATTTGGTACTGTACCCTGAAATAGACTTTTTAATGCACCAAGCATAATAAAAAAGAAGAAACAACTCTTATCTGTCTCTTGCTGATCAGTATGTGATGCTCAGTTTGTCTAACTTTAAAGTAGCGTAGGCACAGAGTCAAGTTTCTCAATGGAAGAAGGCTGAGACATGTAATTGGCTTGAGACAGTATGTATCAACACAGCAGTGGAATAATAATCACTACCTGTTAAAGGCGTATTATAAATAACTTTCCAACACAATACAATTCCTCCCAGTAAGTCACTCGCCCTCCTCTGCTTAATACTCTCCTATTTCTTTGTTTCGCATTCAGTCCATGATGTTCTGTATAAAAATAATTGCTGTGTACATCTAGCATTTCTGATGGGCGTCATGCCATTACTCACAATTGTTTGGGGTTTTTAAGGCGCAAACAGCACATATAAAAGTGTATTTTCTTTTTATTCACAAATAAATAAAATATATAATATGTAACCAGTTTGTATAAATTATAATGCATAGTAAAATTAATGTCATGGTCTCTACTGTAGCTTTTCAATGCGTTGACAGCTGGATAACCCAATAGACATCGATTTTCAATCCCTCACAGGCTGCTGTACTGATGCTTCAACATATACATAATGGGCCCCAATACCAAACGACCTTACATTTTTATTAAGCTCTGTAACAATACAATACTTGGCAAAATGCCCTGAGCACTCCCACACCCTGCCAAATCTGCTATATGATACGTAAGGCACTGTCATTAAACACGACTAATGAGAACTGGAGAAACTGATTAACACAGTGCAAGAAAAATGGGACTAAAGGTGAACGCTAAGGTGAATGCAGAGAGCAGAGGGGAGAACAGACAGTATGCAATGGAAAAAGAAGGATACGCATAAACAAAGAAACTCTCTTTTGGACCTTGTAATAACTAACAATACTGACCTCATCTCTAACATTTGTGTGGGTGAGCATTTAGGGAATAGTGATCATAACATGGTCTCCTTTGAGATTCTGTTGCAGAAGCAATTCTATAAGGGAATAACTAAAACACTAAATTTCAGACGTGCAAACTTTGACAGTATAAGGGCATCTCTGCAACATATTAAGTGGGAAATGCTTTTCACAGGGTTAAACACAGAACAAAAATGGGAAGTCTTTTAAATGCTGCTTAATAAATATACTTGTCAGTATATTCCACTTGTAAGCAAGGAACGTCGTTGCAAAGCAAAACCTTTTTGGTTCAATAGAAGTGTTGGTGTTGAGGTGGGTAAGAAAAGACGTGCTTTTAAGGCTTTCAAGTTAGCTGGCACAGCCGAAACATTTATAAGGTACAAGGAGGCCAATAAATCATGCAAAGAAGCTATAAGGCAAGCTAAAATTGCTATATAAAAGGATATTGCAGCAAGCAGTAAAAAAAATCCAAAATTATTTTTTAAATATGTTAATAGTAAAAAAATGAAGCAGGAAGGGGTGGGACCCTTACTATCAGAGGGGGGTCAGCTGGTTGATGAAAACAAAATAAAAGCGCAGATTCTGAACTCGTATTTTTCATCTGTCTACACAAATGAGGAACCAGTAAGTGAAGGTTTCCTTCTTAACACTCCCAATTCTAGTAATACAACTAATGATGCATGGTTCACACATGAAGAAATTCAAAAGAAACTTGAACATGTTAAGATTAACAAAGGTCCAGGGCCAGATGGTATTCATCCCAGGGTAATTAGCGAGCTTAGCTCTGTGATTGCCAAACCTCTTTACTTAATTTTTCAGGATTCATTGAGATCTGGCATTGTGCCGAGAGACTGGCGAATTGCTAATGTGGTGCCTCTATTCAAAAAAGGATCCCGTTCTCAGCCTCAAAACTATAGGCCAGTTAGTCTGACGTCAGTATTAGGAAAGCTTTTCGAAGGGTTAATAAAGGATAAGATACTGGACTTCATAGCAAATCATAATACAATGAGTTTGTGCCAGCATGGTTTTATGCGTAATAGATCTTGCCAGACTAACTTAATTTCTTTTTACGAGAATGTAAGTAGAGACCTCGATTCTGGGATGGCAGTGGATGTGATTTACTTAGACTTTACTAAAGCATTTGATACAGTGCCACACAAAAGGTTACTGGCTAAATTAAGGAATGTTGGCCTGGAACATAGTATTTGTACCTGGATAGAGAACTGGCTAAAAGATAGACTACAAAGAGTGGTGGTAAATGGAACATTTTCTAATTGGACCAGTGTTGTTAGTGGAGTACCGCAGGGCTCTGTACTAGGTCCCTTGCTTTTCAACTTGTTTATTAATGACCTGGAGGTGGGCATTGAAAGTACTGTTTCTATTTTTGCAGATGATACTAAATTGTGCAGAACTATAGGTTCCATGCAGGATGCTGCCACTTTGCAAAGTGATCTGTCTAAACTGGAAAACTGGGCAGCAAACTGGAAAATGAGGTTCAATGTTGATAAATGCAAGGTTATGCACTTTGGCAAAAATAATATAAATGCAAGTTATACACTAAATGGCAATGTGTTGGGAGTTTCCTTAAATGAAAAGGATCTAGGGGTCTTTGTAGATAACACGTTGTCTAATTCTGGGCAGTGTCATTCTGTGACTACTAAAGAAAATAAAGTTCTGTCTTGCATAAAAAAGGGCATTAACTCAAGGGATGAAAACATAATTATGCCTCTTTATAGGTCCCTGGTAAGGCCTCATCTGGAGTATGCAGTTCAGTTTTGGACTCCAGTCCTTAAGAGGGATATAAATGAGTGAGCTGGAGAGAGTGCAGAGACGTGCAACTAAATTGGTTAGAGGGACGGAAGACTTAAATTATGAGGGTAGACTGTCAAGATTGGGGTTGTTTTCTCTGGAAAAAAGGCGCTTGCGAGGGGACATGATTACACTTTACAAGTACATTAGAGGACATTATAGACAAATGGCAGGGGACCTTTTTACCCATAAAGTGGATCACCGTACCAGAGGCCACCCCTTTAGACTAGAAGAACTTTCATTTGAAGCAACGTAGAGGGTTCTTCACAGTCAGGACAGTGAGGTTGTGGAATGCACTGCCGGGTGATGTTGTGATGGCTGATTCAGTTAATGCCTTTAAGAATGGCTTGGATGATTTTTTGGACAGACATAATATCAAAGGCTATTGTGATACTAAACTCTATAGTTAGTATAGGTATGGGTATATAGAATTTTAATTAAAAGTAGGGAGGGGTGTGTGTATGGATGCTGGGTTTTCATTTGGAGGGGTTGAACTTGATGGACTTTGTCTTTTTTCAACCCAATTTAACTATGTAACTATGTAACTATCAAGGTTTACTTTGCTCAGTATTAAATGACAACACGGGCAGCACAATAACACAGTAGTAAGGATTGTTGTCCTGCAATGCTGAGGTTCTCTTCCTCCGAATGTGATAGGTACTTTATCTTGTGCGCTCCACCGGGGCATTGACTGAATGAGGAATAGTCATGTCATCGCTATATCATAACTAATAGTAGTACATGATGCACAAATGTTAGGTGCCCTAAATATTAGGTGCTCATAAAAAGCTTGCACTGAGCTAAAAAAAAATAATACTTGTCCTGCTTCATATTATCCCCAGAGACACCACTAGTGCGACTGTAAAATGATATACACAGGGCTCATTATTATTACAGAGTAACAGATTGCATCAAAATGAAATACCCAATGGCCAGGTAGAACTAGAATTTAGTACGAAGGTTCCTTTATACCCTTTTACTTTCACCTCTCCCATTCCATTGCTGTGGAAAGATGGGCAAAAGCATTGATCTGCTAGCAAAACAACAACACTGAATCTATTTAGCAGTCAACAGCAAAATATGTGGCACAAAACTCCTCACCATGGCTATTTTACCTAAGATTTGACTGGTTGACAGCAATGCCTCAAAAATCAGTGAAAAACAAGAAGAGAATGCCACAGTTCAACCTTCAGACAATTATGGACTATCAGTAGAAGCAACAGAAACAGAAAAGTCTTGAATGAATAAGGGGAACATGTTAGTTTCTTTGTTGAGGTTAATATAGCTGTATACCTGGGTTTCAGAAAATACAAGAACCATTACTGATGATGAAAATTGAAATGCATGCTTGAAGAAAACAAGCAATGTGAAGAACCTGGATAGCCGTTATAAATGGAGATTAGCCAAATAATATAACAATACTATATTACATAATAACCAGGCCTTTTGACCCACTAGGTATGGTTATAGGTATGATATCCATTATCTGGAAACCCGTAAGACAGAAAGCTCAGATTACAGAAAGGTTGTCTCCCATAGACTCTTTTTTATCCAAATAATCCATATTTTTATGTAATAATAAAACAGCACATTGTACTTGATCCCAGCTAAGATATAATTAATCCTTACTGGAAGCAACATTAGTCTATTGAGTTTATTTAACATTTACATGATTTTCTAGTAGACATAAGGTATAAAGATCCTAATTAAGGAAAGATCAGTTGTCTGGAAAACCCCAGGTCTTGAGCATTCTGAATAACAGGTCCTATACCTGTAATACAAAGAAACTCACCTTATCATGGAAATTGATCAAGGGATAAGTTATGGATGTGAATGCTGCAGATCTACTAAAAGAATATGGGTGTCATTATACTTATAGAAGAGTTTTACAGTGCATTGCAGGCAGCTATTGATAAGATACATAGAAGGGACTTAAAGATCCTCATGGGAGACCTAAATGCCAAAGTTGGGAAGGACAACACCGAAAAAGAACTAATCATGGGCAAACATGGAGTGGGGGAGAAAAATGAAAATGGAGAACTCTTCATGGACTTCTGTGCTTTTAACGAGCTTGTCATTGGAGGCACTGTCTACCCGCACAAGAGCATCCACAAGAAGACCCTGACCTCCCCTGATGGAAAGACAGAGAACCAGATCGACCATATCACCATTGGTCGAAAGTGGAGGAGGAGTCTACTGACGTCAGGGTGAAGCGAGGGGCGGATGCTGCATCAGACCACCACCTAGTGCAGGCGACACTGAGGCTGAAGCTAAGGGCACACAGGGACAAGGCACAGAGGCCAGCATTCAAATACAATGTGCAGAGCCTGAAAGATGCAAACAAAGCTACAGAATACCAGTGCAGCTTGAAGAACCGCTTTGAGGCACTATCAGAGCTGGAGAAAGAGACGGTGGAAGACCACTGGCTGGAGCTGAAGAAAGTCTGGAGGGATACCTGCCAAGAAGTCCTGGGGAAAAAGAACAGAAAGCACAAGGAATGGTTGTCACCAGGTACATGGGATCTTATGACTGAAAGAAAAGAACTCAAACAGAAGATGAATAATCATCAAAATCATCAGGAGAAGTATTGGGAGACAAATTGGATGGTGAAAAAGAGCTGTAGAGCGGATAAGAGGAAATTCATCCACGACCTTACAGAGGAGGCAGAAATGGCAGCGGGGAAACGGGACATGAAGCGATTGTATGAGATCACCAGAACTCTCGCAGGCAAGAACACACAGCCATCATGTGCAACAAAGGACAAAGAAGGCCGCACCATCACCAACGAAGGCCAAGAACAAACGAGATGGGTCGAACACTTTGCAGAAGTCCTCAACAGGCCACCTCTAGAGCAGCCTCCACTCATCCCACCAGCAGACAGCCTTTTGGACATCAACACCAACCCACCCAGTGGAACCGAGATCATCACAGCAGTA
The DNA here is from genome assembly GCF_017654675.1 of Xenopus laevis. NCBI lineage: Eukaryota > Metazoa > Chordata > Amphibia > Anura > Pipidae > Xenopus > Xenopus laevis. The sequence continues at coordinate 112,525,649 of NC_054374.1, read as the reverse complement.
AAAGAAATCAAGGCTGGGAAAGCAGCAGGTCCAGATGGTATCCCTCCTGAAGTCCTAAAAGCGGAGGTCATAACAACCACGAACATGCTATACCCACTGCTTCAGAAAGTCTGGGAGCAGGAAAGCGTGCAAAAAGAGTGGAGGAAAGGGCATCTGGTGAAACTTCCCAAGAAAGGCGACCTCTCCAACTGCAACAACTGGTGAGGCATCATGCTCCTATCTGTACCTAGCAAGGGACTCACATGAATCATTCTGCTGAGACTGAGGGAGGCTCTAGACAAACGACTGCGAGATGAGCAAGTAGGCTTCAGGCAGGACAAATCTAGCACAGACCACATTGCAACATTGCGCATCATCATAGAACAGTCACTGGAATGGCAGTCTCCACTTTACACAATCCACTAGACTTTGAGAAGGCCTTTGATAGTGTAGATAGAGAGGTCGTCTGGAAACTTATGGCACATTATGGGATACCACCAAAATTCATCTCCATTATCAAACAACGTTACAACAACTCTACATGCCAGGTTGTGCATAAAGGAAAAATTACAGAGCCTTTTGAAGTGCGGACGGGGGTGAGACAAGGCTGCATGTTGTCACCAACCATCTTCCTGCTGGTAGTAGACTGGATTATGAAGAGTTCTACACAAAATGCCAACACAGGAATCCGCTGGTCCTTCACTAAAATCTTGGAGGACCTAGACTTTGCAGATGATATCAGCCTCCTGTCGCATAGACAACAAGATGCACAGCAGAAACTCACACGTCTATCAGAGGAAGCAGCAAAAACTGGCCTCAAGTTCAACACTAACATAACAGAAACCATGAGGATTAACAACCAGCAGCAAGACCAAATCCAGCTGCAAGGAGTTGACATTAAGGACGTGGACAAGTTTGTCTACCTGGGCAGCGTAATAAGCAAGGATGGAGGAGCAGATGAGGACATCAGGAGCCGTATCAACAAAGCCAGGCATGCATTCAACACCTTACGTCCCATCTGGAACTCCACTGCCCTTTCACAACAAACCAAAATTCGTATTTTTAACACCAATGTGAAAGCAGTCTTGCTTTATGGTTCGGAAACCACAAGTAAGCTCCAAACCTTCATCAACCGCTGCCTACGACACATCCTGCACATCAGATGGCCAGAGAAAACTTCCAACATCAGCCTATTGAAAAGATCAAAACAGATCCCCATCGACCGAGAAATCAGAAGAAGAAAGTGGGGCTGGATAGGCCACACCCTCAGAAAGAGTTCTGACAACATCACAAGGCAAGCCCTTGAGTGGAACCCACAAGGGAAAAGAAAAGTTGGCCGGCCAAGACAGACATGGAGGAGGTGCATGGAGGCTGAAATGAAGGCAGCCAGATGGACATGGGCTCAGCTGAAGAAGAACGCTGCGAACGGAGTTTGTTGGAGGAGTTGAGGCTCTATGCTCCCCGCTGGAGCAAACGGACTAAGAAAGTGAGAGGGTTGCTAAATACTCACAGAGATCCTCTTCCAAGGCTCCTATGAACGCACATAATTCTGCAATTTCTTAAAAAGGGGATGTTAGACTAACCCATCCACATAATAAAACATGATCAAATATTAATTAATTACTAATTATCTGAACACATATTGTACTGCCTGCCAAAGACAAGAGGATTGCCAAGAGCCAGGGACATACATTCAATTCCTTTCATATAAGCAGCTGCTGGCAGGGGAGGGTTTATAGCATAGTACAGAAAATCTTTACATTCAAGCCATCCCCTAAACAAATCAATAACCTGGGCAGCCCACAAGGCTGTAGTACATGGATGACTTAATTAAAAAAAGGTCTTGCTAGCAAAGACACAGTAAAAAAATGATAGATACCCTAATGACAGAAATGTAATGGTTGGGAACTGAGCATAGTTCCAGAAATAGTACAGATATAAAACAAAAACTAGCAGATGCCAGGGGTGAATTACATGTAAAATTATCAGAATCAGAGAAGAGAGAGCAGAGCAAGCTTTAAAATTAACAAAGCAGAAATTCTATTAAATTCTATCTAAGTGCAAAAAAACCTCAAACCATTAGCGAGAAAGGTAGCTAATACCTAACACCAACAATAGATTAGTCTCAAATTAGTTTTTTATCCAACAAATATCAAACTGTACCCGGATTTTAATTTAAATATTATTAATGAATTACTTTTAGAAGTGGATATGGCAATTTGGTTTTGGTACAATGTAGTAGCAGAATGGTGTGATAGTAATAGTGAGAGTGATAGAGAGCTCCATTAGCCTTAGCCCATCTCCTTCCTTTTATTCTAAAATAGCTCACCAAGCAGCAACACCTACACTGCAACACCTAAATTGACCTGGGGAAAATGACCTTCAACAAGTGGAAAAGAGCATTTCTAGACATTAGCTAAAGGTGGCCATAGACCTTGTATCTGACGAACGATCGTATGTCAGTCTTACGACCTGCCACTAACCATTCAGATTAAATAAAGTAAAATAGAATCAGCGCAGCTCCCATTGAGACCTTGACAGCTTTTTCTTTGTGCAGTTTTGTAATATAGTTTTTTGTGGTTTTTACACTTAATAAATCTTGAATTTTTAAAATTTTTAAAAATACAGAAAAACCACAAATTTTTTCGAGATTTGTGAAAAAAAGAGAATTTTGAATGTTAGTAAATAGACACCAAAGTCTTCATTCATTCATATAAATGTGAAATGCCATGTGTAGCCTTATTACATAGTATTGGTTACTAAAAATATAATGTCGTTAACCTGCACCCGACCCAAACCAACAGTTCTGAGCCTGCACCTGGCCCAGCCTGGCAGTCTGCTTCCATTTACATATCCGCACCTTACCTGTCCCTGTGTCTGATGTCATGGAGGGGTGGGACAGGCACGCTTCTATAAGTAGACACCACTTGAAAGCAAAAGCGGCGCACACTTAGATAGTGGCAGGAATGACAGCAGGAAGAGCTTGGCCCAAACCCTCCGGCTTCCCAAATTCTTGTGAGTATGTAGCCCGTGGGTATCGGGCCAGCCCACACATCACTACTTAAAATGTTCTAAATTATGCCTAAATTAACAATTCAATCTGTTGCCCTGCTGAGCCTTGCTGTTATAATTGATACAATAGTTGCTAATATTTACCAGATGCTGCCGAGAAATGTATCAACTAATGTAGCGAATTGTAACAGTTCAGAATCTGCACCTGGATTATTTTTTTTTTTTTTTTAATTCTTTTTATTGAGATTTTCAATAAAATACAAGAATATAAAATATGATAAACATACAGTGTTTCAAGGAGCAAAAGAAATATTCTTAAGCATAACGGTCAAAACATTTGACATGAAAGAAAAATAAATAAATAAAGAAAAAGGGGAAAATACAAATAACATTAAATATTAAAATATTAGAATAATAATAATGAAGTAAAATTAAATTAAATTAAATTAAATAAATAGACCTGTTATTCTTTCCTTACAAATTAAAACCTGACAATGCAAAAATACATAGAGAAACATTTTTGTAAATGAAGGCATTAAATATTTCTTTTAACGTATCATTAGCATAAATCTTGTAGGTTTAGGAGGACTTAATGTCCCAGACTTTAGAAAGTTTAATATTGCTGCTAATACTAGATACATTGTGGAATGGTTGTCTGGTACTGCACCTGGATTATTAAGCATATTTCAGGTTGACTATGGATTTTCTTATGTTGCAAACATATTTAAAAAGACTTTGTGGTTGCATTTCAACCTGATTCCATGGATTGAAGGAAAGCCCTGATACAAATAATAATTATGCTCTCAGTGTAAAAATCCCTCCATCACCTTATTCCATTTGTTCCATTGTGAAGTGATGAATTAGGCTTTTCAGAGTCAGTGCACTACCCACAATAGAAACCAGAGGGACTTAAAGTCCCAGAATCCATCTCTTCACAGTGATTCAAGGTGAAGGAGGGTTTGAATTACTCTGAGACTAAAGGGGAGTAGGTAGCTTTTCCTGCAGAACAGGCTATTATGTTTTTGTTTCAATCTGTGGAATCAGGTATGCCTGTGTAAAATAGGGATGCACTGAATCGTATCGGCTGAATCAATAATCCTTCATTTGGGATTAAACCTAATCCCCAACCAAACTTGAATTTAAATATTTGTGGGTCATTTCACACATCAAAAATTGCTGCTGTAGTGCACCTTGCAAATGTTCTTCTTTTCTTATGATTCAGATTCGGTTTAGCCAGCCGCTGTGATGTATCCAAATCCAAATCATACTAGCTAACTTACTGAATGGCAGGAAAGAAAATGAAGATACAAGAGGAGGGTTGTGGGTGCACTACTAAGGCCATATAAAAACATATTTAAATACAATAATCCCCTGTCTAAAAAAAGAAAAACAGGGTTTTTTGTTACAAAGTTATGATCATAAAATTGGTAAGCCGCCATACCACGTCAAAGTAAACCCCATACGGTGGTCCCTAACCTGTTTACCTGTGATCAAAATATAAAACCTTGGTTTCAATCTGTGGACTAGATCCTCCCCCACCACCTGCATATGCGGCTTTTGAAGGGGAGACTGCCCAGACTAAAAAAGTGTAGTGACGAGACTATAATAAAGGCAAAGTAAAGTTGTATATATAAGTGCACACTTGTGTTTGTATGTGTGTGAGTATAAGTATAAGTACAGGTGTGGGTATAGATGTAGAAGGAGATGAAAAGGGTAAAGCTAAATGAGGAGTGTAATAGATGTAATGTGTGTGGGTCTGTGCAAGTGTTACCTAGTGATAAGTGCAGCAAATATAATGGGTGTCTCTCAGGCGTTGGTAATAAAAAGGCCAAAGCCTCCCCAGCCGCTAGCATTTGTGGCTTTAAAGGGAGAGAAATTGTCCAAACCAAGGATTAATAAAAAAAAATACCCACCCCTTTAAATTAACGGTAACCCTATGTCCTTGTTGTTTTTTTATTAATCCTTGGGGTTTACCTTGACGTGGTATGGCAGCTTATCAATTTTATGATCATAACTTTGAAACAAAAAAGGGGATTATTGTATTTAAATGTGTTTTTATATGGCCTTAGGAGTGCACCCACGATCCTCCTCTTGTAAAAGAAAATGAAGAGACACTTTCTATAAAAGATCTTATACATTGGATGTATTCATCCTGGAGGTAACTTCTGACACAAGCCTTCTCTGACATTAGCAAATACTTTCTTTGAATCAACGTTGTTAGAGAAGTTCTTCTTCCAGGTATTACCTGACTAAAAGTGAGAAAAAACAACAGCACCATGCCAACCAAAAGAAGATTGGTTGTGCAATTAGCTAAAAAATATTCTTAGAAGAAAATGTATAGATATAAACATGCAGGACTCATATGGATAAGAACTAGGAGAAAAGAACAGGACACAAATTGCAGCTAGTTCTGCTCGTGTCCTTTCCTTCAAGCTCTTATTGTTTGCTCTAACTGTAAGACAGTCACACTTTTGTACCTATTCTTCTATGAATCTGGAATTCATTTCCTCCTTATTTTTTTTTTTAATCTAATTTACATTTATGAACACAATCTAATTTGTAAAAATGAAAGCATAGTGTAATTTGCATTATATGCTTATGCGTTGGGCCTCAATTTTCTGAAACATGATATATCGTAAATAATATTATATGGAAAAGCTGAAGATGCTTGCCATAAATTTACAAAGCAATAAATCAATACAATAATAAATTCCTTCAACATTGTTACATACATAGTAGTAGTTGAACAAGTAGTTGAACAAAAATATGTACATCCATTAAGTTCAACATTTTGCACAAATATATTCTGCCACCATGACATAGTAAAATAGTAGCAAAAACAAAGAGAAAAAGTACCCCGCTTATTATCGTGGGATAACATATTGTGACACAAGTAAAGGGATCGTCCGAGTGTTTTTTATAGTAAAATAGTAAGTAAAATAATAAGCTTGGTTGAAAAAGAAACATGTCCATAAAGTTCAACCTTTTAAATATATATATAACCTGCCTAACTGCTAGTTGAGTCAACATATAGAGTACATGGTTCCAAATCTAAACCACACTGCATTTTACATCCATCCACAAAACATTTCTCACCTAATTAGCGAACTTTTTATGATTGAATGAGAAAGTGCTTTCATTTTGTGAAAACCTTTGGAGTCTAGTACAATGCACTAGAAAACAATGTAAACTTGTTTTCCTAGACTTATCTGGTGGGCAAGCAGCCTACTGTACCCTTCTGTTAAGAGATGGGCACAGAACAAGTTACAGAAGTACCGTTTTAAAATTATCAACAAATATATTAATATTACTAATGCAAAGTGGTTATTTTAAGACAAGCTTTACATACATGTAAGTATTATACACTGTTGGCCTGTGATAACAACTATATGATTGCTCTCCTGCAGCATTGTTAAAAAAGGGTCAGATTTGCATAGCAAATAACATATTATAACCCTATTCTGGTACACTCTCTTGAAAACCCTGTGCAATCCAGGACCCTGAAGGTAATGAGGACAGCAAGTGCAATTCAATAATATTTCTGCACTGGGGAACTGTGGATCTGCCTAGAACTGCCACTCTGGATGGACAACACAGTTCAGTTCACATGAAATCTTATTCCCCAGGTAGCATTACCTCTCCTTTAGGATATAGGCTGTAGCTCCCACGTGGCAGGCACACAAGCAACACCTGTCCTCACACAGGGGGCACAAAAGGGTTGCAACATACATCAAACATCTGATTTGAATGCATGGCAACCTCTACCTTTATTCTTAAGCTCAAAGCTGTCCAAGCTGAGCACGAACACAGTCTCACTCTTTACCGTAACTTCTTTACTCTTATGCTGCACTTTTACTCTCCACAGATCTTGCTCTGGCTGGCTGCTGTAGCATGGGGTACATTATAAGCTCCCCCTGTAACCCTGTGCATTTGTTTCAAAAGCAGGGCATTCCCCTGGGTCCTCCTCCTCTCCCAGCCAACCAGATTTCTCTCCAGCCTGTAACCAGGCTGGATGATGTCGCAGACAGAAAAACAGGAGAAGGACTTGTCTTATCCCCTACAATATTATTTCCTTATAAGTTTTCAGTTTCAGTACTTTATTATACATACCTTGATACATGCATCCATATATAAATTAGTAATAGTGTGGCTATGAAATATCTTAGTTGGAGATACTGGTCAGCAGAAATAATATGTTAATGCACATAAAGCATTTCCACTTGCTAAGCAGTGCTATTTACTCTTAACTGTTGAAAAAAAAAGCAGGCACATTGCATTGCTAGAGAGAGTGAATTTCCTGCAGTCCATATGCTTATTTTATTCTTCTGAGCATCTATTTGTGGAATGTAATACATTTTGTTAATGGCCAAAGTATGGGCAATGTCTATCAATATTTTTAAAAACAAAGCCCATGAAGAAAAGTCTATGGCCAAAAAGGTCAACGGTGCCTCCTAAAACAGCACTTATAGGTCAGTATAGACAATTTTATTTTATTTTGTTCCATTCAAAAATGGCCTTAAAACAAATTACAGGCTAAAGCAAGTGTCACCATCTTTATAAATATGCCCATGGTGTTTTTTTTTATAGAAAAGTCTATGAATGTTTCCTGCCCCTTGTGAAGAATGTAGTTAATATACAGTTATATAATAAAGGTGACATTTGGGGTAGTCTGGTGATATTTAAGGGGTGGGTCAGTGACATCAGGAGCAGGGCTATTACATGGCATCCTGTGATTGGCCAAATCTCAATATTAGATGGACAGATCACACACCACAGATTCAAGTGTCACATTTGATAAAGGGCATGTCTGTCTGACACATGTAGTGTTTCAATAAATTGCACTGCAGATTCTGTGGTCTGTCCATCTAATATTGATATTAACCTTTTGTAGACGGGTACAGGATTAGACCAGTAAGGACAAGAAGAGATTCTGAGGTCATAACCTCTGGGTGGGAAACCTTATAAAAAGTGATTGGCCATGCTAGTGAGGTGAAAAGTCTGCCTGGGTTTCAGGAATCTGAAATGAGGGCAGTAGTTTTAAATCAGACTGCCCATATGAAAACTGGACTATCTAGTTCAAAACAGGTAGCAAGGTAGGTGGCAACCCTACATTTGTGTCCAGTATTTAATGATGTCCAGGCTACATGTCTCTGGATACCTGTGATTTACAAGTGGGGAGTGTTTTATAGTCCAATTTGGCCCAAAAGGTTTGCTGCATTCATTGTTCTACTTGCAGCTGGTTTCAAAAAGCTAATAACTGATTGGTTGCTATAGGTAATTGCCCATGGGCAAATTTGCCCAGTGTTGATAAATGAGCCCCTGTGTGTGTAGTGGTTTAGTATTTTCCTGTCAACAACTGGAGAGGTTTGTGAATATATGTTTATTCTCCCACATTTTGTAGAGGAGCGCTGAGGTTAGGTGTTTATACGGGTTTGTAACATACAGCAATGGTGTCTTCATTTACCTTTGTAAGTAATGCTTCCAGGCACACAAAGTATATGTTTGCCATCTTTGCCTTTCCTGTTTGAAATGTTGCTGTGATACAGTTTTTTGACATTTACTGTTATATATTCAACCTACAAAACTCATCATTCATTTTGTAACTGTAAATATGTCTATGCTAGCAGTACCCTTTTCCCATGACTATTCTCTCTACTCAGCTTAGTTCTAACTTGCATTTCTCGTGCCTGAATGTACAACCTGCAGCTGTTGGTAGCCTTCCATTCTCCACATCTATTTATGCCCTTCATATGTCAAAGGGTGTTGAGGTTACAGTTATTCTCAGGTTTACAATTGCACAAAGTTAAAGCACAAGCTCAGTGATAGCTATGCAAATGCTGTTTTTAATATTTTTCGGTTTGTGGCCGCGGTGAGGTCTTTTTTTTTTGGCAGTATTTGTGCAAATGTATCTGGTTGGTGGGTTTTCTGTCTGTATTAGTATGGACTATATAAGCTGAGACAGAATATTGTAGTTTAGTGTTTAAACGTATGTACATTTACCAACATCCACTATTCTATTTGGTGCAAGTTCTTTAACCCTGGATACCAGATCAGAGTCACTATATGGTTAATACAAAATATTGCACTGCACTACCCTTAGCCCTCACTGCTCTGTCTTCGTTCACCTTTCCTTAGTAGATGTTGACACTAAAGTCTCTCATTCTGTTTGTTTTAAATAAACCTTCTGTTTCCTCCTGTAAGGTAAGGTCTCCAGTGACTGCCTATGTTCATTTTATGTGTTGGAATCATTTAGCCTCCATAAAATATGCCTGAATTTTATTTTTTTTCACTTATAAGCCCACTGTTCAAGTTCATTTCTGTTCAAATTGTATAATTAAGAAATGAGTTCATATTACAATATGTTTTTGTTGGCTTTTTTACACCTTGTTTTTACCATGTAAAATATAAAATCATTGTTGGGCTGTGATATGAAATTCATGTTGACTTCTTTACTATTAATAATAATAAGACTAATAAGGGTTGCAATGTAACCAGTCGACTTTGCACTTCTAAAATCTGTTTTGTATTGTTTATTTATATAGTGTCAAACATTTACACACAGCATTACAGAGAGTATACATTGTTCACATAAGTCCCTGTCCCACTGGATCTTACAATATAAGGTCCCTATTACATTATCAAATTGGGGTCAGTTTAATTGATTATAATCCTAATTTCAGAAGCATCTATAGACCATGCAACTAATGGAAGAGCCAATAAAATATAAGGAGCCTCATGGAGCACACTCTGAAAGGAGGTGTTTATGAAAAATAAAAATGCTAAATTGATTTTGCTGTGGAGTCCAATAGATTTTAGTAAAGTCACTTATACACCAACCATAATTAACTGTTTTAATGACTAATGTAGGGCATTAGTAGATTAAGTAAATTATATTACATTTTTAGACTACTTTCTAAATTCCAATATTTCTTAAAACGTATGCTTGTATTTTAGTTATAAAGTATTCCTTTTGAAAAGTGATACAATTAGTCATTCCAATATTACCCTAGATGTTTTCTTAAATGTTTTTTTGCCATACTTGCAATCACTTAGTAAATGTTAAATTGAAATCATTGTTATGTTTAAACTGTTATGTCACTTCTAACCCTTCTTCTTACTTCTGCTAACACATTTCTTTCTTTCTATGCCTTTCTTACCTCTCCGGTATTGAACTTAACCTTCCCAGTTTATCAACATGTATAATCCAGAAACATAAAGACCTTGCCACACCAGGTTAGGTTTCAGAAAGAATAAATGACAAAGGTTTTATACAACAAGACCAGAATAATAGGTGTGCTTTCCAAATTCCCTCCATCTTGTCTAATGCAGGTACAGGAAAAACATAAGTCACAAATAATGCAGAACTGCAGACTTAATGGAATGCTCAAGGTTTTATTATACTTACTAAATAGCAGTAGATAATTGAGTCATCAATTCTCCTGTTCCCCCTCTGCATTCAGCATGTGTGAATTCTATTTACTCGAACTTCGTAGTAGTTCACATGTTCTCAATGAGTGCCGATCTCATCTCTCCATCTCCTGTTGTTCCAGCAGTCACCACTCCTCTTCCACTCCACTTGTTTAGCTCCACGTCTATGCCTTGATTCAATTTTAGAGCCATACAGTTGAAATCAAAATCAAAGAGGCCTTGCAACACCTTCTTGCCTGCATCCCCCGGCCCCCGCAGCATTCTCAATTTAATTTCCAGGGAACTGTACTGCTCTATGATTGAAGCAAGGCATATACTCGGAACTGAACACGTGGAATGGAAGCGGAGCAGTGACTGCTGGAACAACAGGAGATGGAGAGATTGCAGTTCTAAACATGTTCCTTACACACCGAGTTGATGGGAAGACCTGATTATCTATACAATAAAGCACTTTATTGCTATTTAGTAAGTATAATTAAGCCCTGGGGGTTCCCTTTACACATTTCTTCATTATTTGCAGCTTATGTTTTGGACAACGAGAAGGGAAATTGGAAAGTGCACCTATTGTTTTGGTCGGTTTCAGAAAGAAAAGTTGATCTGCTCCCATCCACGTGGAGTGTACTGAAATGAAGGGACAGTGTCCTTGTTGTACCTTGCCCAGTTAGTACCCAGTGGAAGAAGGGCTAGGTTAAATAGGGCATGGCTTCTTGAACTCAAGGCTGACCCCTATGCTGAAAATCAGTAAGAAGGAATCAGGCTGGGGCCCAATGGCCTGCGATACTTTAAGCTGCCCATATTGTTAGCTGGGGAATTTGTGTTACAACAATTATTTAAGAAACTGTGCCAGTGACTGTAAATACATTGTTCCTGAGTTAATTCACAACATTGCATGAAACTCCTTTTTATTTACTACTAAGGTGTTTGTAACAGTAGTGTGGTTACTGAGGCCAGTGATCTGAGGAACTGCAGTGCATTAGGCTACAAACTAACACATCTGTTGTAGAAGGTACATGTGTAATGCTTTAATTCTGCTGTATGGGGTGTTAGAGTTCAGCAGTGGAATCGGGCTCTTATACCACTCTGAATCTTTAATGCTACAGTAAACTTCAAGTGAAAATTATTGATTCTAAGAATTTTTGATTTTCAGTAGTGATGGGCGAATTTGTCCTGTTTCGCTTCACCGAAAAATTTGTAAAACACATTGAAGTCAATCAACGTCAAAATTATTTTGATACACGTCAATTTCGGCGCTTGCGACAATTTTTATACCTGTGCCTATTTTGTCCAAATGCATTAGAGTCAATGGGCGTCCGAATAATTTTGAAGCACAGCTATTTTTTTATTGCCAAATTTATTTGCCCATCCCTAATTTTCAGTTATGTTTCAGGGCAGAAAATACATTTAGTTCCATCTGAAATGTCAGAGTTCTTTACATCATAAAGGTGCATGATAAATCTGCCCTTTTTTTATTCATGCAGACTAGCCTACTGATGTTACATATTCAGTATAATCTCTAAGTGATACTGTTTTATCCATCAGGAAAAACATGAGACATTTGAACAGGTCTGGTTTCTTTGGATAAATAGGTTCAATATCATGTGAAGCAGACCTCTCTCTCACATATCTTCTTTGTATACAGAAACTTTTGTTTTGTTTTTTTCCCACTAAGATATTTTTTCTATATTTTTTCTGTCTCAGAAATTAGATTTTTGCAGAAGCAGAACAGAAATATGGCTGAGGTTTATAAGCCCAGTAATTAAAACGAGTCGAAATATTTGCAAACTGCCATCTAAGATAAATTGTACAATACCATTTCTGCATTTGAAAGAATTTGGTGTGGAGGCATTGTGGGAAGTCCGTTAGTCTAGTGCAAAACTATAAAGTTAAAGTTGCTAATAATTTTAAATATATCAAGGCAACAATAAAAGACTTTAATTCATTAGTGTTCAGAATCCCTCTGGAAGCCAAGTGCTGAGTATAGGTTTAGTCACTAGCACTAGTTACATATCCCTGTAACCAAGTCCATATATGTAATAAAAATAAATGATCATGAACAGTGGTGGATTAATGAGATGTGGGGTCCCTAGGCTGCATACACAAAGGCCCCCTTGTAGGTCTAGTTTCACCTTGCCTACCTTCTTCTCCCAGAATGTATGCCCAACCAGACCCAGCAGTGCAAATAAAAATAAAAAATAAATAATAATTGAAAATGCAAGATGGGCCCCTAAGCTGTAGTCTAGAGTAGCCTGTGCATTAATCCACTCCTGATCATGAATTGCTTACTGAATAGCATGCATCACTTCTCACAGATTTCTTCTTTTATTTGTTCTGATAAACACTAATACAGAAACTTTATTTTTTAGGGAAACTAGAAAACTATTCCTAAAATGATGTCCTTAATAATCTTTTATGGTTACTGTGATTTCTTTATCTGACTGGTAACCTTGTCCTTGTTTTTATAATACGAATTACATTTCTGCAAAGTTAAATGCTGATGTGCCGTTTTATGTTTTCTAACTGGGTCAGTGTAATTTTGATATCCCATAATAGATGAAACTTTACGATGGACAGTGGAATAGTCTTTCTCCCTGGAAGCAATGGAAATACAGAAATAAAGAATGGATTTATAATGAAGTATAGTGAGCAACAAACCATGTTATCCTTAAAGATACAGACAGGATTCTAGTTATAGCATTGTATAATATATAATGTATGATGATGATGATGTTCCTTAAAGTCAATTAGCCACTTTTAGAAGCCTCAGTGGCAAATGTACAAATGTAACAATGATTACTTTTCTGTGGAAAAAAAAAGTTATTTTCCCACAAGTGATACTGTATGTAACAACAAGATACAGTAAAATGATTTCAATATTTTTCAGTCTCTGCTCGTAATTTGCATTTATGACTTTGACAGGTGTTAGAGCTCAGTGCTGCCACTGAACCTTATGGTTAACAGCACACCCAGAATTTTTGATGATCTGACCAGACTGAAGATGCAGCACTTTTGTCTGTACAGGTGTGGGATTTGTTATCTGGAAACCTAATATTTTGCTGGATAACCCACTTCAACAAGTGCTATTGATGAGAGGGTGCTAGTTAGCCTAAATGGATTGGACCTTGCATTAACCCCTGACATTTCAGAAAGACAACTGCAGAAAACAGATTGAAAGTTCAAAAAATCAGCAGAAACAGTCCAAGAAACAGTTTAGTACTATTTGGAGCAAAAGCTGCTTTGAGAGCTTAGACGGGAATTTACTCCATCAACTCGTTCAGTTCCTTTGAGCCAGCCCCAGGTTTATTTATAACGTGGGATAAAATATTTTACACCAAAAGTGCAAATGTGGTGTATTATTTACTGTATGTGTAACTTAACAAAATGCCCACAATCAAGGAAAAAATTCACTACAAACCGCTAACTGATGTATTTATAAAGGGCAAAATGTAATTCCTTTTTTTAAAAAAGCTATTACAGGTATTGAATCTGCTATATGGAAACCCATTATCCAGAAAGCTGGGAAGGCCAAAGACTCCATTTAAATCAAATAATAAGTAATTATTTCCTTTTTGTCTGATATAATATAACTGTACTTTGTTCTTGATCCCAACTAAGATGTAATTAATCCCTATTAGAGGCAAAACAAACTTAATTCATGCTTAAATAATTTTTTAGCAGACAAAGTATGGAGATCCAAATTATTATACCTGTGTAATACACAAAAGCCATGAATATCTTGTAAATGATATCGTTATAAACAGACTAGTGATGTCATCAGTTATAAACAGTGAGTAGTGATGTCATTTATGTCACATGACTCACTGAAACTTGTGTATTATAATAAATAAAGGTTCCCTTGTTGGAAAATATGAGGATATTAGAAGTAACCTTCTTTCCAAGACCTGTATAAAAGCATGGTCATGGAAATCCTCGGTGACTTATAATATCCTTATATCTTACAATAGGGGGTACTTTATTCACTATATAATATTAAGCCAGTTCTGTTTATGTGTACTGAACTACGGGAGCTCATGTAATATTTGAATTAATGCCATTGCATTGTTACATCTCTCTGTCATCTGGCTAATACTTCCTATACCTAGGAGTTACTTTAGGCATATTACTTCTAATACATAAATGAAATACATATTTAAATGAATACATATCATATATCTAACCCAGTGGTTGTTTTACTTAGACAGCCTTTAGGAAGCAGTTTGTACCATAATTTCAGATATCAACAGTGACATGATATGTGACTCATTGAGATCTTCAATTTGTGAGAAAGTTTGTAAAAATAGCTTGGCTGCATACTGTACCTGTCACTTTCCCACGTAACATGCAATTTTACATCCGACTCTGAAAATACATACAGCCCTCTGTCAAAGTTGCACATTTTTACATCTTAAAGAAGCACTGATATAAATATTTTTCAGGTCAAAAGTGATACATTTAGAAATGTGAAAAGGAAAATTGCGAATCTTGGGTTTTTTTTAAAGGTCATTTATAAAAAAATCAATTTTATTTTCTACCTGTGTGGTCACCAGATGTTACTTCTGAGGAAGAACACAAATTACACAATATAACAATATAACAAACAAATCACATAATACTCAGAGGGCAAATGTCCAAGTAGATCATTACAGATTGACGGACAGTTGTCAGTTGCCAGAATTTTAACCTTCAAATGTGGCATATACTGTAAGTCTCCAGGCCCATAGACAGTATGTCCTTGAAATGTGAATTCTATTCTGCCAAGGTAACTAGACTTTGAAGTGAAGTAGAAAACCTGTAAGCATTATAATGTGCGCACTTAAAGCCATGCTGTTTGGCTGAGTTTTCAAGCAGCATTGTACTGAGATCAAACAAAAGCAAAACGGGTGTGATGTTGTTCAATGCAGGTTTGATATTGTTGGGTGATAAGACAAAAATAGACAACTGAACAAACAGTAACATTTTTTTAGCATTTGCAAAATTAGTTTTTTGACAAATTCTGCTGGGACTTTCTGAAATGACTCTTATTTTGCAATTGAAACCTCTAATTTCCTATCTTTCATGCAGAATCTGTTAAATGGTTGTGGATTGCAATTTTTATTATAAATATTATATAAAGCCTAAAAGAGTCTGATAGATGAAAAATGAATGAATGAGAAATTCTGAATTTCTATATTGAACTTACTGTAACAGCTGGGAGGTTCAGCAGCTCTATAACAGCAATGAACCATATGAGTTATCCATAGGAGCTAGCTATCTCTAGTGTCAGTAGGGTCTTTTTACGCCTCAATGGCACTCCATATTCTCAGTGTGCTGAGCTCAGGGGTTGTGGAAAATCATGGGAGATGGCTTTTCTGGAATTGATTTTCTCTATACTCTTTTTCACTATATATATATTACATTCTAAAGTACTTATTTCAAAGCCAGAACACCAGAATAGATCGCTATTGTATTTTGTTATTTCTTGTGGAAGAGTTTCACTATTTTGCAAGGATAATACCATAGACAGGTCCTACAATGTCCCGTCCATAACTATCTAGCACAAATAAGATTCTACTGACAAAGAAAATCTCTCCAAACAAGAACAAGATAGAGGACTAAGAATCAAGGACAGGCTGGAGTGGGCAAAGAACATGGAGCAGGCAGGAACAGGAGTTGTGAGAGCACAGGAGCAAGAGTTAGGGACAAAAATTAGTGGTCAAGCAGAGCAGCCAGAAACCTGGTTCCTGGTTAAATTCCCAGCACAGCCTTACAGTTGCCAGCAGATATGCCTTTTCCCACCATGAAACATCCCTGATGCTGGCAATAAACCTGCAGTGCCATGATAATAGAGGAACAAAGCATGCTGCCACCTAGCAGTTTTATTTCCCTGCTGAAAATTTAGTCAGACCCTCTTTAAAAAAAGTACCCTTTTTCTCAGAAAATGTTTAGCAGCAAAACTTGTGAAGTTTCCTTGTTTCCTATTAGAAGAAATCTTGCAAGGCACTTCTGACTTTACCTATCTTATTTTTTATTATTTTAATCTTGATTCTAGAAAAATTAAATAAATCTTATGTACTGTAAAATAAGATATTACATACTGGGTTATAGCACCAAAATTACTAAATTTTTACTAAAATTTACTCTCTAATATAGTTAGCCTTTCAATATTAATTCAGCACTGGCTACTATCACAAATATAGCAAATTAGGTTCCATCTTTTACCATAGTAACAGTGTTACAAGCCAGTAGTTACTCTCACAAAGGTCAGACTCTTGCATTGCGAGAGCTCATTAAGGATAACTGTAAAAACCAAAATCAGGGTCTTCATACTTACATACAATTTTTGTATATTAGTAAAATATATCAGAAATGAGTGTACTATTTTATTTTTTATTATTGCTTATTAAATATTAGCATCATACTGTTATATTGAAATGTTTTTTTAAATGTCTACAATTTTCTGATTGACCTATTACAGTAGTCCTGCAGCTGTACCTTACCGTTATTCAGTTTAACTAATAAGGTGTGTGTGTGTGTGTTATTACTGTATTCCTAGTGGGGCCACCTGTAGGTGCATTCCCGGATCCCACTAGGGGGAGGCACTGCGCTAGTAAGTACCAAGTACCCAATCTCTCCCAATACCACTGCGGAGTGGCTCAGGTTTTTCCCGAATCATCAGGTAAGCGGCACATGTGGAGTGTAACACTGACAAAGGTGTGCCGAAAGGGTTACACACACACACATATATATGTGTGTGTAACCCTTTAGACAGTGTGTAACAGACTACCAGCCCCTTTGGATGCTCAGATAGGAATCTCCTGCTGGTTGTTCCTCCAGTCTGGATTCCTTTCACACTCTCTGTCTCTCCAGGCACAGTATCTGGTTTCCCTGTGCCAGCCCAATCCAAATGAATACTTGTGGTGCAGCGTCTCAGCTCTCTGGGCCCACCAGCAGCTCTATCTTGTGTGAGCAGGTTAGCACTCTATAAAATATAATAAGCATAATGGCAGATTATTGAAGACTGATTTACAACCCGTTATAAGATTTTTCACCTTTGTCTATTTGCCATTTCCATCTATTTTGTTTTATGTCTGCGCCTTCACCTTCCAGAATACGAGCAGCTGTTTCTGTGAATAGATTTATTGAATAAAAAGATGACATGTGATCGAAGCCAGCCTGGCAGCAAAGCCTACAAGAATACGCTTTCACTGAGAGATCATTTTTATTCTCTTATTGATTAGCATAAGATGGATGCCTCTTCAAATGGAATTCTTTGGTGTATCATTGATCTTCATATAGCCTTACCATTTTTCCCCAAGTGCTCAGCTTATGATGCAGTGTGATAAATAAATGAACGGTGTTCTGTCACATACGGCTGTTTCTATTGTAAAATGGCAATATGTTCAGTTTCTTGTCACATATTTTAAATTGGGGATGTGTAGCCTCTGGTCCCCCAGCATTTTATTGAATTGCAGCCCCATTAAGCTCAGCTATCCAGTGGTAATAAGCAAATGTAGCTTATTGAATCCTGCAGGAATGTGGTTTTGCAGTCCAGACATAATTATAACCTTTATTTAGAATTCTACACTTCAGTTGGGCATATGTAAAAAGAGCACATGAGCTTAAATATATTGCAATATATGGACAAACAATCCCTGTTTTGTTTAAAGGGTAAGGCACTTTTCAGTAGCTTAAGGCACAAAATGTCTCAGTGTGCTAAATATATTGAGTATGGGCAGTGCTTTAATTGGGATCAAAAAAGTGGAGGGATGGTATGTTCGGTGCACATAGTGCGCCGCTGCAAATTTTTGGCCCTGTCCACAAATATAAGCCACACCCACCAATACTTTCTAGTTTCAGTCACTTTAAGTCAAAACCATTTGTTATTTCCATGGGATACTGTCATGGGAAAAAAAAAATTCAAAATGAATCAGTTAATAGTGCTGCTCCAGCAGAATTCTGCATTGAAATCCATTTCTCAAAAGAGCAAACAGATTTTTTTATATTCAATTTTGAAATCTGACATGGGGCTAGACATATTGTCAATTTCCCAGCTGCCCCAAGTCATGTGACTTGTGCTCTGATAAACTTCAATCACTCTTTACTGCTGTACTGCAAGTTGGAGTGATATCACCCCCCCCTCCCTTTTCCCCCAGCAGCCAAACAAAAGAACAATGGGAAGGTAACCAGATAACAGCTGCCTAACACAAGATAACAACTGCCTGGTAGATCTAAGAACAACACTCAATAGTAAAAACCCATGTCTCACTGAGACACATTCAGTTACATTGAGAAGGAAATACAGCAGCCTGCCAGAAAGCATTTCTCTCCTAAAGTGCAGGCACAAGTCACATGACTGGGGGCAGCTGGGAAATTGACAAAATGTCTAGCCCCATGTCAAATTTCAAAATTGAATATAAAAAAATCTGTTTGCTCTTTTGAGAAATGGATTTCAGTGCAGAATTCTGCTGGAGTAGCACTATTAAGTGATGCAACCACCAGAATGGCACAAGAACAAAAAATTGAATAGTCTACATTGATCCAAACAAATCCAGATCTCAAGCTAACTGAATGTCCTTGCTTTAATACTGAGGTGCACAAGCACCACTGTAATAACCTGAAAACCCTGTAACAAACCTTCCTGGTCTATGAAAGTGTACAAACTGCCCCAAGGCTTAAATCTTATTTAAGTGCTCTAATTTAAACTTGTTTTCCTACATAAAACAATGTCACACTAAAAGCATTACATTTGAGTTCCACGGAGTAAAGCATTTCCAGTGTAGGTATTATTATTAGACAAATAAGAAAATTCAGGGTTCGGAATACTGCAGTTAGTAGTAGTAGGGTAAAGCTACACTTCGTTATGAAGGTCTGTATCTTGTTCAACCTTTCTGATGAACACGGCTGAGAGGGTTAACAACATACGATAAAGACTGAAATCTTTCAAAAGTTTTGGACACAATTTTAAATTCTTTAAACTTCTCAACAAAGAACCACTCTTTAACTGCTTTTATGTTTTTTAATGGATGGCCTTCAACTAATTTGCCCATCAGGGTGGCTGGAAAGGTATGATATCAGCTTGAGAATCACAGGCTGTAGATCCCTCATGTACAGTATATTTATATTTTACATTTTGAGCTCACTAGATTGGCACTGCGTTTGTAGACAGCAGGGTGTTAATCACTCTCACCGGCAAGATATTAGTTTATTATCATTAGCATTTGTACAAAAGCACCCTGCTTTTCTGCATCCCCATTACATGCAGTACTTATAAGAACTCTAATTTGTCTGCCATTTCCATAGTGAATAGATTCACATAAACTACAGCTTTACTGTTCTGTGAGTTGTGCCAAGGCATTTTTCATCTAAATTGCCTCACAAATAGTCATATTCATGGTGGACCTAATCCCCTTTTGCCAAGGCACAGTGGAAAGCAAGGCAGTAAAGTTATTAGTGCTGTAACAATGAATATCATTTATCTTTATCAAATATGTATGTATACATATTACAGAACTACTTTTTGTACCCTGAGGTTTTACACGCAGAACACATATTTATAACTTTAACAGTTCTCAAGGTTTATTGAATTAGAGAATTCCTTTAGACATGATTAATTCAATTAGACATTTCAAATGGACTTAACGAAAATCCATAATCTATTACTTGAATTTTACCCGTGGAAGCAAGGTGATGGATGTATAATTGTTTCTTGCTGCACTCTGGACATAAACTGCAAAATGAAGTTCTTTTAATGGGTATGCTAACCTCTCATCTAAATAAAGAGGGAGAGGCTCAGTTCAGCTGCTTGTATCAGAAAAATAAAACTAAATGGAAGGAGAAAGGTATGTTGTTCTGGGAGCTGTTTAAAGTAATTTGAGACTGAGTAAAATAAAGATTTGTAATGAGGGCAGAAACATCAGTTGTGTGTAGGGTAGTGAAAATGTTTTGACTATTCCTGTTTTATGGCCACACCCCTAATTATAATGTCCTTTTTTATACAAAATTTGGCAGGTTATGAAAATGTAACACATTTATGGGAGTTTGAGGGCCATATTTTATGTGTTATTACAGTATAATGAAGCTTAAATTGCCCTTTAAACTGCTAGTCCAAGTTCTTCCAAGAGACTTGCTTATCTTAAATAGTTACCATTGTATCTTTGTTTAGCTGAAAGTGTTACAAATCTATCTACAGTAAGTGCAGGCACTGGGTGTTCTGGGATCTCTGCCAAAAAGCCTCTTATTTTAATTACGTTTCAGAAACTTTGTATCTTTTTCTAGCATCAGTGCAGGAGATCAAAGACAATCTCTGGAATTTTTAGTAAGAAACCCAGGACTGCGGGCTGAGCTGTCACAATCGGGACTGTCCCGAGGAAAAGGGGGGGTATTCCTAATGGAATACATGCAAAAGTACTCTGAAAGCTTAGATTCACTTTTTTTTCTGATTTTATCAGACTCACTTGCTTCTGGTTTTGTACCAATGGATTGCAGGAAAGCTGATGTATTTCCAATATTTATAAAGTGATTACATTCTAAAACTGGTAATTATAGGTCTGTAAGTTGTGACATCTGTTGTGGGTAAGTTATTTGAAGGATCATGTTCAAAAGTATGTTATGGACAAGAGCATTAATAGTAATCATCCTTGGAGGACAGATTGTTATAAAAAAAAATCATTGCTTTTTACAATTGCTAAGTGAAATTGCACTAGATCCCATTCACTTGAATCTTGCAAAAGCTTTTGATATAGCGTTGCATTAATGTTTGTTTTTAAAATTAAATCAGTTGGTCTTGGCAATGCTGTTTGTGCATGTATAGAAAACTGTCGGATCATGTGCAGAGGCTGGTTGTCAAGGGTACAACTACATAGGGTCCTTAGTGGGGTGCCACATGGTTCTGTTTTGGGTTACTTTTATTCAGTTTGTTGATTAATGACTTGGAGGAGGACATTTTAAGCAGAGAATTTCTATTTACAGATGACACAAAATTGACCAATTGATTCTATCCACGATATCTCAAAATAGAATCTGGGAAAACTGGTAGACTGGGCAGCTAAAAGGCAGATCAAAATGGGAAATTAGAGCTCACCACAGTAAAACTGCACCTTCCAGTCATTGCTATGGGATATTTAGAGGTGTATTTATCAATGGGTGAAAATTAAAGTTTATCATTTGATAACTATGCCTCTAAAAATCAGATAAAGAATTAATATAGTGTGGTATGAATTTACTGTGGTGAGCTCTAATTTCACACTTTGATAAATCTGTGCCTTAGCATTCTATGAGATTGATGTAAAATATGCAAGCCACTTATACCCTTCACAGAACTAAGTTAGGCAAATCCTTGATGAAGAAGGACCTCGGAGTACTTGAGAATAATAAACTGCATCAAGCAATGGCATTCAGCAGCAGGATTGGATTAAAAGTAGTATAGTTAAGGCAAGGGTCATTCTTCCCCTTTACAAAATACAAGTAAGCAGGCCCGGATTTAACGCACATGCCTAGGGCAGTAAAGTTTTAGGGGTGGCATGTCTCCCATTTGCCATATTCATAGGGAGCCTTACCAGTCTGTTTTCAAAGGATCTGTCCCTGATATGGCCTAGCTTATGTTGAGCGGTTGTGGATTTCAATAATATTAATGAAATGCACAAAGTCCAAAGAAGACAAAACTGATAAAAGGTATAGAAGCTCTCAATTATGAAAAAAGACTGGCCAAGTTGGTGTTTACAGATATGTAAAAATACACAATAGTTTCCAATACTTTTTGCAGAGGACATGAGGCATCCATTCATATCAGTAGATAGTAGAACCTATTTTAAATGGATTTTAAAGTCAAAAAACAGAAATCGATTTTTGGATTCTACAAGAATACATCACCAGTTGACTTGCTTTCAGAAATAAAGGCTATAGTTTGTCCTGGCTCCCCCCTTTGACCCGACAGCTGAAATTGTGAAGGCTGGTGGCTGTGCTGCTTAGGAGGAATTTTCAACTCCAGCTCCACTGCCCAAAAGTATAAAACCTGCATTTGTTTGGACTTGCAAAAGACAAAAAGCTTTGATGACAAATAAATAGCAGCAGTTTTCATACTTCGGGCAATAGAGCAGGATATTGACAAATCTCCTTGTTGTGTCATAATAGCACAAATGACTGTAATGTTTACCTGTACAGCATATTTCATAGTGGTTTTAAAATGGTAAAAATGTCCTCGTAATATTATAATTGCACAGATATCTATATAATGCGAAAATACATCAAATCTGTGATCTCATAGTGGCACAAATAAGCTTTACTTCTTTACTTAGGATTTTCTCTAAATACTGTAAAATCGTATATAAAACAGAATGGGGTCTGGAAAGGAAATTATATATATATATATATATATATATATATATATATGTGTGTGTTTATAATCTTTTCTCAGTTTTAACCTTTGCACCTCTAGACAGTCCTGTACAGGAAATAAGCATATACATTTGAATCTTGCCATAACTAAGGTTGTCAATTTCAGACTAAAAGCTGAGGGTCATTATCAATGCCAAGAAGCTGTTTGCATATCAACAAGTGTCTTGTTTTCTCTTTTTCCTGACCTCTCTACATGGCTGAAATAAACATATATCTGAATACTATAAATGTAGGTATTTGTGCTTTCTGAATAGCAAATCCAGAAAAGTATAATTTCAGGTTCAGAACAGCAGTTTCAAATAGGCGATTTATTATTATTACATCATAGTCTTGTGCAGTGACACAATTTGTAAAGTTGTAATGGGATTCTTAGAGCATTCATTAGAACTAACGTAATGACTTGCTGAGCAAATGTTTAAAGTGTATGCACACAAATGTATAGGCTACAAAAACTGTTGATGTCAGGTTGTGTCTTTTCAATAAAGGGTTAAATTAAAAAATTGCAGAAAGTTTGTCTTTCACGTTCCCAGTTACTTGAAAAACATGAATATATCAGCATTCAAGAACACAATAATTCACAGTGTAATAATGCAGTTATTTTAATACATCACAAAAGACGGGTTACAGGGCAATCATTTATGTTTTTCAAATATATTTCCATTTCAAATTATTTCTGGAAACTGCATGACACGGTGAGACATTTCCCTCTTGTGGTTATGAAATGCATTACATGAGCATTAAGGACAAAACAGTAAAACAAAATATGAGAAGGTGAAGCCTCTATTATCCATCCAATTTAATGGGATAATGAATATTATGTCTGCTGAGGCTGTACAATTTTTAAAGGGTTACTGTAATCACAAAATTACCCCGTCTTTATAATTCAGTTTTACTGAAGATTTAATTGAGATGAGTTACTTTGTGTCACATTAAAGGCTCAGATTTCATATATTTTGTATTTTATTAGTTTAATGACTTTATTATGCCTCAGCAGAAGTTCTTTACTTCTGACAGATGTCCAGACTGCAGTTTTTGAACTACAACCCTAAGAAATGAAAATGTACAATTTTACAGTTAAACACACACACACAATTGTGTATAGATAATGTAAG
This sequence comes from Xenopus laevis, assembly GCF_017654675.1. Classification (NCBI taxonomy): domain Eukaryota; kingdom Metazoa; phylum Chordata; class Amphibia; order Anura; family Pipidae; genus Xenopus; species Xenopus laevis. The sequence goes on along the minus strand of NC_054374.1, from coordinate 112,501,749 downwards.
GATTCTGCCACACACCTGTACTCCACTTCAACTGCAAGGGCCCGGTCCCTTAGCAAAAGCGATTGTTTGGAAACGGATCCGCACACACTATTTTGAATGGAGTTGGGAAATATACCCCTTTTCTATACCACCAGTAATTCAACGTTTTGGGGGGGGACCCTTCCAACCCTCCCTTCATACACCTGATGAAGGACGGGTTTCCCCCTCGAAGCATTGAATTACTGGTGGTATAATAAAAGGGATTCAATTGAGTGTGTGCGGATCTGTTTTCAAACAATCGCTGTTGTGTATAGATAAACCACATGTGTCTGAACCACTTGGTATCTGTTGCAAAATGTAGCAGAGTTTTCTTACCCTGTGCTTGAAAATGACACCTCAAATCATGTGTACTGTCGCATTAAATAACAGCAAGAGAATACCTGTGCCAGTCTATATTGGCTTTCTGATGTGTAGTTGGAGACTTAAGAGTAGGTGTGACATTTGTTGGCATATTCTTTATTGCTGTTTCTAAGGCATAATGGCAAGCCTTGTCAAATAATGCTCTGGTGAAGGAATTTAGTATTTCTTAAGTATTGCTAGTAGCTACCCATGACAGAGCTTTTTTTGGCTATTCAGTTGTCTAAGGTAGCAGGGCCTGGCCACCCAATTACACTCACAATCAAACATTGTGTTACAAATCAGCATCAAGGTTAACCATAACAGAGTAAAAGCTGTTGTCCAGCCCCAAGAAATAATTGAATTGAAACTAGGGATGCACCGAATCCAGGATTCGGTTTGGGATTCGGCCTTTTTCAGCAGGATTCGAATTTGGCCAAATCCTTCTGCCCACCCGAACCAAATCCTAATTTGCATATGAAATTTAGGGCCAGGAGGAAATTGCGTGACTTTTTATCACAAAACAAGGAAGTAGAAAATGTTTTCCCCTTCCCACTCCTAAATTGCATATGCAAATTAGGATTTGGATTCTGTATGGTATTCGGCCGAATCTTTCGCGAAGGATTCAGGGGTTTTTGCAGAATCCAAAGTGGATTTGGTGCATCCCTAATTGAAACCATGTAGTATCCAGTGTTTTGCACATGAGAAACAAGTCATGTAAAATTTACCAATACAGACATTTTGTGGACATTATACTGAGTTAAATTCATTTACTATACACCCTGAATTCTGAATTACATAATGATGATGACTAGTTCAAAAGAGACCCTCTCTCTGGCTCTCTTTTGGGGCTTAATTCTAATTTTTAAAATATTTATTAATCCAGAAGTAGTTACTGTGTTCCATTAATTTTACATGCTATCCTGCTTACATGATCTTGTACTCTTTTCTAGGAACTTTTATTACATCACAATGCTGAGAGACCCTGTATCACGCTACCTAAGTGAATGGAAGCATGTCCAGAGGGGAGCGACATGGAAAGCCTCACTTCACGTATGCGATGGGAGAAGCCCAACTCCTGATGAACTGCCTACATGCTATCTTGGAGATGACTGGTCTGGGGTCACACTGCAGGAGTTTATGGACTGCAACTATAATCTTGCCAACAACCGCCAGGTCCGGATGCTTGCGGACCTCAGTCTTGTGGGATGTTACAACTTGACATTTATGAATGAAAGTGAAAGAAATCACATTCTTCTTCAGAGTGCAAAGAACAATCTTAAAAATATGGCATTTTATGGCTTGACTGAGTTTCAAAGGAAAACACAATTTCTGTTTGAAAGAACATTCAATCTGAAGTTTATTTCACCTTTCACTCAGTTTAATAGTACAAGGGCCTCAAATGTGGATATAGACGAAAAGTCTCGTGAGCGCATAAAAGAGTTGAACTACTTAGATGTGCAGTTGTATGAATATGCGAAAGACCTTTTTTTACAACGCTTTCAGTACACCAGGCAACAAGAGCACCAGAGGAAGAGAGAGAAGAGGAAGGAAGAGAGGCGACTTTTAAGGGAGCATAAAGCTCTGGAGTGGCACAAGGAAGAAAAAAAATCCGATGCAGCTACTACTGAAGACTATAATAGTCAGGTGGCACGATGGTGACAGTACTGAAAATGTCTTCAGAAATCATTTGGGGGACACGAACATGAATTTGCAATTTGCATTTTTAAAAAATAGATCTTTTAAATTTTGCTCTCAAAGGATTATATAAATATGGTGATTTCAAACAAAGACAATGTCAGATTTACACAAACAAGACACATGTGCTCTTGAAAAAGGACAATGAATAAACCTTGAAATGTTTTAGATCATAAAATATTGTGGCATTTTTCCCTGGGAGTAGTAATGTATAGATTATCCTTGGGCATTTTAAATCATCCAAATTGTGTGACATGATCAGTGGTATCATCCTACATAATGTTGTTTATATGGCACAAAAAACTTTTTTCTTATACGTTAACATTTCTACAGTGTACATTAAATTGTGAAAGTGTGGTAAAAAAATTATGTTTAAAGTGACACATCTGAATGATCAGGGATGGTATAGGAAACACGATAACAATGCATTATACATTACTTGTAGAAAACTTGTTTACCTGGCTACTGGGTTAGCTGCCATTTTTTAATCAACATTCTTCTTCCTTCTCAGCAAAAGGAACTATGACAATACTTTAATGATCACTATATTTATTTTATACTATATAAAATATTCATGCTACATGGCTCAGTAGTAATCATTTAAGATACATGTTACACACTGTTTAATTTCCTATGACCTGTGTAATATGTGTTTTATTTAACAATTACACTTTAGAAAAGAATCGGCTGTAAACAGGTGCTTTGGAAAGTCTGGGTGCAACCTCTTTTGGCTTTCCCTAATGTATAATATGAGAGGTGGAACAGATGCCTAGGAACTAAATAAAGCTATATTGTAGAATGGAAAAATAGCTTCTTTTAGCTGCAAACTGGAAAATGAGGTTCAATGTTGATAAATGCAAGGCTATGCACTTTGGCAAAAATAATATAAAAGCAAGTTATACACTAAATGGCAGTGTGTTGTGAGTTTCCTTAAATAAGAAGGATCTTGGGGATTTTGTAGATAACAAATTGTCTAATTCTGGGCAGTGTCATTCTGTGGCTACTAAAGCAAATAAAGTTTTGTCTTGCATAAAAAAAGGCATTAACTCAAGGGACGAAAACATAAATTTGCCACTTTATAGGTCCCTGGTGAGGCCTCATCTGGAGTATGCAGTGCAGTTTTGGGCTCCAGTCCTTAAGAAGGATATTAAGCTGGAGAGAGTGCAGAGACGTGCAACTAAAATGGTTAAGGGGATGGAAGAGTTAAATTATGAATGTAGATGTCATGGTTGGGGCTCTTCCCTCTGAAAAAAAGATGCTTGTGAGGGGACATGATTACATGAGTACATTAGAGGGCTGTCATGTATGGTATCCCAAAACTCAAAACAAACCCCAGGGTCCCAGTCTTGGCTCACACTTCTGCCTCTAACAACTGCCTTTTGCTTCAGGTCTTAAGGTGGCCATACACGGGCAGATAAAGCTGAAGATATCGGTCGTTTGGACCGATTTGACAGCTTATCTGCCCATGTATGGGGGCTACCGACGTGTCTTCCCGATCGATATCTGGCCACGATATCGATCGGGAAGGTTTGATTTTTAACCGACCGACCCGTCGGAGCCCCTTCGCGCATCGTAATTCGATCGTTCGGCCATACTCCCGATATAGCCATGCCATTAGTGGCATATCGGGGAAAGATCCGCTCGTTTTGGAGATGTCGCCAAACGAGCGGATCTTTGAGTCTATGGCCACCTTTAGGCCAGGTCTTAAAGTGAGAGGATCAAAGGGGAAGTGCTAAGCAGGCAAGTCAACCATAACATATACAGGAATGCCGGGGAACAGAGAGTGCAGATGTGGAACAGGCAGGGACAGTACAGAATAAGGAACCAGATTACCTGGAAGGATCAGTACCAGTCAGACAGTGCAGTACAGAATCAGGAGCTTAGTCAGGATTAACAGGCTGGAGTCAAAACCAATCGGTAACACGGTACCAAGTCAGGATCCAGAAGAGTGGTCAAACATGCATGGGTTGGTTCAGGCAGCGCTACAGCAAGGTCAAAAACATGTAATGGTCAGGAACAAAAAATCAGGCAAGCATCATACCCAGGAACTATGGAACATAGACCTACATTGGGCAATGAGTCAGTGCAGTGTAGGGGATTTTATAGGAAGCTTAATCGCTAACACAGATCACCTGTGGCCAGATTGACAACAGATGAAACAAGCCAAGCCTACTTGCAATTATATGGAAAGCAACAGGAGTGAACCAGAGCCTTAGTGGTCTGCTCACATAGCACAGTGAAAGCAGACAGCACAGGAACACCAGGGACCTGGTTCAACTCCAAGAAGATTGTTACAAGGACATTATAGACAGATAGCAGGAGATCTTTTTCCCAAAAAAAGTATCACCAAACCAGAGGCCACACCTTTAGATTAGAGGAGGAGATTTTTTATTTGAAACTGCATATGTGGTTATTAACATTGACAATTTCCTTTAAGAGGAGCTTGGATGATTTCTTGGACTACCATAGGGGTATATTTATCGAAGAGTGAAGTTAGAGATGGCCACAGTCCTCTAGAGTGAAATTCTTCCACTCTCCATTCATTTCTATGGAATTTAAAAAGTGTTTTTTATCAAAGAATGAACTTTCACTTTCACCCATTGATAAATACTCTTTTAAAAATCCCATAGCAATTAATAGAGAGAGGCGAAATTTCACTCTAGAGGACTGTGATGATCTCTAACTTCACTCTTTGACAAATATACAGGGGCCCGCACCCCCTCAGGGCCCCCCGGCAGTCCATGCGCCGTTTTGCGGCGCATATTCCCGGGCCAGTTCCAGGTGTACGGAGGGGGGCGGGGGACCGGCTGCGCGTCCTGCGCCAGGGCCCGCCCCCCTCTAGTTCCGTTTCTGCAAATATACCCCATAATATCCAAGGCTATAGTGATACTAAAATCTACAATTAATACAGATATGGGCATATATAGTTTATGTGCGTGTATGGAGGGGTCATTGTGATTGTGTATAAATGTGTTGGGTTTTCATTGGAGGGGTTGAACTTGATGGACTTTGGACTTTTTTTCAACCCAACTTAACTATGTAACAATGTAACGATTTAACATTTCAAGCCTTAGACCCACACCGAGAGGGCTCTTATCTAACCATTACACACATAAGATAGGAAACAGGTACTTACAGCTGTCACAGTCACTTTAACAGTAAGGTAGCTCTCAGTCATTCTCCTATTATTTTCTTACCATTCACTCACTCTTAGAAACAAAACATAATAAAATTATAAATTCATTAATTAACCTGTTAATGAAGTGTTTTTTATTTGGGTGATATGTTACAAATTCAATACATGTTTTCTATTGTATTTTGAGCGTATATTGTTCTTATTCCACAAAAATGACTTCAGAAACGCTGCCGACTATATGTTGTGGCAAGGTGGATAAGGCTACATTGCTGAAATAAAATGCAGGGCAAGCTTGATTAAATGATTACAGGTTTGTTTTATGCATATAATCTTCACAAGTTCATAGGGGAACTGTACCATCAGTGTCTGTAATAGCAGAACAGGGATACAGATATAATGCTCCCTGAACTAACAATGCATTATGAAATGTGATTTTGTGGTTTAATTTGTATAAATGGTTAATGATGACTATTGACACGCAACAGTTATTTGGACAAGTGGCAACTCATTAGGACATATTTCATTTAGGACACTACAGTATATCCTCAGTTGCTATATTTGCAGTTACACCCCCTAGTGTTTTGCATACATATGGACACATGTAGCCAGCAGTTACCCTGAGTAAAGATTAAATATGTATAATCTATAATACTATTTGAATTGTAAAATGCATGTTTTGAAATGGAGTGCAATGGGGCTCATATATTCAGTCTAAACTTCTCAATCATAATAAATGAATTGCTTGGTACAAGTGGGCCCTGAGTAAAGGAGTAGCAATATGTTTATCTGTAACATTCTAACTCAGCACAGCTGGCCCTGGAAAGCACCGTACTCAACTCCAGCAGTTGGCTGATATTATCCACAGGCCCAGGTTGTGTCCCTGGATTGTGCGCATAGTGATAGTCAGTGCCACTCTGCTACTTTCAGATAGATTCTATGGGTATGAGGCAGTATATATGTCAAATAAAAAGCTTTGTGGATTCTTCCAAAATCTTTGCTCTGTATGCAGCCAGTGGCACGACTAGGGAGAAATACCAGCATGCCAGACAATAAAGTAATAGCAGCAAAGAAGTGAAGTTAGCACTATTTCTGGAATTGCTGATAAATGTCAGCAATAAATTAAATGTGTTCTTTCCCTATAGAATGCTTTACTGGCAAGATGGATGTGTGTAATCTTTTTTTGACAGTGTTTTCTGCATTGCCTATGTTATTATTATTATTTTTCTAACACATATTTATATATATGCCACCATTTTTTGCAATGCCATACATACGGATACATAATATACAAATGAACTGATACATAAGGAAATGAGGGCCCATCAAGGTATACAATTAGGGGGGAGTACAGTATATGTTTGGCATATATTGAGTGTTATGTGTTAATGAGCATGTTATGGGTCATCAAAATTGTGTTATGCAGAAATGGTTGTCCCATAGGATATCACATAACTGTTTGGTTACCGGGTAAGTGTGAGTTTTAAAGGAACATTTAAAACTCTGCAGGAAAGAAAAGTGTCTGACGTTGTGGGTAAATGAATTCCACAGGCAGGGGCTGCCCTGGTGAAGTCCTGGAGATATGCATGTGAATAGGTACTGTAACTAGGGCAGAAGAAAGTTTCATTAGAGGAGCAAAGTGGTCGATTTGGAGTGTACCTGGAAATAAGGTGTAAATTGTATGGTAGAACATTGAACTGAATTAGGAATTTTCTCCTTAAAATGAATCTTGCACATATGTTTTCACGTGATAAGCCAACAAATAATGTTTCCTCATTTGAATTTTCCTCATTTGTCCGATAATATGCACTTCATGCTTGGCTTAAACAAATGAATATGGCTCCTTTGTGAACCTTCAATGCTACGATCCTTCTCTGTCACTCCTTAATATTTTTAACCATTACTAACCTTAATTCAAGGCCAAGCTCCAGGGCAGAAGGTGCAAAACGTTTTCCCCAGAGCTTATCCAAAGAACAGTGGAATAAAATCCTCTATTCGTCCAAAACAATGTGTGAAGCAGCCCTTGGAAGAGAATTACCAGGGATACATAAAGTTTCCAAAACAAGAGGGTTGGCTCACCTTTAAGTAAACCTTTAGTATGTTATAGAATGGCTAACTTTTCAAGTGGTCTCTGTTATTTATTTTTTATATTTTTTTAATTATGTGCATTCTTTTGCTGACTCTTTCCAGCTTTCTAATGGGGGTCACTGACCCCATCTAAAAACAAATTCTCTTTAAGGTTACACATTATTGTTATTGCCACTTTTTATTACTCATCTTTCTATTCAGGTCCCCTCCTATTCATAGTCCAGTCCCATATTCAAATCAATGCATGGTTGCTAGGGTAATTTGGATCCTAGCAACCAGAATGCTTAAAATGGAGGGCTGCTGAATAAAAAGCTAAATAACTCAAAAAACATAAATAATAAAAAATGAAAAGCAATTGCAATTTGTCTCAGACTTTCACTCTCTGCATCATTAAAGGCGCAGGCACGCTGGCGCATTTGCGCCAGCACGTTTTTGACGCCCGTTTGGCGCAAAATTTGAATCTATATAAGGCCCATTCTGTCTCCCAGCCAGTGCCCGTGATAGGACTTGTTTCCTGGTGCTTCTGAGCCTTAGTGCATCTGTTCCTGTTATTCTGTATCTTGATTATCCGTGTTTGACCTGCCTGTATCCTGACTACTCTGAACTCTGTATCCTGACCCCTGCCTGTCTATGACAACTCTTCCTGTTTAACCCCTTGATTGACAACCCGGTTTGACCCTTGCCTGCCTGACGATTCTGATATCCGCCTGCCTCGACCCAGCCTGTTTGACCATCCTTCTGCCTAATCCTTTTGTACCGTGACCTTCGGCCCAAAAAGACTTTGCTAACAGCCGTGCCCCTTCGCCAGCCAGAACATCTCGCCTTGTACCCCTCGTTAAGTCCAGGTGGCACCCAAGTAAGCTGAGGGCTCCTCCTGAAGCCCAACGGTGGTCACACTACTGGTGAAGCCGAGCCGAGACCAGGGTGCTTGGCATTTGTTCTGGTATCGGGTGCCGGTCGTGACAAACATCAGTAAATCATTGTATAGTAATTGAAATGCTTCACAACTTTGTAATGTTCACAACTTTTTAAACTCAGGGCATCACTTAGAGAATTCAGCCTGGAACCATTGAATACAAATATTTGACACCAGTGTCCTCTGCTGTCCTCTGTTTGCCATAACACTCTGCAAATCTGGGAAAAAATGTCAAATTTACCTACGATGTACGATTAATTTTAAATTGAAGATGCTGTAATGGAAGATCCATACATAATATATCTCATCCCACAAAGCAGATACTACAAGCAATTGTAAATAATGTAAACAGAACATTGAAATCAATCTAAACTGCCATAGGAGATAATATTTAATAACCGTATGTAGATTGGAGCATTTAAAAGGTAAATTACATTAAAATATAACTTGCTCATATATGAAAGGGAAGAGATACTAACAACTGCAGGGAAAATTCTTAACTCATTTAAAAACAAAGTTTGCATTTTGTTAAAAACTGTAGGCATCAATTCATAACTTCTGTTTCTGCTCTACAGATAGGGCAACCATTCCTGGCTTACCAACACTGTTAAAGAGGCCTAGTTAAATCTGGCACCACAACACCCCTCCCAGTAACGTAACTAAAGGGGGGTGGGCCCTGGTGCGTGACGCGCACCTGGTCCCCCTCCGTACGAAATTTTCGGCCCCCATTTTAGTGACGTGCGCTCGCACCCCCTGCTCCCCCGGTAGTTCCAACACTGACCCCTCCTTAACAATAGTTACATGTTTGTTTCTTTTATAGGAAGGGCATTTCTCTTTGGCTCCCTCACTGACCATCAGCCTTGTCAGTGTGTGTGTATGTGTATGACAGTGTGCTGTTGTTGCTGTGTATATAAGAGAGAGATATTGTGTGGAGCAGTGTGTCTCTAGCTGGAAATGTGCAAACTGATATTTTGCTTATATGGCTATGAGGAGGAAGTTGTATAAAAATAATATATACAGTATATACATATCCTCTGACTACATCTCTAGCTGTTGCCTTTTAGACCAGCAGCTGCATACAGTTACTCACATACATGTGTCTCTTGTAGATATAGTGGAACAGGGTTGCCATCTGCCCCGTGTTTTGATGCCACTGCTATTAAAAGTGAAAATGATAGATAACTGTAATTTTAAGCTGAATCACTATTATTTAAGGCAATGGGGTTTTGCAGTCCCATTTGGATGGGGCACTGTGGCATTTATTGATGAGATGGGCAGTGTGCCACTTGATGTAGGGATGGGCCAGTGTACTATTTAATGATTGAATTGGGTAGTGTGCCATTTGATTATGGGAAGGGGCAGGGTGCCATTTTATTTTGGTAAGAGACGGGGTAGTGTGCAATTTGATTTTTGGATGGGGCAGTGTATGTGCCATTTTATTTTGGAATGGGCCAGTGTGTCATATGATTTTGGGATAGGGCTGTGTGTCGTTTAATGGTGGCATGGGGCAGTGTGCCATTTGATTTTGGTATGGGACAGTGTGTCTTGAGTTTTGGATGGGGCAGTGTGTGTTTGCCATTTGATTCTGGGATGGGGATGTGCACCATTTGATGCTGTGGCGGTCACTGTGGGGCTCAACTGTTTTGGATTAATTAACGGCGTTGTTATTGTTGGGAGAATTAACCTCTGCTATGCTCCTCAGATAGCCAAACACATCAAATCGATTTACTTGATAGGTAAATATGAGGTTACTGCACTCTCTTAGTTATGTAGTTGCTTAATGTAAAGTTTCCCAGGAGCTTGGTATTAGGACAGACCATAAACAGAGAAAGAGCAACCACACACGCACTACAGGTTGCAAAGCTCTTACTCTATTGGCATGGATGTGTCCTGTGGTAAAAATGCAGCTTTTATTTTCCATTCCATCCCTCTCACTGTTTGCCACTGATCCTGCCTGTCAGACCACTGGTAAGGTGTATTCACTGCATATCAGGCTTGAAAAAAGGAAGACTTATTTTTTGGCCACCTATTCAATACATAGGTGTGATTTGTACAAGCTTTATATAGTGAATGATGTGTACATTCACATAAAATGTCTCAGTCACTAACTGCAAAGAGCAAAATATTGTCACAAAGCTCATTGTCCCAGACAATGCTGGTTCATGCAGTGTATTTATGTGTTAGAATAAGAATGCAAAATGTACTCCCATTTATAAATGAAGCTCATCATGCAAAAAGAACGTCTGAGCTCAGGGCAACTTTGGTCGTAACACTTGTTGAATGGCAGGTGTAACAGGGTTAATATCCTTATAGCTTTAAATCCCTACACTTCCTTATTCCCTAGTTACTAGGCTGAAGCCCATGTATCGATGTTATGCTTATTAGCATACTGTAGTTTATTTATTGACCCATAAACTTATGACCATTACCTGCCATACAGTGTTTGGAAAGGTGTGGATCTTCCTCTTTGTCCTGCATCTGTTGAACTGGGTGGATGTGTCTTTGAGCCTGATATCAACAAGGTCCTGTAAACTTGTTCTGCCCTAAAGGAACCCTTTAGTGTAAGCAGGACCGGAACTAGGGGTAGGCATAGTAGGCACGTGCCTAGGGCGCAAAGCTGGGGGGGCGCCAGGCACGTACCTGCTCTGACGCCTACCCCATTGTCCGGTCCCGTCTCTCCCCAATGCACGCATGTATTTTTGGAATTGTGCTTCTGCGCATGTACGCACAAAGTTTAGTGCATGCGCACTCATGCGCACAGTTTCGCGCATGTGCAATCAGTCGGCGCCGTACCCGGCCAGGTTGCCTAGGGCGCCTGGCTGGGTTGGCCCGGCTCTGAGTGTAAGTCGGGGAACGGGGACCCCATGAACAAGGTTTTAGTCATAACATGCTCCAGGAAATATGAGGCAGATAGAACTATCTGAAAATAACAGCCTGTGCTACTGCAAGGGGGGTAGAAAAAGTAGTTGTCCCCTAAGCTCTGTTTGCCTAGAAATCCAGTATACTGCAGCACACTGCAATTTGTATAAATTAATATAATTTGTATAAATTGTATAAATGTCTGCTCATATTTGAGCCAATAAAGTACACTTTTGAATATTATACAAATTGCAGTGTGCTGCATTATATTGGATTTCTGCAATTGATTTTCTGACCCGTGGCAGGTTGGATCAAATACTGCTAGAAGCACCTGATCCGAAAGTATACATCGCATGAGGTAGAGCACTCCATCTTTGTCTGGAATGAGTGAAGGGAGTAGTGAATAAGGATTATGAGGCAAATTTACAAACCTCCGAAAATTCGCCAGCGACGGCATCGCAACACTTCTCCAGACGTAGATTCACCAGAACAACACTAATTCTCTAAAATCCGAAGTTGCGTCCAGGGCGCCGAACGCTGGCGAAGTTGTGCTAGCGTTACTGCGCCAAGCAAAGGGAAATTGCTCTAGCGTTGGCTAATTTGCATACAGCGGGAAGTTCAATTTCAATGGACGTATATGTTGCAGCAAATACATTACATTACACAAGCCCAGGGAACCTTAATAAAATAAAATAGAGTTGTTATATTGCCCTTCACATGAGCCCAGTGTATAGTTTAGGTGCCATATGTTAGGAAATTTAGGGTGGAAGCCGGGTACCCAAGAAAAAATTTACGATCTTTTGCAGCCTATCACCCTGAAAAATGAAAAGTCGCCAGCAGGGTCGGACTGGGGGGCTTGGGGCCCACCAGGGCTGCTGCCCCAGGGCCCCCCTCCGGCCCCCTCCTGCTGCTCCGGTGCACCGTGTTTGTGCGCATAAGCGCAGCGCCAGGTTTGCGCGCACTCCTTCCTCCAGACGAGTCTGGTCCATGGTCGCAGACTCTGTCATGTTTGCAAAGTCAGGGAGCCAACCTGTGTGGGGGACAACAGGAGCAACCTTTCAGCGCCGCACCTTTCCTAGTCCTGGGCACTGATTGTGATACCAATGAAATATTGCAGGGAACCAGGTTACCATGGAACTCACTCCATTGTATGCTTTGCCACTGAAAGTTTCTAATGAGCTGGGAAGTTTCGGCCTGCTCTGTGCATTAGTGTCTGCTCCTGGCCCAACGCCTCTCTGCTTTCCTCTTCCCCCGCCTTAGCTTCTTAATCACTTGTTAAAAACTTTTGAGTAGGATCGCAGCACGCATTCGCAACATTATCAGCAACCTCCCGACAGAGAGAGGTCACCGGCATTAAGAAGATCTGGGCCTGCGGGTCCCACAAGAGCCCGGGGCCCACCGGGTTTTTCCCGGTGTCCCACCGGCCCAGTCCAACCCTGGTTGCCAGTGTTTTGTGCGAAAATTTAAACTATTTTTTAAAGGAAGTCCTATCTACTCTATTGCACTTCGCCTTGTCTGAGGTGGTGAAGGCAAGTCTGGCGCAAGAGGTAACCTTCAGTAAAATCCGCATCTTAGTGAATTTGCGCAGTTACGTCCATTCGCCAGAGCGCAAATTTTTGCCAGATGTTAGGGAGTGAAGTACCGATAGAGTCTATCTCCTTTGCTAGCGAAATTACACCAGCGAATGTTAGTACATAGACGAAGTACCGAAATGACGTCACACTGGCGTATTTTTGCCAGGGTTCGTCACTTCGCCCTTTAGTAAATATGCCCCAATGGCTATATACGTCTCTCTGATGCATTTCTGCTGTAGAAGATCTGGCTAACTAAGTGGCGTCGGGCCGTAAAGCTGGCCCCCCCTTTGGAGTCGATCTTCTTGGTGGATAACAGGCACGCAAACTGCCGACGGGCCCTGGTGCAATGACAAAATCTTCTATATAGTAGGGTCTCTTAGTAGTACAATGGTTACTCACCACATCAAGGAAGTGGCCCAGGTGCACCACCCTGGGCCCTCAGCACAAGGGGCGGATAAACCGAAATCTCGAATAGAAGCAGGCACTCAAGGGCAAAAACATCCACCAGGCAGATGTTCCAAAAGTGAAAAAGTTTATTGTGTCAAAACAGCCTGACGCGTTTTGTGTTCCAAACACTTAATCATAGGCTGGTGCAATGACACCCTGTACTACCCCTGTAGTTCTGCCACTGGTAAACACCCTGAAAGGCAAACTTTAAACTCCCCAAGCTAGCTCCACAGTGGGATACAGTTTGTTTACTCGGCCTGTGATTGTGCCTGACTTTAATGTTACCGCAAATGTTGTGAGTATAACCCTGTGGTGTTTTAATAATAAAGCCTGCTACTCAGGCCAGGACTGGCAATCTTTGGGTTCTAGCAAATGCCAGAGAGGCTGATCTAAGATGCCATAGACAGTCAGTATTTAGTGGGCTGGTGGGGGCTGTTTAGGCCTCTATGTGGGCTGATTGGGCCTCTGTTTACCTTAAATGTCAGGGCCTATTTTAATTCTCAGTCCGGACCTTCTGGGGTTAATATGCTGATTATCCATTTTCTGTAGTATTTATACTGGCATGCCTAGGGTTGATATGCCATTATCCATTTCCCATTGGGATTTATATATGAGTTGTATTTTAGTAAAATTGGTGTGGTATTTAGAAGTGTGGTCAATGTGGGTGTGGTTTCAAAAATGTTTTGGTATGGTAGGCACCCATCATTTAGATCTTTGTCCAGGGCCCACCAAGGGCTTAAAACAGCCCTGGGGCCTCTGTGTACCTGAAATGCCAGGACCTAGTTTGAATGCCAAGACCTGTGCTGCTGTTTTGTTTTGCAATAACCTTTGACGTCTTATATTCTATTTTCTACACAACAGCTCAAGAGAGGCATAGTTGCGCAACACCTTTTCTTCATCATTCCAATTAGCAAAAGCTCATCCTGTGGAAATGTAAATGGTGTTCTGTCTGCCTAGTTGGGCAAAGCCTGTTTCATACCTCCCAACTGTCCGTTTTTCGGAGGGACAGTCCCTCTTTTGACAGCTCAACCCGCAGTCCCTCATTTGTACTGGAAAGTCCCTCTTTTCTATGCACTGAACAGCCAGAAAAAGAAACAAAGTTTCTCACTTAATTGGCTTTTAGCAGAGAGCCCAGAACAGCTAACAGGTGCAAATAAGATACTTTGTAACAATTTTGAGACACAAAAACACAGTTTAGATAAGGAGAAATATTTTCAAACTTTCATAACCTGCCAAATTTTGTAAAACAAACATGGTAATATGGGGGGGTGGCCACAGAAAGGGGTGTGGTCAAAAAAATGGCGTGCTACGTGCGGGGGAAAAAATTTTGTCCCTCTTTTTACTTCCAAAATGTTGGGAGGTATGCTGTTTAGCCGATATAGGGTTACACAGGTAAAAGGTACAAGGTTTCCGAACATGCTGCGTTTTGCACTTTAGTCAGAAAAATAACCTTAACTGTCGCACTTATGCTACATGTAAGGTTGTTTAATGCCACTGGCGCCAGTAAGAGTAATTAAGCCCTCTACCCTAAGCAACAGACATGTGCTTACCCCCAGGATTTCATTTCAGATACGTGGGGGTCATATATTAACAATGAGCAAATAAGCTGTGTGCTGTAATCAGTGGCAACCAATCAAATTGTCACATTCATTGTTCTACCTGTAGCTGGCTGAAAAAAAGCCAATCACTGATTGGCTGCTATGGGTTACTGACCACAGGCAAATATGCCCACTAGTGTTTGTATTTTTATTCCTAACAGACAGTATGTAATGCAGCATGCAATTGCACCCACTGCAACCGATGATGTATAACATGGATAGTCCAGTCCCAAGACATATTACATTTGACAACAGTAGCAGTTTTGGCACACAATTTCAGTGCACCAATCTAAGTGTATATTTATGTGGGTTTTTTTTACTAGATGCATTTCTACTAGAATTGTGGGCAAAATGCTGCTGGGTTTCCGGATAACAGATCCCATACCTGTATAAGAATGTCATTGTATAATAACAGTCTATGAATTAGCCATGCTCGTTGAACCTGTTCATTTGAAAAGAGACAAGGATTGGCTATCATAAAAACATTACACTAATAAAAGAGTGATTTACTAAATGCTAGTGAAGCCGTATAAAACATGGCCCATAAAACATAAAAAAGTAAAATTAAATCGCTTACCTGTAATTCATATAGGAAAACAGATGATCATTCTGTTATAAAATACCAAGTCAATTAGTTGATAAAGGTATGTTTATAAATAGCCTTTTGTTGTTTTTGTGCTCAAATGATATACTGTATAGATAAAAAGGAAATAACCTAGGCACTGAGTTAAAAGGGAGTGCATACTTACATCAGGGCACATCCACTTGGGATCAGACTTAACTGTAAAACTTAACTTTTATTATAAACCCTTAAAAAATTATTTTTCTATTTTTGTTTGTATTTTTTATAATTTTTTGGTTTTATTAATAAAAATAATATTAACCCCACATGTATTGTCAGGCTATAGTAAAGTAGCAGCACTGTTGCTCTCAACTAGTAGCTTTACCCCAATATTTGCTCCCGATGAGACCTTGATTCTCAAGGCGGGAGCCCTTGCAACGGTGTGGAGATAGGGTGCTGTGCAACTGTAATTATATGCAGTGCACAATAATTGGGCTCCAGTGATACTTGCAATTTAACCATATGACTTATTTATTGAAGAACAACACAATCCACAAAGGAGTTCAGGGATTAGCAGAAATATGTAACATCAGTGGATAGGCATGTAAGGGGGTGTGAAGTGATGAAGAGTGTTGTGTGTGGGAATGTTGTTCTCTTTTCGTCTGATAACATGCATATTGTAAAATGTATATGTTTAAATGTGTTGGGTGTAATTTTTGTAAATTACCACTAGAGGGCTTTAATTTAATTTCTACCCTAGACACCAGTGGACTAGTTTGGGACTAGGTAGGAAAGACACCAAGGCTTCAGTCCAGGATTTGGATGAAAAGTCCTAACCTGTAAGAGTGGAGGGGTATCACCCTGAAGGTATCAGACCACTATTAAAGCCGTGGAGCAGTTCATTTACTCCCGTTATGTGGTGGGTGTGGGGGCGGACATAGTAACATAGTAACATAGTAAGTAAAGTTGAAAAAAGACACATGTCCATCGAGTTCAACCTTTTTTTCTTTTTTTTTTTTTTTTTTTTAAACTACCTGCCAGTTGATCCAGAGGAAGGCAAAAAAAAACCCATCTGAAGCCTCTCCAATTTGCCTTAGAGGGGGAAAAATTCCTTCCTGACTCCAAAATGGCAATCGGACTAGTCCCTGGATCAACTTGGACCATGAGCTATTTCCCATAACCCTGTATTCCCTTACTTGTGAAAAAGCTATCCAACCCCTTCTTAAAGCTATCTAATGTATCAGCCTGTACAACTGATTCAGGGAGAGAATTCCACATCTTCACAGCTCTCACTGTAAAAAAAACCCTTCCGAATATTTAGGCGGAACCTCTTTTCTTCTAATCGGAATGGGTGACCTTGTGTCAGCTGGAAAGACCTACTGGTAAATAAAGCATTAGAGAGATTATTATATGATCCCCTTATATATTTATACATAGTTATCATATCACCCCTTAAGCGCCTCTTCTCCACCGTGAACATCCCCAATTTGGCCAGTCTTTCCTCATAACTAAGATTTTCCATACCTTTTACCAGCTAAGTTGCCCTTCTCTGTACCCTCTCTAATACAATAATGTCCTGTTTGAGTGATGGAGACCAAAACTGTACGGCATATTCTAGATGGGGCCTTACAAGTGCTCTTTACAGTGGAAGAATGACCCCCTCCTCCCTTGACTTTATGGCCCTTTTAATACAGCTCAAGACCTTATTTGCCCTTGATGCTGCTGACTGTCATTGCTTGCTACAGCCAAGTTTATCATCTACAAGGACTCCAAGGTCCTTTTCCATAATGGATTTGCCTAGTGCAGTCCCATTAAGGGTAGAGATGTCGCGAACTGTTCGCCGGCGAACTTGTTCGCGCGAACATCGGGTGTTCGCGCTCGCCGGAAGTTCGCGAACGTCGCGCGACGTTCGCCATTTTGGGTTCGCCATTGTTGGCGCTTTTTTTTGCCCTCTCACCCCAGACCAGCAGGTACATGGCAGCCAATCAGGAAGCTCTCCCCTGGACCACTCCCCTTCCCTATAAAAACCGAAGCCCTGCAGCGTTTTTCACTCTGCCTGTGTGTGCTGAAGAGATAGTGTAGGGAGAGAGCTGCTGCCTGTTAGTGATTTCAGGGACAGTTGAAAGTTTGCTGGCTAGTAATCGTTTTGATACTGCTCTGTTATTGGAGGGACAGAAGTCTGCAGGGGTTTGAGGGACATTTAAGCTTAGGTAGCTTTGCTGGCTAGTAATCTACCTTCTACTGCAGTGCTCTGTATGTAGCTGCAGTGGGCAGCTGTCCTGCTTCTGATCTCATCTGCTGACTGCTGCAATAACAGTAGTCCTTGTAAGGACTGCTTTTATTTATTTTTTTGTTGTTTTACTACTACTACTACTACTACTACTATAAGAGCCCAGTGCTATTAGTCTAGCAGTGTTGGGGAGTGGGACTGGTGTGCTAATCTGCTGCTCCTAGTAGTTCAGCAGCACCAACTTTAATTTTTTTTTTTAATATTCATTTTTTTTTTATTTTACTTTTTTTTATTTTACTACCGCTGTAGTAGTGTATAAGTTGACCTTTTAGGCATTATTTGCCCTGTAGGCATTATTTGCACACTGTTTTCTTCAACCCGCCATCGAGCTGTGTGACCTTGTTCACATTCTGTCTAAATATCCATAATATTACCGTCTCCAGAAAAAAACACCGGAGTCACTTTTTTCAAGCAGCCATAATATATTTTACGTAATCCGTATCCACCGCTGTAGTAGTGTATACGTTGGCCTTGTAGGCATTATTTGCACACTGTTTTCTTCAACCCGCCATCGAGCTGTGTGACCTTGTTCCCATTCTGTCTAAATATCCATAATATTACCGTCTCCAGAAAAAACACCGGAGTCACTTTTTTCAAGCAGCATTCATATATTTTACGTAATCCGTATCCACCGCTGTAGTAGTGTATACGTTGGCCTTGTAGGCATTATTTGCACACTGTTTTCTTCAACCCGCCATCGAGCTGTGTGACCTTGTTCCCATTCTGTCTAAATATCCATAATATTACCGTCTCCAGAAAAAACACCGGAGTCACTTTTTTCAAGCAGCATTCATATATTTTACGTAATCCGTATCCACCGCTGTAGTAGTGTATACGTTGGCCTTGTAGGCATTATTTGCACACTGTTTTCTTCAACCCGCCATCGAGCTGTGTGACCTTGTTCCCATTCTGTCTAAATATCCATAATATTACCGTCTCCAGAAAAAACACCGGAGTCACTTTTTTCAAGCAGCATTCATATATTTACGTAATCCGTATCCACCGCTGTAGTAGTGTATACGTTGGCCTTGTAGGCATTATTTGCACAGTGTTTTCTTCAACCCGCCATCGAGCTGTGTGAGCTTGTTCACATTTTGTCTAAATATTGATAATATTATCGTCTCTAGAAAAACCACTTGAGTTACTTTTTTTCAAGCAGCATTCATATATTTTACGTAATCCGTATCCACCGCTGTAGTAGTGTATACGTTGACCTTGTAGGCATTATTTGCACACTGTTTTCTTCAACCCGCCATCGAGCTGTGTGAGCTTGTTCACATTTTGTCTAAATATTGATAATATTATCGTCTCTAGAAAAACCACTTGAGTTACTTTTTTTCAAGCAGCATTCATATATTTTACGTAATCCGTATCCACCGCTGTAGTAGTGTATACGTTGACCTGTAGGCATTATTTGCACACTGTTTTCTTCAACCCGCCATCGAGCTGTGTGAGCTTGTTCACATTTTGTCTAAATATTGATAATATTATCGTCTCTAGAAAAACCACTTGAGTTACTTTTTTTCAAGCAGCATTCATATATTTTACGTAATCCGTATCCACCGCTGTAGTAGTGTATACGTTGACCTTGTAGGCATTATTTGCACACTGTTTTCTTCAACCCGCCATCGAGCTGTGTGAGCTTGTTCACATTTTGTCTAAATATTGATAATATTATCGTCTCTAGAAAAACCACTTGAGTTACTTTTTTTCAAGCAGCATTCATATATTTTACGTAATCCGTATCCACCGCTGTAGTAGTGTATACGTTGACCTTGTAGGCATTATTTGCACAGTGTTTTCTTCAACCCGCCATCTAGCTGTGTGTATTATCGTTTCCAGAAAAACCAACTGAGTTTTTGTTGTTGTTGTTGTTTTTTTAAAAATAATGCCAGGCAAAGGCAGGCCGCCACGCAGAGGCCGTGCTAGGGGCCGTGCTGCTATGCAATCCTGTGGCCCTAGCAAATTTCCCAGTTTTAAAAAGCCAATGACCCTGAACTCCCAAAATGCTGAAGAGGTAGTTGACTGGCTTACACAGCACACCCCATCCTCTACCGTTTCTAACTTTACCACAACATCCTCCTCATCCTCCACTGCTATGGCCACCCCCCGTAACACTTCCTCCACCACCGGTGCCCCTTCTTCACTGGGGTCAGAGGAGTTATTTTCCAATGAGTTTCTTGAACTGAGTAATGCGCAACCATTATTGCCAGAAGAAGATGAAGGAGATGAGGACCTTACACCAGATTTAATTCTGGCAGAGAACACGATAGAGATGGACATAATGAGTGATGAGGAGGAGGTCCCCGCTGCTGCTTCCTTCTGTGATGTGTCAGAAGAAATTGATGCATCTGAGGAGAATGATGATGAGGAGATTGATGTTTTGTGGGTGCCTAGTAGAAGAGAGCAAGAGGAGGGTAGTTCAGATGGAGAGACGGAGAGTCAGAGAGGCAGTAGGAGAATAAGACTTAGAAGAAGCAGGGAGGACAGCCGCAGGGATCAGCAGGGCAACAACATGTATCGGCACCTGTGTTCAGCCGGCCAACGCACCCGCCATTGCCGCCAATACCGCCAACTCCGCCAACTTCTACTGTTACCGCCAGATCGCACACTTCCAAAAAGTCAGCAGTGTGGGATTTTTTTAATGTGTGTGCCTCTGACAAAAGCATTGTAATTTGCAATGAGTGCAGTCAGAAACTGAGCCTTGGTAAGCCCAACAGCCACATAGGTACAACTTCTATGCGAAGGCACATGAGCGGCAAGCACAAAGCACTTTGGGAGCAACACCTCAAAGGCAACAGGCAAACTAAAAGCCACACTCCTTCTGGTCCAGCATCTTACTGCTCTACCTCTGCTCTCCTTGACCCGTCTGAACCACCCTCCACTCCGCCTTCCACCTTGACCACCTGTTCCCATTCCCAGTCATCTGCCACCAGCCAAGTTTCTGTGAAGGCCATGTTTGAGCGTAAGAAGCCAATGTCTGACTGTCACCCCTTGCCCGGCGTCTGACAGCTGGCTTGTCTGCACTCTTAGCCCGCCAGCTTTTACCATACCAGCTGGTGGACTCTGAGGCCTTCCGCAAATTTGTAGCAATTGGGACACCGCAGTGGAAGGTACCCAGCCGCAATTTTTTTTCTAAAAAGGAATACCACACCTGTACCAACATGTGCAGAGCCAAGTTACCGCATCTCTGTCACTTAGTGTTGGGCCAAAGGTCCATATGACTACTGACGCATGGTCCTCCAAGCATGGTCAGGGCAGGTATGTCACCTACACTGCCCACTGGGTGAACTTGGTAATGGCTGGGAAGCAGGGAATGGGTAGCTCAACAACAACAGTGGAGTTGGTGTCACCGCCACGGATTGCACGCGGTTCTGCCACCACCTCTACTCCTCCATCGCTCTCTACCTCGTCTTCTTCTTCTTCTTACTCTGCTGCTGGGTCCTCCTTCTCCTCCTCCACACCTGTGCACCCCCAGCTCCCCCTAGGCTATTCGACGTGCCAGGTACGCCGTTGTCACGCTGTCTTGGGGATGACGTGCCTGGAAAGCAAAAACCATACCGGATCTGTACTCCTGTCATCTCTGCAGTCACAGGCCGATCGGTGGCTGACCCCACACCAACTGCAGATCGGAAAAGTGGTGTGTGACAATGGAAGCAATCTGTTGGCAGCGTTGAGACTAGGCAATTTAACACATGTGCCCTGCATGGCACATGTGTTAAATTTAATAGTCCAACGTTTTGTCTCCAAGTACCCAGGATTCCAGGACGTTCTCACCCAGTCCAGAAAGGTGTCGGCCCATTTCAGACGTTCCTACACAGCCATGGCACGCCTTGCTGACATTCAGCAGCGCTACAACATGCCAGTCAGGCGTTTGATTTCTGACAGCCAGACTCGCTGGAATTCAACGCTCCTTATGTTGGAACGTCTGCTGCAACAACAAAGGGCCGTCAACGAGTACCTTTTTGAACTGGGTGGTAGGACTGGATCTGCACAGCTGGGGATTTTTTTCCCCCGTTACTGGGTGCTTATGCGCGATGCCTGCAGGCTCATGCGACCTTTTGAAGAGGTGACAAATATGGTCAGTCGCACCGAAGGCACCATCAGCGACCTAATACCCTTCGCTTTCTTCCTGGAGCGTGCCGTGCGACGAGTGACAGATGAGGCTGTAGACCAGCGTGACGAGGAGCTGGAAGCGCACGATTTCTGGTCGGAATCACCAGAACGAACCCAGGCACCTGCTGCAACGCAGGGAGAGGTGCCAGAAGTGGAGTCAGAGGAGGAAGGTGGCTTTGTGGAGGAGGAGGAGGAGGACCAACAGGAGCAGGCTTCCCAGGGGGCTAGTGGTGACCTTTTGGGGACCCCTGGTCTTGTACGTGGCTGGGGGAGGAGACCGTGGATGATGCAGTCCTTGATAATGAGGAAGCGGAGATGGATAGCTCTGCATCCAACCTTGTGAGAATGGGGTCTTTCATGCTGTCATGCCTGTTGAAGGACCCCCGTATCAAGAGGCTTAAGGAGAAGGACCTGTACTGGGTCGCAACGCTACTAGACCCTCGGTACAAGCATAAAGTGTCAGAAATGTTACCAACATACCACAAGTCCGAAAAGATGCGGCATTTACAAACCAGCCTGCAAAACATGTTGTACAATGCTTTTAAGGGTGATGTCACTTCAGGAACTCATCAACATTCCAGGGGCAGAGGTGCCAGTAATCCTGCCACGAGCACACCTGCAAGGACAAAGCCCTTTGGCCAGTCTGTAACGTCAGACATGCAAATGTTTTTCTGTCCAAGGCAGCGCCACAACCCTTCTGGATCCACCCTCAAAGAACGCCTCGACCGGCAGGTAGCGGACTACCTGGCATTAACTGCAGATATCGACACTCTGAGGAGCGATGAACCCCTGGACTACTGGGTGCGCAGGCTTGATCTGTGGCCAGAGCTGTCACAATTTGCCATGAACCTCTTGTCTTGCCCAGCCTCAAGTGTGCTCTCAGAAAGGACCTTCAGTGCAGCAGGAGGGATTGTAACTGAGAAGAGAACTCGCCTAGGTCACAAAAGTGTCGATTACCTGACCTTTATTAAAATGAATGAGGGGTGGATCTCGGAGGGTTACTGCACGCCGGAAGACTTGTTCTGACTTCTATGCAGCTGTCCTTCTCTTCAAGCCTCATGACTCCACACACAGCTGTCCTTTAGCGTCCTCCTCCTCCCTCCGCCACCGTTACAAACTAGGGTGCAAACCCTACTGGTTTAATTTTTTCTGGCCTCTGTGCTTCAGTGGCTGCAACCAAAAAAACTGGGCAAACAATGTCTACAAGGTCAACGTATATGGCAAAAAATGACTATTTTCAGCATTTATATGGCATATTTTTTCTGGCAACTGTGCTTCAGTGGCTGCGACCAAAAAAATGCATATTTTCTGCATTTATATGGCATAATTTTTCTGGCCTCTGTGCTTCAGTGGCTGCAACCAAAAAAATTTATATTTTCAGCATTTATATGGCATAATTTTTCTGGCAACTGTGCTTCAGTGGCTGCGACCAAAAAAATGCATATTTTCTGCATTTATATGGCATAATTTTTCTGGCCTCTGTGCTTCAGTGGCTGCAACCAAAAAAATTTATATTTTCAGCATTTATATGGCATATTTTTTCTGGCAACTGTGCTTCAGTGGCTGCGTCCAAAAAAACTGGGCAAACAATGCCTACAAGGTCAACGTATGGCAGTTGTTTAAAGAGAACAGTAGATTACTAGCCAGCAAAGCTACCTAAGCTAAAATGTCCCTCAAATCCCTGCAGACTTCTGTCCCTCCAATACAGAGCAGTATCAAGCAGATTACTAGCCAGCAAGCTTACTATCATCTGTCCCTGAAATCACTAACAGCTCTCCCCCTACACTATCTCTTCCAAGCACACACAGGCAGATTTTTCAGATACATTTTTGCCCTTGATCCCCCTCTGGCATGCCACTGTCCAGGTCGTTGCACCCTTTAAACAACTTTAAAATCATTTTTCTGGCCAGAAATGTCTTTTCTAGATGTTAAAGTTCGCCTTCCCATTGAAGTCTATGGGGTTCGCGAACCGTTCGCGAACCGCTCGCATTTTTGCGCAAGTTCGCGAATATGTTCGCGAACTTTTTTTCCGACGTTCGCTACATCCCTAATTAAGGGTACTGCACTAGGCAAGCTATGTCAGGCTACAGCTTCAGAATATACCCAGACTGGGGCACCCGGTGTGGATGTTCGGAGGAATCCCGTCTTAATGGAGCCGATTGCGGACTCACCACCACCACATAGTGAGTCAGATCCTTCAGTATTACTGGCGGTGATGGTACCCCCGTAAGTTGTGGGGGTCACACTGCACCCAGTGGGTGAGAGATTTGGAGAAGAATTACCACCTTGTGCTTGATTACCAGTTGGGACCTGGTTCAGCTGGCTGTTACACCTTTGCCACGTGGGTTGTCCTCAGAGGGGTCGACCTGGAAAAAGGAATGGGAAGCGGACCCAGTGCTTTCAGACCCCTCCTGCCCGCCTGCAGTTTCGGAGACAGTAATTGCTGTTGATAATAGAGGAGAGTCTTCAAGTGCATCAGCCATGGCTGCATCACTTAACATTTCTGCCCCGTCTTCTCATTCCGTTATGGTAAATGATGTGGCCACTTTCTGGGTGTTACCAGGTGAAACACCCCCAAAAGAGCATCCGGCAATTTCTCCTAGAAGAATGGATACAACACAATATCCTGGATTATTTAAAGTTTGACAAAGATACTCTGATCCAGCATGACCGGGAAGCCAGACATTGGGCCAAAGAACTAGTGCAGGAGAAACCCAATATGGTGGTTGGGCCATACAATCTTATGCACATATGTGCGCAGTGTCTGTAAGAGGGCTCCAGAGAGGCACTAAAGCAAGGATGTACCCAATGACAAGGGAGGGTATACTGAAAAGCCCCATCCATCTTATTATGAGTCATTCGAGCACACCAAAATTTGATTTCACAAAATGATATACAGTAAGTGGCACAGTGGGACTGAGACCGCTGCACACAATGTGATACCATAGGTCCATTAATGACTTGACTTTTTTGTTTTTTCAGTTTTTCCAGTTTTAGGAATGTCACCTAGTCGGGTTGAATGGTTTCTGGGGATGTCATCTAATCGGTTTGGCTGATTCCGTTTGGCGCCATTGCCACCTCCCAGAGGTACTTATTAGGACCTATTGTTTTAGCTACTTGGAATAAAATCAAGTTTTATCGAGACCGTTTGGCTCCAGGAGTGCGTTTTCATTTCAGGTTATCGTCAATATTTCTCCCTTAGCTACGGGTTCGGGGGGGGGGGCTGCACACGAGCCACTGTATGTTATCAGTGAGTGTGGTACATTTATTGCCCAATACATATACACAGGTTGAGGTGTGGAAGTGGAGCCTGGACGCAATAGACCTGGGGTTTTTACACCCGTGACCCAGGTTCATTTTCGCATCGGGTGAGCCACACTTTGAAACTTTAATTTTCACGGCTGGGATTGAGCTGTAATTTTCCATTTTTCTTATGTGAATTACTAGGTGACAGATGCAAGGGTTCATTTCAACTTTTTATTTAGACTGTAAGCTATTGCAAGCAGAGCCATCCCTCTATTTTTATGCAAATTTATCTTTGGATCGATTCCCAGTTACACCTGTTATATCAATTGTTGTCTTGTGTTTGTATCCACTTACTCTTTAAAGTGTGTTAAATTGAATGTCTTTTATAAAATCTTCCCTTCCACTGTCCTTAAAGAGTATGGGCATTAATATGACCAATGATCCCCCTTCCTTGTGTGCCCAAGTTTTCAATTACATATATAAACTATGTAATTGATACAGGAGTGTAAGTGACCGGCCTGAAGGGTGAATGAGAGAGGACCTCAACAGAAAGAAAATAAAACTAACAAAGACATTTCAAAGTCAGGATGAAGCTGCTTTCTGGTCATAGGAACTTCCCATTAAAGAGACCAATTTGGGCTTTAAAATGTGACCATGGAGAAAATATAACATTGGTATAAGTCCATAATCATCTGACTTTCTGTGTCCTCCAGCTGCATGACCACCTTCTCTTCCTCATCCCGATACACTTTGAGCATATTACTTGTTTCAGCCCGTCTCTTAACACCCAAATGTATTGTCTTCCATGAAATCTGCACACAAAAATCAAGCAAGGCATAAGATACAGTATAAGGTTGGTAAGAAATAAAGGCAGCAGTCATGTTATGCTATTGCAGGTTCTTTCTTATCTCTATATTGCAGAGGATTCTGCATGTAGAAAAGTAAACAAATCAGCACAATTAGTAATACAATGCACATGGCTGACTGAGCCAACTATGCCTCCAATAAGTTCATGAAGAATGATTCAGTCATTTGAAACACTAATATATCCAGGAAAGGTCCTCTCAGTATTAGTAATGCAGTTACAATAACCTTTATTTAATTACATTTCCATAGCTGGCTGTTTATGCTTTGATTAAAAGCTTTGGAACAGTTTTTTTACATTGATATTAAGGAAATGTTAGTTTTTTCCTACTTCGTATGATTTTGTTTTAAGAGTAGCAAGGGGTTTTTAAGTGTTTTCATGGTTAGCACTAATTACTTTTTGAAGAGAGCATTGATCATTACAGTGACGCTGATTCTAGTTAGGTATCAAGATTGGGGTTTATGTTCTTCTGTGTAGGAAGATACACACATATGAATAGAAGATGGAACAAGGCTTGTGCTGAATGTATTTGCAGCTGAAGCTCTAACAGGCCTCTTAGAGTATTAAACACAGGGGTGGTGCAAAGTTCCTGATCTTGGATCCCCCTCAGTGAGAAGATGTACTGTATGCATGTTAACAATCTGAGATGTGTAAAGGTCCCCATAGACGCAACGATTCTTCTTTGGTGAACTACCGATTTCAGTGCAGTCCGACCAATCCATCAAATTATTGTGCATTTAGTGGGATTCGAACGATCGTACATCTTACTTTTTTTCGGCCTACATCTGTCAGAAAATCATTCGGCCAGGTTTAAAAATCTTTATTGGTCCCAGTGCAATCTATCTATGTCTGCCAAGCAGTCAGCTACTCTTCAGTTTTGCTGGCAATATCGCCTGAAATGGTCTTTTTAGTTGATGGACACATCGTACATTTAAACAATCATTACGAGGTAATCGTGGTCTCACGATAACGATTGGATCTTTTAAAGATCTTTACATCTGTGGCCAGCTTAAGGCCCAGAATAGATCAATCTGGGGGAGGGCTCCTATAAGTGATTTAGAAGCCAAACTGAGGGCTAGTATTTTTATAGTTTATGTTTTAGCAGTCCAAGATACTGAGGGCTAGTGAGCTGAGAAATCCAAAGCCCCAAAATGGAGTTTCAATATTTCAGAACCACAAAGGGTAAGAGTGGGGTGGTAGATAACACTTGAGAAACAAGGAGTGCTCAAGAGACAAGGCATTCTCAAGTGTGTTTTATTAAAATAAATTATTTTTGGAAGTATGTCTGCTGTTGAATAAAAAAGATAAGCTGTGCAATAACCACTGGCATCGATCAGAGTGTGTGCCTCATGGTGGGCATGTGAGATATACAGGGAGCTTCGTCACCACTAAAACTTCTGCTTTTTGTATTGGACGCTGTCACAACAATAGGTACAATAACAAGTTTATATTCTTTAGGTTGTAGGAAATCCCAGACCATTCTCAACAGAATTTAAAGGAGCAAAGGATCCTCTAATGAAGCTGTAGAGAAACACATCAGGAGATGGCACATAAATATTATGTGGTGTCATCCTGTGGCATATAGTGTGCCTGCAGCTCACTGATCATGTACCATACCCACTGAATATGGAGTGTATGCATGGAAAGGATAGCTCTGGGTTTGACTATAAAATGTTGTAACTGTAATCATTTTGCACCTCAGGTTATTATGCCGATTATCCATTTTCTGTAAAAGTTAATATACGGATTATCATTTTCTGAAAAAATCACACTGGCACCTCTGTTGTTAAAATGCTCATTCTCCATTTTATTTGGTGATTATTCTGGTTTACCTGGGTTTATTTTCTGTAGCCGTCATACTGGAATACAGAGGATATTCCTCAAAATATTCTGAGGAGACATTTTCCATAGTAATTACACGGGCACATCTGGTGTTAAAATGCTCTTTTATTTAGTGATTATAGTGGCATGTCTGTGGTTAATATGCTTGTTATCCTATCCATTTTCTGTAGTAATTATTCTGGATTTCCTTATTTATAAATCAGGCACTTTTGACCTGGACAGCACAATATTCATGAGGTCAAAACCGGATGGATGGCATCTCTAATTGCAATCCCACCGTATCACTAGGACAAACCTCAAGGCAAAAGGCCTTCGACAAAATTGGATTGGACAAAAAGCATCCAACATGTCGGATGTAGTCACATAGGTCAAAATAAAATGGCAGTGATATAATCTGATGTGTAAACTACATTGAAGATTTGCTATTCAAGGTGTCAAGCCTGTTGAATATGAATGTTGCTTCTTGATCCAACAAGATAAAATCTGATGGTGTCTGGACAACTTTTAAATTATTGAAATACACTGAGGGGCACATTTACTTAGGGTCGAATATCGAGGGTTAATTAACCCTCGATAATCGACTGCCGAAGTTAAATCCTTCGACTTCAAATATCGAAGTCGAAGGATTTAGCGCTATTCGTTCGATCGAACGATTAAATCCTTCGAATCGAACAAATCAATCCAATCCATTGACCGAACGATTTTCCTTTGATCGGAAATTGGCTAGAAAGCCTATGGGGACACGGACGATTTCCACGCAATGCGCAAAAACGCAGGTGTCACGGCGGATGCGACAGAAATAAGGTAAGTAATGGCATTGTCGGATGGTGTCGCAGAGTCGCGTCGCATCGGATCAACGCTGCGACACCATACGACAATGCATTCACTTACCTTATTTCCGTTGCATCCAGTTTGACACCTGCGTTTTTGCGCAGCGTGTCGAATCGCTCCAAAATGGTTTGTGGAGTTCCTCCCTTAATGTCGAATGTAGATGCATGAACGAACCACGCCATCTGACTTTATCTGATTCAACTTAACATTACAGCCGAGGGGATCCAATTTTGTAGGATCCAACAAAATCTTGCGCTGTTGCGTGTTGTATGGCAAAATCAGATTAAATCTTCCATGTAGTTTAGCTCTTAGTGTTCTATAATTGGCATAAACAGCAATATTACTTTTAGGTGTATCATGGGCAAAACACATTCATGCAGGAAACTTTACTCATCCCTGTATTTGGCTTAAACTGTAAAGTGAAACTTCTATGCCTTTAAAGTGCACTAGAGCTGATTAGTTTTGCTTTGTCTAAAACATTTAGAAATCTTTTACAATTTGTAACTTCAAATCCCCGATGTCACACCTGATTGTTTTTATGTAAATGAGAACATTTAAAATTGCAATCAATTACACAGTTTACAAGCCTTGAAGCCTTGATGTGATATTTATTCAGTAGATAGTTCCTTTCCAGGGCCTTTCAAGTTGATTAAAAGTTTTAATTGTTTATATATAAAGGTTACAAATTGATTAAAAGCCATTTCAGCATTATAACAAATTAAAGTTGGAGAGAAACTTATTACGGTTCAATTATGCAAGACAGGCAATAGCTGAAACACGCTGATATAGTCTAGTTGTGCGCACAGTCACCAATATGTTGTTGAACAGAAGCAGCGAGGTACAGATTATTATTATTATTTTTAAAGGGATTCTGTCATGATTTTTATGGTGTCATTTATATTTCTAAATGACATTGTTTACACTGCAAATAATTCACTCGACTATATAAAATTGAATTCCTGAACCAAGTGTATTTTTTTAGTTGTTCATTGCCAGTTCTCTTCATCCCAGCACAATTACTAGTATTACCTGAAACTTGGCATGCACCACATCCCGAATTCTGTTCAGTATTCGACTGAATCCATGAAAAGTGGACTAGGTGCATCCCTAGCCTTTTGAATACACATCCTGCATGTCTAATTAGCAATTCATTTAGATGCATGCTGCAGACTGAAGTGATTTAGGTGCAGCCATGTAGCATTCATCTAAATTAATTGCTAACTAGCCATGCAGGATGTGGATTAAATATGTGGCTGGTATTTAAGGACAAGGAAACTCTTGCTTTCACTGTTTGCCCATATGATAAATGCCTCTTTGCTGAAGCGAGTCTCTAAATTCACTTGTCTAAATACTGCTTCCTTCACTTACTTTTCATTACTAAAGTTGTTACCTAGCAATGCTAGCTGCCATATTTCTTTCTCCTTCGATGGCCTTTCCTTATTGAGAGAGCCCGTATTTATATGGCAACCCGGCCAAGCTTGGATTTGTGGCAAGGCCACAAATGCCCAGGCCTAGAGCAGCAGAAATTCAGGGGCAGCATGCCGCCCAGCCGCATTCAAGTAAGTTGCTCCCCTTCCAAGTCACTTCCACATAGTCCTCCCCGTCTCCTTGTGCCTGCACGTATATGCGCATGCATACATCTTAAATATGCGTATATGTGCATGCGCATATATATGCAGGTGCAAGGAGATGGGGAAGACAATGTGGAAGTTGAGGATGACGTGGAAGGGAAGGACAATGTGGGAGGGAAAGCGAAGAGAGACGCGGAGGCGGAAGGGGACACAGAGAGAGGGGGATGCATACGGGGACGATGAGCGGAGACGGCCTAGGGGCGCGCCATTTGTAAATCCGAGCCTGAACCCGACACTGTTTTTCCGATATTATTAAAGCTTTATTTTATTTTATTGAGGCTTTGCATATGAGACAGTATGTTTGTTGAGCTTTCCTTATTCTTTAAAGTCCTTTTCAAATTAACATGAAATTCAAATTTTTTTTATATTAAAATCTCAGCTGTCAATCAAATATTGCCTATCCCTCCTCTATGCCTTTGGCATAAAGGCGGAGCAGGCGATTACTTTCACTTTCCATTCAGCACTTACTAGATGTCATTGCTCTCCCCACATTTCCCCTCTCTCTTTACCATTTAATTGTGTAACCAGTGCATAGGGATGGATATTAGCTCCCCCATTCTGGTGCACAAACAAGATTTTGAGATTATGCAAGACTTGCCTTAATAACAGTGTCCACAAAATGGCTCCTGCCTCCAAGCTATAATTATGACTTCCCTGACTGAAGGAAACAAGATTCAAATAAGTTATATAAATCAAGTTTATTTTGCTTGAGTAACATGATAAAATAGTATTTGGAATCATTTTTTCATGTGGCAGGTCCCCTTTAAAGGGATGTGGTAGCAACCCTCTGCACAGTACAACTAAACTGCTCAAAATATATAAATATCTGTATGGTAGTACCAGTGGTATTAAAAAGTATATGATTCTACCTATTTGTTAAATGTACATATAATTTAGAAATGAGGGTTGATACCTTATGTTAACTGTCTGTGAAGTGCATACTGATCAGATATAATTTTGAAAATAATAATGTTAGCCTAATGTTAACAAGATAGTTTTGCCAAGTTAATCAAAACTCAGGGCAGATTTATAACTTTGCACACGGCAGAATGATTTGCACAGTGAATTAATTTGTCCTTATATTTATAAAGCTGGATAACAGTGGTGTATTTAATGTGCAAACAGAATTGCGATTTTTGTTTTCTCACTGCGAATGTACATAAGAGCATTTCAAATATGGCAAATTGCAAATATTTATGCGCACTCTGTGCTTGAGTTACTCCACGATCTTGGTGGCGGAGAAAGTTTTCGCAAAACAGTTTCACAAATAGCAAATTGCAAATTTAAATTACTGTTAACACTATTTTCAAGCACAGTGGTGGCACTCACGCAAATACCCATCTCATTTGTGAAAATTTGTGCATAATGCCAATTTGCAAAAAATGGAAATATGGGCACAGGAGTGCAATATATTAATGTTCAGGAAAAAACATGGACAATACACCATTTGCGAATAAATATTGATAAAAAACCTTGTAATGACCCACACCGACACCCAAGGCAAATACTACCTCTTGCACATGCCCTCGCTCTTCATCCTCAATTATAAATTTGCATCCTAGGAACATAACTGTTTCGCCTACCCTTAGTTCCAGCCCTGAGAAGGAGACTGATGCTGTTTCAGAATTATCTACACCTCCATTGTTCTTATACTTTCACCATATCCACACTAATGCCCTCCAGTAGCGCTCCTTCTGAATT
The DNA here is from genome assembly GCF_017654675.1 of Xenopus laevis. Taxonomy (NCBI): domain Eukaryota; kingdom Metazoa; phylum Chordata; class Amphibia; order Anura; family Pipidae; genus Xenopus; species Xenopus laevis. The sequence continues at coordinate 112,469,977 of NC_054374.1, read as the reverse complement.
ATAATCCTTTCATAAAAAAACACCAGTTGGAGTAGTCTGATGGCATTGAGAAGATGCTCAGCAAAAATGTAAACATTTCCAGTCATTGTTTGGCCCCTGAATTAGTTTAAAGCCCTTCTATGACCAGATATGTTAGCTACCATACAATCACAATATAAAAAAACGATGTAGAAAGATAACAGCCTTGTTCCTCTTGTGCATCCACCTAATGAATCAAATAATCATCTAAATATACAGAGGTCCCATACAAAGGGACAATGATGTAGAAGAAGGCAATCTTTTTAAATAAAAACGTATTTTTTTAAAAACTTTTAATAAACACATACATATATATATATATATATATATATATATATATATATATATATCCACCATTAAGGTCCGCACTCGTCGTTAAGGACTGAACTCGGGTGCTGTGTGTAGATCGTGAAATCCAAAAGTCCAAAGGTTTACACGCACACCGATGTTGATATAAATGTTACTTTATTAGGAAGTCATTAATTTATTGCATCAACGTTTCGGTTCGGAATCTAGAACCTTTCTCAAGATGCTTTATATATATATATATATAATCTAAAGGATATAGCAACAGGGACATCAGACACTGACTGTTGCCTGCCAAAAGGGTTGAGAGCCATGTGGGATTCTGAATGATGTGTAGCTTTAATATGTGTCCATCTTTCCAAAGGTTTGGGATTTTGCTGGGGAGCCAAGGAACAAAACAGCATGTTAATAAAAACAGCCAAATGCTTTCTTTTATTGATGTCAACAAACAAAAATCTGACTAGTGAATAATGAAAGGTGTAAAAAGAAACCTCTCATCCACTGTACACTGAATTAAATTGCATTATAATTAAAGGAGGTTTAGAGCCTCAAAACTAATTAACTGAAGCACATTGTGTTTATCTTAATATAATTAGTATCATAGTATTGAAGCTTGTTGCAATCCAGCAATGTCATAGGTTACAAGCAGACAATAATCTACAATTTACAGAATGTGTGGGAAAAGCACCGATATGTAATTTTCCTGTTACATTCCCACACAGCAGAGGACACTTATATTATCAGAACATGCTGCTCAATTGCAAGCTTTAATATAGGAGGGACAGAGGGTTTCTATCCACAGGGCCTTCACAGGCCCAGCTTTGTGGGCAGGTCACAAATAGGGATGGGCGAATTTGACCTGTTTAGTTTCGCCAAAAATTAGCCGCCGGTGAAATGTCGCAGATGCCCATTAAAGTCTATGGGTGTCAAAAAAATTGTCGCGCGGCGAAATTGTTTTGACGCACGTCTTTTTTTTTTTGATGCACGCCGCCATACAAGTCTATGGGCATAATTTTTTTGGCGAAATGAGGCGAAAAAATTTGCCCATCCCTAGTCACAAAGGCTCATGCCTAGGGTGGCAAACAGCTGGGGGTGCTGTTCACAACTGACCCCATCATCCTCACTGTGAAGAACCACCTACATTGCTTCAAATGAAAGTTCTTTTCTTCTAGTCTGAAGGGGTGTCCTTTTGGTGCAGTGACCCTCTTTATGCGTAAAAAGGTCGCCTGCTATTTGTATATAAGTTCCTCTTACGTAATTGTAAAGTGTAATCATGTCCCCCCGCAAGCGTCTTTTCCAGTGAAAACAACCCCAACCTTGACAGTCTCATCATTCACAGGGTAACACACAGAACGCCAAGCATTATTCGCAAGCCTTGATTCCCTCTGGTGTTCCGTCAAGTCACCACAAGGATACTTCAATCATGGGATATGGAAATCAGAGGCAAACAGCAGAATACCTGCTAATCAGTGCTTTATTGTGCGTCCACACGACCCAACCTTGACAGTCTACCCTCATAATTTGTCTTCCATCCCTCTAACCAGTTTAGTTGCACGTCTCTGCACTCTGTCCAGCTCATTTATATCCCGCTTAAAGGGATACTGTCATGGGGAAAAAAAATTTTCAAAATGAATCAGTTAATAGCGCTGCTCCAGCAGAATTCTGCACTGTAATCTGTTTCTCAAAAGAGAAAACAGATTTTTTTATATTCAATTTAGAAATCTGACATGGGGCTAGACATATTGTCAATTTCCCAGCTGCCCCAAGTCATGTGACTTGTGCTCTGATAAACTTCAACCACTCTTTACTGCTGTACTGCAAGTTGGAGTGATATCACCCCCCTCCCTTTTCCCCCCCAGCAGCCAAACAAAAGAACAATGGGAAGGTAACCAGATAACAGCTCCCTAACACAAGATAACAGCTGCCTGGTAGATCTAAGAACAACACTCAATAGTAAAAACCAATGTCCCACTGAGACTCCTTCAGTTACATTGAGAAGGAAAAACAGCAGCCTGCCAGAAAGCATTTCTCTCCTAAAGTGCAGGCACAAGTCACATGACCAGGGGCAGCTGGGAAATTGACAAAATGTCTAGCCCCATGTCAGATTTCAAAATTGAATATAAAAAAATCTGTTTGCTCCTTTGAGAAATGGATTTCAGTGCAGAGTTCTGCTGGAGTAGCACTATTAAATGATGCGTTTTGAAAACAGGATCCCTTTAAGGACTGGAGCCCAAAACTGCACTGCATACTCCAGGTGAGGCCTTACCAGAGACCTATAAAGAGGCATAATTATGTTTTCATCCCTCGAGTTTATGCCCTTTCTTATGAAAGACAGAACTTTATTTACTTCAGTAGTCATAGAATGACACTGCCCGGAATATATGTAGGGTAGAGGGGTAGGGTTTTTTTATTAATAAGGTTTTGGTTCTCCTTTAAACAATGAAAGGCCTTGTAGCTGCCTACCAAATGAATATGCTATTCCTTCTTACTGGAGTGCAGCCTTCATTTGTATCACATCTCAGACTGCAGTATATATGTCTTTAATGAATTCCCCCTTCCTCTGGATCAGCTATCAGATGTAAGGCTACTTTCACTTAGACACAAATTTTATGTTTAAGTTTGAATGCAAGTTTTTTTTCAAACTCATCTGCTATTATATTGTATTACTTTGAAAATGCAGTAAAAAGGCAGCTACTGTCTTTTGTAAGGGGAGCAAAATATATCTGCATTATACTTTCTATGTATAAGATCTCCCATAAATGACACATTTAACATATTCCTTGTGTTTTGTGTATAAGTAGACCAATAAACATGGTTTAATGTTAAACAAGCCAATCATTAGCCCTGTAATGTGGCTGAACTGAACTTTTTCTATAATTTTAATAAGAGAGTGCTATGCATTATTTTCAAAACAGTCTGGGCTTCATCCACGACAAGTGAAAAATTACTTAGGGGTTCGTTTACTAAAGTGCGTTAAAAATATTCGCACAATATATAGACAGAATTTTCGCCAAATATGTTATCGCCAGTTTACTAACCTGCGGTAAATATAAATTTGTGAATTTTCTTGCGCAAGAATAATTGTTCGCCAGTTATCGCATTCGCTGAAAATAACGCTACGTACACTTTAACGCATGGTTTACTAAACAGCGAAATGTGCTAAAGACAAAATTAACGCCAGAATATTTGCAAACTTTTACCACCACCTATGTAGTGGCGTAAAAGTATTTTTTTCGCCAGAAAATTCTCAAGGGGCAGGAAATATGCCATAATACTGTTTTTTTTTACCCATCATTCTTTGCTGACAGGAGAGAGATCTGTAGCTATTGCTGACAGGATGTTTTGGCTTCTGCTTCTATCTGTGTAACAGCAGCAGTTTCAGCTCAGAGGTGTATTATTGGCAGCGGCATCACAGTCCAAGGATTCGTCAGCCTCTACACTTTTTTGGTTTCATTGTGATTGGCAACATTAAACTGTGCATTTCTATGAAGCAAAGAGATTGACTGGTATCATTTATTGTTCCTATTATTCTATTGGCAGAAGGGTTTATATGATGCAGACATGTTTGATTGGTGTTACTCTGGTGATGTTGTTGGATGGTATAATCATCAGTCAATAAAGTTTATGAGTTTTGAAGGTGCATTTCTGGCCATAAATGTCACAGTAAAAATTGCCATAATAACCGCCATAAAACAAGACTATTTTATAGCATAAATATTCGCAAAAACTTAATTTTTCGGCAGAAAATTCGCAGCTCGCTAAAATTACCGCTAACGTAAGCTGGTTCCTAACGCAAGTGATCGCAATGACTTCTGAGCGTATCGCTGTTTAGTAAACTTAGTCGCTGCGAATATTCTGGCATAAAAATATTCTCAGCGATAACATGCGGAAACTTAAATTCAGATTTACCACACTTTAGTAAACGGACCCCTTAGTTCTTAACCATGCAGTCTGCGGGACCATCAGTTAGTAGCTCTAAAGTCAGCCCATGTATGAAACAAATTTCAGATTTCAGACATTTTGAATGTAATTTGTTCTGCCAAAATGTATCCCCCACAATGAAAGGTGTGGGGGGGGAATGTTTCCACATTATTTGGTTTTAATTGACCTATATCATTAAAGAGAATAATTTTTGGTGTGCACATGACATTACTGTGAACTAGGTAGAATATCAAGCCCACATTTATTCAGAAAAAAAGATAAACACCATGGAGCAAGCCTGTCTTAATGAATATATTATTTGTTGCAGTGATCCTGTTCTAAATTTTGTATCGGAAAACAAAAGGGGAATTCAAGGAGTATAATCAATACATAAGCGGCACTAGGTTGGGTCTTTTGTGTTTTTTACATTGGAATCTGTCTCAATCAAAGGAATGAATAATCATTTTGAACCTACATGTTTTCTGGCTAACCAATGACGGTTTTATTTTAATGAATTTCTGTGCTATTCTTATATACCACTAGAGAGCAATGTGGTGTTAAGAATTTCTTAAATCTTCCCATAAACAGGTTAGCAAAGAAAGGCTAAAAGGAGCCATAGAGCCCTTTTCAAATGCAAGACATGCACCAAGATTCTTCTTAAAACAGAAGTTATTCACAAAATACCTTAAAAATGAAAACAAGAGGCTTTAACATTCACTTAAGGAATTATCAGCTGTGAAAGGGGTTTAACTACAGAGGGGGCTGCGGCTGCAGGGGACCAAAAGCAGGGGCACCATCAGGGGGCACAGGGGGTACTGCTGTACTGGGCCTGGCTGTGCTGCACTTTTCGAAATAGAAAGGCAGCGCCAAAGCCGCTCCGCCCCTCCTAAAGTGTCGAACAGCCGAAATGCAGAAGTGCCGGACAGCCAAAGTCCCGAAGCCGCAAAAAAACCTGAAGTCACGAAAACAGCCGAAGTTAAAGTCCTGAAGCAGTGAAAAGATCCAGAGTCACGAAAACAGTCGAAATTGAAGTTCTGAAGCATCGGAAATACCCAAAGTCACGAAAACACTGTGTGGTCTTTAACGATGGTGTGGAGTGGGCGGGATCTTGGGTGGGGCTTGCAGGCCAGGGTGGTCCCCCAAAAAAATTGTTGTACGGGGCCCCGTGATTTTTAATGGGAAGGTATAGGGTCCCTAGAGTGCCCCCCGACAGGCAGAATAATGTCACATACAAGTTTCACATGACGTCCCACGTTCTGGTGTTCCAAATTGGACCCTGTACCAAACACCCTCACCAGCTACACCGCCAGATTTTAGCGGTAAGTCACTGTGGCGGGTTTTTGAAACTTTTCCTATATATGAATATGGCCCTGCCTATAGGGGGGCTGAAAAATAATTTTTGTGGGGCCCAGTGATCTCTAGTTACACCACTAGGCTGAGACGTGCAAATAACTCCTTCATGTCTCTGTGGAAATCAATAGCGATGAACGAATCTGTCCCATTTCCTAGAGGTCGTGAAACTCAGAAAAAAAACTCTGCAAAACGGCAAAAAATTTGTAAAACACATTGAAGTAAAAGGGCGTCAAAAAAATGTTCTCACTCCAAATGCATTAAAGTGGACCTGTCACCTACACATGAAAAGCTGCACAATGAAAGTCCTTTGCAAATTAAACATGAAACACAAAAATTTTTTTCATTAAAACATCCATACCTGTTATAAAGGTATTTAAATATTTGAGCTGTCAATCAAATATTATATGCCCTGCCTCTATGCCTGAGGCATAGAGGTGGGGCAGGCAATTACTTTCACTTTCAATTCAGCACTTCCTACATATAACTGCACTTCTCACATTGCCCCTTCCCTCCTCAGGCTCTATAATTATGTAGGGCACTGCGCATGGGCATTGTGTTCCCCATTCTGGTAGATACACAAGATTTTGGGGTGATACTAAATTTATCTTAAAGGAAAACTATATCCCTGAACAATGTAGGTCTCTATAAAAAGATACTGAGTAAAACAGCTCATGTGTAAAACCCTATACTTTTTTAGTATTATGTGCTATTGGGTAATCATAAATAGAAAATTGCCATTTTAAAAAATAAGGGCCACTCTCTGGGATTGCATAATTCGTTATAAATATTGTATAAATATTGAAATTGTGTAGATAGATTTCTAAGTTTTGTCATGAGGAGTTTGCCTTAATAATTGTACTTGCTGTTCGTTTGTTGTACCTAACGATACTAAAAGTTGGAGTTGCCTTCTTAATGACACTTTTGCAAACTCCCCTCATCCTGCTTAAAGAAAGCAGCACTATATCTCATCCTGCTTAAAGAAAGTAGCACTATATTTTTCCTTTAAAACAAATGTATGCTTTGCCCTTAGACTTGGCATTGGTTCCCACCGTTTCAGCCCAGAGATGTAGAGTCCTGATAAACCCTACTTTATATTCCAGTGGGTGGTGGAAGTCAAAGAACAAATATTAATGTAAGATTAGCTTCTGCTATTTAACGTTCTGCTGGGCAATGAGTGGAGGGAGCCAGAAACTGTAAGTGACACTGCTGTCCACAGCAACTGCCAATCCTGCTACATACAGTAGCTCTGTTTTAGTATAAAGGCTATTTGGGAGTAGGGCTGCCCAGCTGTTCTTAGGATTGTTTTTGGCACAATTTGGGGTTGCAGGAAGACTGTCTATTAAAAAATCCTCTTGCTTCATTTTTTTAACTTTTATAAACATTTAATTGACTCAATTTGCAATATGTTGGCGCTCTATAAATACATGTTAATAATTATAATTTTCCGTTTTAACAATTAGAATTATGCTGCCCAGCTCAAACCTTATTTACCACGTCCAATAGCCCAGCCCCCAGGTAGTGGTACAATTCAGAACTGAAAATTATTTGACTAAGTGGCAAAATTGTTTTAGTAACAGAAATATCTAGTTTCCTGGAACAGAATCCAGGAACAATGGATTTACTGGCTTTCTTCTTTTCTTCACTTATCAAAAGTGCAATAGCACTGAGCTGGAAGCAGAGCGTAATGGTCGATTACTTCTTTTACATACATTTGTTGAATGCAAAGCACATCTTTTCGCTCTGATGACTCTGTACTGGAAATGGATAATCCCTCTATAGAAGGAAAAGACACGGTATAAAAACAAAGTCGCTTACATATCATGTTGTATACAAGTTGGCACAATTATGAGATGTACAAATGACTAAAAAATGTCTTACAAAAAACTTTTATCGTAGGTTATCCAATTATCATTAATATCGCATTGAGGAAGCTTCAACTCTGCTTTTGAAAACAAAGTTTCCCCTCAATTTTTTTCAAATCTTCAGCATGAATCTGACATGCAAAGTGCCCCATAGGAGAAAGACAAAAAAGGCAACAGCAGCTTGAATTCCTCTGTGCACTGAACCGGAAGTCAGCTTTGCACCGATGACCTAATGCACTTAAGCTTTTGTAGGGACCCATAGGTATTATATGTCCCTATGGGTTTAAGGCCCTACCCTTTTCCTTAGTTACTAGGCGAAAGCTTATGTATCCATTTAAGTTTAACATTAGTGTTATTGGCAAAGAGGTGTAATGACCACTTCCTGCCACACTGCAATATAGTGTTGTTAAGGAGTGGCCTCTTCCTATTTGGCTGCTGGATGCTGATCCAGCTGGGTGTGCCCAGGGGGGCCTGGGTACGGCAAGGAAAGCCATGTGCCAAGAGGGACCGGGTCCTCTAGTGTCTAAGTCCAGGACCAGGAAACCCCGTGAATGAGGTTTAGCTATAGTAGGGCAGACTTGTAATAGTCTCTCTAGGAGAGAAAGGTAGATAGTGTAATGAGAAAGAGCAGTTGAAGCTCCAACAAGGATTTGCAGCAGGGAGTAGCTTCCCAGAGGTTCTGTGTGATTGCCTCCAGTGCAGGGACCTCAGGGAAGAGGGTGTTAGGTTAGCGGTTGGCTGGCGCCCAATCATTTTGTATGTTTTGTATGCACTGTAGCCTGAGTGTTGTAGTTGCACTACACCTTGGAGTGTGAGTCCAAATGTAACCATGCTCTGCTCACTAGCTGGACAGTGAATATCTGTGGTGTGGATAGCTCAGATTAGCGTTACACTTTTTTTTATGTGTCTGCAGCTTAAATGTATGTTTCTATTCCTTTGGACAGAATTCGGGGTAATGATGTGAGCATTTATTTAAACTGCAGATGCCTTTTCGCCTTTTTCCTATGGGGCACTTTCCATGTCAAATTGAAGCTAAAGATTTGAAAAAAGCCAAGGAAAAGTAAACTTTACCTATTATTATAGCTGTTTGGGGGGGATTAAGTATTTAAAAATAATTGGTGCTACTTTTCCTTTAAATACAAAAAAATTTTGTAACCAAATTTAGGCTGGGTTAGAGTTGTGGAGTTGGGCAACTATACCTCGCTTATGCTGCATGACTAAATAACAGAATTGGACGCAAAAATCAGCGCAAATCAGTGTTTTTATACTCAATCCTCTGAGGTTTCTCACATACATCTCAGGTAACAATAAAGCATTTCCAAGCCACCACATCTAAATACCTGTGGTGATAGATGCACCCTCAGGATCTCTGTACAGTGAAACACGTTGGATCAGGGGAAGCACTAAATCTAAAATCCTTTCAGGCTGTGATCCCTACACTACAGGCTGAATTTGAAATGTTCGAATCTAATTAATAGCGCAATCGATCAAATTCGATTCACAGTTTTTCCCCAAAAAAACTTTTTTTTGAAGTCCACCAATTGACTTCAAATAGGTTCTAGGAGGTCCCCAATAGGCTAAAAGAGCAATGCGGCAGGTTTTAGATGGCGAATGGTCGACGTCAAATTTTTAAAGAGACAGTACATGATAAATTTCGATCTTCGAATTTTTGAATTTTTTTCAGATTCAAATTGAATTTGGACTATTCCCTAGTCAAAGTACACAAAAAATCTCAAAATTCTAATTTTAAGCTTTATTTGCAGGTATAATTTATAGAAATAAAGTCCACAGACTTCTCCTTGTCTTCATAGTCCCACATATAGAAAAGAGGCATGCAAACACTATAATAAAACAACCTACCCCCTGTTAAATCGGAAAGAATAAAGATGCAGCATGGTGTGTAGCAAGTTACATGCAGAGGTTTGCTGTAAAATCTAAGGATTTAATGCCTTGCCATTGGAACTAAATCAACGATATATATATATATATATATATATATATATATATATATATATATATATATATAGTTATCAAAAAAGTCCAGACAACTTATCTTTGTGAAGAAAACGAAAATTCTTTATCCAGCATACATATGCATGAATATGCAACGTTTCGAAGCTCCGCTTCTTTATCAAGCAATCTAAGTTTACAATGATTTCACATCCTTATAACAGGTTACAGCTGTAAACACGCCCCCAAGGGGGTGGTATAAATTACAAGCGTGGTATATGACCTCTTGAAAAAATCTAAATAATAGACCATTAACGTCAAAGTGTATACATAGAAACAACCAATGGATTAATCAATTGTATCATAATGCGAACATAAACCACAAAACATGTGATAGAATCATTTAACACGTTATTACCTCATATATTCTAAGGATGTGGCTGTGTTCCCAACCTACCCCTTATCTGCATAGATTAACTAATAGCCTCACTATATGAAAGCATGCAAGTCGTACTCTCTATTTAACCCCTTAGGGTATAATGTTTGTAAAGTATGTATCCAAAATTTTTCTCGTTTCTGGAGTTGCAGGAGTCTATTGCCCCCCGACGTGGGGGGGCAATAGACTCCAGCACAAGGAATCTGAGGGTTGCTACGGAATGTCGTGCTGAGTGAAAATGAGATGGAACTGGTAACTTAAGTACCTCTTTCCGGATCGTGGACTTGTGCTGACTAATGCGATCACGTATGGGTTGGATAGTTTCCCCAATGTAAGCTAGGCCACATGGGCATTTAAGCATGTAAACTACATACTCCATGTCGCATGTGAAATGTCCTCGCAGCTCGAACTTCCTTCCTGTCTGTGGATGCGTGAACACATTGGTACGTATCACACTGGAACATTGATTGCATCTCCACACGGGAACATACCATTCCTTAGGGAGCCAATACCCTCTGTGTTTGCACTTCTGGGTGCCAAGATCTGTCTTGACCAATCTATCCCTGAGGTTCTGTGTACGTTTATAAGATAATAATGGTGGCTCCTGAAAATCAGGAATAGTGGGATAAGCTTTACGCAATAATGGCCAATGCTTGTAAATGATATGGTGAATTTTTCGGGTACACGGATGGTAAGTGTGTACAAATGGTATACGGGTCCTTTTGGACATATCACGTGTCTTTTCCTGTATGATGGAATCACGGTCCAAATCTTTCACTCTGGCTACCTCCTGATCAAGTATCTGTCTAGGATAGCCTCTCTGTGTAAACTTCATGGTCATCTCATCCAACCGTATATTGAGCTGTTCTTCCTCTGTGACTATGCGTTTAACTCGCAACATTTGAGATCTGGGGAGAGAGGAAATATTAGCCTTTGGATGTGCACTGTCAAAGCATAATAAATTATTACGATCTGTAGATTTAACATACAGGTCTGTGTAAAGGCACCTACCCCTACGATACACACTAGTATCCAGGAATGTTACCTTTTCCTCACTGTGAGTGAGGGTAAACCCTATGGTAGGAACACAGGTGTCTATATGTGCTTTGAACTCTAAAAGGGATCCAACGTCACCCCTCCACAACACCAACAAATCGTCAATATAGCGCCACCATCTGATACAATGCTTTCTGTATAATTCATTGTTATATACAAAATTGCGTTCAAAGTAATTCATAAATATGTTGGCGTAAGTGGGGGCGACGTTGGACCCCATAGCTGTCCCCTGTACCTGGAGGAAGAATGTGTCTTGAAACAAAAAATAATTTTTATGTAGAACCAAAGACAATAGTTCCATGAAAAAATCAATCTGCGCCATGCTATACTGCGTACCCTCTAGGGTTAACCGCACCGCTTCTGCGCCTAAGTCGTGCGGTATTGAGGTGTACAGGCTATTAACATCAAATGCTGCTAACAGCACTGTACCTTCTCCCAAGTCAATGTCACGAATCAGGCGTAAAAAATGGGATGTATCTTTAACATATGATTCGCCTGATTGAACAAAAGGCGCTAACACCTTATCCAAAAAGATGGATAAAGGGGATAAGACTGAATTAACACTAGCCACTATGGGGCGCCCCGGTGGGGATTGTAAATTCTTGTGTATCATGGGAAGGGTGTAGAACACAGGTATGCATGGAAACTCCTTCGTGAGATAATCTTTTAAGTCATCAGTCACTACACCCTGCCCAAGATAACGAGACAGTACCTCAGATATTAACCCCGTGATTTCGTCTGTGGGATCCTTGACAAGAGATACATAGGTATTAGTGTTGCTCAATTGGCTCAATATCTCCTGTATGTAATATTCCTTATCTAGAACTACTAAAGCTCCCCCCTTATCCGCTGGCTTGTATATCACATCCTTATCATCCATTAATGCCTTAAGGCATTCCCGTTCAATTTTAGTTAAGTTGTTGGTATACCGCATGTTTCTTAACCCCTTAGGATCTTGTATGAAATGATTGATATCCCTAGACATCAAAGATATAAAGGTCTCAACTGGATGGAAAGAGGTGGGGGGAAGATATTTACTTTTTTTATACAAGTCAAATTGTTGTGGAGTTAATGTGCCAACAGTGGTCTGAGTCCCTCTAGTATCCTTGTCCATGAACTGAACCTTCAAACGTAAGAGTCTATAAAACCTTTGCAAATCAATGTCTAATGAAAAGGTATCCAATTTAGTTGACGGACAATAAGATAGACCTTTTTGCAATAGATTCAGTTCAGGTTGTGTCAGTACCTTTTTGGAGATATTAATCACGATTGAAGTCCCTTCTTGGGTGCTGACTTGTGAGTGCCTCTCGTCGGCCGTGGTTTGGTCGCAGCTGTTGCGCCAGATTCTGGGGCGCCCCCTTCGCGTTCCCCCACGTCGGGGGGGCAATAGACTCCTGCAACTCCAGAAACGAGAAAAATTTTGGATACATACTTTACAAACATTATACCCTAAGGGGTTAAATAGAGAGTACGACTTGCATGCTTTCATATAGTGAGGCTATTAGTTAATCTATGCAGATAAGGGGTAGGTTGGGACACAGCCACATCCTTAGAATATATGAGGTAATAACGTGTTAAATGATTCTATCACATGTTTTGTGGTTTATGTTCGCATTATGATACAATTGATTAATCCATTGGTTGTTTCTATGTATACACTTTGACGTTAATGGTCTATTATTTAGATTTTTTCAAGAGGTCATATACCACGCTTGTAATTTATACCACCCCTTGGGGCGTGTTTACAGCTGTAACCTGTTATAAGGATGTGAAATCATTGTAAACTTAGATTGCTTGATAAAGAAGCGGGAGCTTCGAAACGTTGCATATTCATGCATATGTATGCTGGATAAAGAATTTTCGTTTTCTTCACAAAGATAAGTTGCCTGGACTTTTTTTGATAACTATACATTGTGTCCTTAATTGGACTAAAGTAACGGACTGGTGCATACTCCACTCCATTTTGTTTGGATATATATATATATATATATATGGAGTGTTTTTTAAAAATTAACTAATAAATTAAATGAAATGATTTTGATTTCTTAACCTGTAAATGCTCCCATTGTGCACCTGTTTATATCGGATACTTTTATATATATATATATATATATATATATATATATATATATATATATATATATATACACACACACACACATACAGATCCTCTGCACTCAACCCTTTATCAATATATTAAGACATTAAAGGAGAATTTAACCCTTTACAAAAAACCCGTACCCCCACCCCATGGAGACCCCCCTCCCTCCTCCCCAACCTAATTGCCCCCCCCCCCAGGGAAATGCCCCATACTTTATACTTACCCCTCGGAGTTCCATGCAGCCAGTTTTTTGCATCCACAAATCGGTAAACAGTTTTTGATTAAACACCATATTACTTGTACAACCACACACATAATTTATCTAGTAACGTGCCCTTGTGGTTTGTCATATGTCGGCAAAACTGACCAAACACTATGTTTACGCATGATTGATGGACACCGATCAGCCATCAGTACGGCATTTCGAGATGGTTTTACTAACAAGCCGGTGGCAAATCATTTCTTGGAGGCCGGCCATAGGTTACCTACATTTCGCTATATAGCCATTGATCATATCCCCCCACCCAGGAGAGGGGGTGATAGATCCAAAATTCTGCTTCAGACAGAGGTGTTCTGGATCAGGAAGTTGAATACTCTGGCACCGGCAGGGTTAAATGAGCATTGCTCTTTATGTTTTTTGAACCAACGCTGAAGCTAACTAGGCAGGAAGCCAAATACTATGTAATGTAACTATATATGTCACGGTTTATTAATTGATACAGTCGCAGATGTGATTAATATTGACACATTCTTAGACAAGATAGTGGTATCTGAACAATTTTGTTACTTTATTACCAAAAATGTAGCCTTAAGTAAAGTACCTGTTTGACGGAAGCACCAATATTGTCCATAGTTTGACTCTTTTTTTTATAGTTAGCACAGCCCCTACATGGGGAGTGGTGATCCTAATCACATGGGTCATTCTGGAGCACGTGGTTGGGTGAGTGTAGTTGGTTTTAGCTATTTAATCACAGAAAATTTTTAATGCTTAATGTATGGTCTTGAGAAAGGTCTTTGGCAAAGCCCGAAAAGTTGACCTGTTTTTAAAGATGTATTACATAAAGAAAGAGATTTTTTAACCTTCTAAAGGCTCCTGGTGTGCACCTCGCTTTTTTGCTCCTAACTATATCTATTTGCTCTCTTTCGAGGAGCACCCGGAATTTGACTGATTGATGGTGAGTGCCGGTTAATAATATGACTATATATATATATCTCAACTGTCAAACTTTCGCTTTTTTAAAAAAAATTTGTTCCTAAGCAACTTGTCGCCACAGCAACCCAATGATTCAAGTGCTTTAATCTAAAATACAGACAAATGGAAATTGTAGGTTTCCAAGTCAACCTCTGAGTCATTTAATATGACTTACTTTGAATCATAAAAAAAAAAAAGATTTTTTTTTGTTTTAAAAAAGATTTTTTGTCAAAATTTGTCTACTTTTATCTATTGCTTTGTAAAAACCCTTGACAGTGAACGTATCACAGTCAACTATGGACAAAATAATTAGTCATTTTTAAACGAGCATGTATCAGCTAACTAAATGTCAACCCATCGGAAATATGAAAGAAATATTTTTTACTTAAAATATCACTCAGACTAATACACAACTTTACTAATGTAATGACAGAATATGTCTAAAGCTATGAAGGCTGTGTTGTATATTCATCATCCAACAGTCTTTCTCTACAAGCAGTAAGCTCCTTCTATAAAAGTTGGCAAAGCTGGTAAGCAGTAGATGTGGCTATCTTTAAGTTATCTGCACATGCACAAAATTATAAAGAATATTTTATAGAAAAAAATGGACATAAGACATATTTGGTATCATGGGCGTCCACAGATAATTTTTCAGTGGAGGGGGGGGGAACAAGGAAGAAAACATATTACACAAATGACTTGTACCCGTATTTTGGTTATTACAGAAACCTAACAACAGTTTTTCTATAAATATATATAATAGTAAGTGTTGCACATGTATAGTATTGTCATTCTGTTAGTGACACAAATTCCTTCTTTGCCAGGGGACAGCACTTGGTCTTTTCTACTTTCTTAGCACAATTACTAGCCAGCGGTTTGTAGAATGTTATTCCCTCGAGTTATAGTTATAGCTACATAGATACATACAGTCAAGCCTCCATTTTAAATACCCTAATTTTAAGTTTTCCATATGTTATACCATTTTTTGTGGTACCACCAATACATAATGCATAATGCATTTCCCTGACTTTACACCATTTTTTTGTGGTCCCACCAATATATAATGCATAATACATTTCCCTGAATTTACACCACTTTTTATGGTCCCCTGAAAAATGTAAAATGGGGATTCTACTGTACATAAAGTAGATTAAAAACAATAGGAAGAGGTTGTGCATAACAAAATGGCACTAGTATATAATCTATGTTTATACATTATATTTCAGTCTAGGGGAAAGCTGCTTTGTTCACATAGTGGCAGAAGGGTTAAAAGAGTCAAAAGGTGCAAAAAGATATATTATAAAATTATAGATATTTCTATCTATACAGATATAAAGAGATGCAGAGGGTTATTAGAGACAGAGAGGTGTGTGTGTGGGCAATTCAGCAGAATGAGAAGGGAAAGGGTAAAAGAGCACAGTGAATAGAGTGAGGCCATAGGTGGGGAATTCAATGGAGCAGCAGGGCAAGGAACTGTAGGGGTTAATGTGCTTTGTGACAAATACACTGAGAGAATGGTTGTAGGCAAAACCCACAGCCAACCTGTACCTATAAGGTTCAATAATAAATATAGTTACACAGCCATATACAGGTTCATTATTGTCTCTATAACATTTTGAAAAATAATCAAAAAGCATGCTTAAAAATAAAAAATATATACATTTATTTCACATAGTAAAAATTCAAAAATACCCCTTATTGTCTCTATAACTCACACAAAGGGTTTGTCAGTCCTTTTCACACACAGTTGCCCTTACACACATTAACACTAAGGGGCACATTTACTTAGCTCGAGTGAAGGAATAGAATGAGAAATACTTCAAATTTCAAAGTATTTTTTTGGCTACTTCGACCATCGAATTGGCTACTTTGACCTTCGACTACGACTTTGACTTCAAATGGAACGATTCGAACTAAAAATCGTTCGACTATTCGACCATTCGATAGTCGAAGTACTGTCTCTTCAAAAAAAACTTCGACCACCTACTTCGCCACCTAAAACCTACCGAGCATCAATGTTAGCCTATGGGGAAGGACCCTAAGTAAATGTGCCCCAAACAGTTAAATTTACCCACTGGCATAGATACAGACGAAGACACACACAGTGTTACTGTGTTTCCCCATCATCATCCTCTGTATTTAATTTAAGAGGGTTTTTTTCTCATTGGAAAGATAAACTAAAATGTAAAGCCTGTGAGCTGTCTCACATCTTATCAAACATGCACTGAGTTTAGGTATGTGTAGCTATGTAATGTGTTCTTATATTTTTAGAAAATGTTCTAATAGTGTTGCTTTGTCTGTACATCAAACCCAGTCATTGGAAAACTTTGCCTTGGTTTGAAAGATCAGATATATAATTTTGTCCACAGAGTGAGAGCTGCCAGTATGAGACCTGCACCGCTTCCAAACATAATAGATTAATCACTGGGATAAAAATCTGTAAAATAAACCAAGGCATTGTTGAACAAATAATTGAACTATTGATCTCAAACGATTGTATTTTACAGTTGCCATGGGCATAGCCTTTATAATGCCATTAAGAGTGGTTTGGAATTGGAGTATAACAATATTACATTTTAATTGCTAAATGCTATGAGTGTCTCATCCACCAATCTTTTGTATGAACATTCTGTAACAAACAGCTGCAGAGTTTATGAACTTTCCTAAAGGACACAATCAAACATATATGGTTTATTGATTTTTTTACTTTTAAGTTTAGGGCAAAGCTTGCGAGAAAAGTTTTTCCTTGTATCATTGATACTACATTTCTCTAATTTAAGATGGAAAATAAATAAATAAATATATATACTGTGTATGTGTGTGTGTATATATATATATATATATATATATATATATATATATATATATATTGTATAATATAATATACAAAAATGGACAGCACTCACGAAGTGTATGCAAAAAGGTTATATTAAAGTGAAAAAAGCATATACATCACCATATGTGTACACATTTTGTAGCAGCTACAAAATGTGTGCAATAGATACGATCGCACATAGTCATTGGACACAGTTCACTTACAACATTGGGAGAAATGGCAGATATACCTGTAACATTACTGCACGACTAGATATATAAGAGCACAAGTATTCAGATTCAAATCATATAGCTACACTTCCGACAAGGTCCCGTAGCCATCACCATGGTAACATGACGCTTTGTATGCGTCGGGACATTGGTGCAGCTCATGGGAGATTGAGACACATATGGATACTTTACAATGGTAAATAGACTCTCACTATGGTTTCAATGTTGCCGTATCGCTTCCGGACTGGGTCGGCAACATGTAGCATTATAAAGATGCCAAATTAGGTATTCAGCAAAGGTAGCTGTAGTTCAACAAGAGCTTTAAGTCCTACATTCTAAGCTTGCGAAAATGTGGGGAGACCCTGACTTCGGAGGAGGGACAAGACGGTACCTATAAAAACAAAAACATTTTTTATTTGAGACGCTTTTAAAAAAACATTTTTAGATTGCAATGGAACAAAAAATAGCGGGTTACGTCGCTTTGCGATGATGATTAGGATTTTCACGCCTTCTTACTGTGTATATAGAGGTGGTAAGTAAATGTATTTGTGACTTTGACAAAGGCTGAGATGCAGCCGAAACGTTAGTTTTTTGTAATAAAATTCTTTATATATATTATATATCTCAAGGAGAACCGAAACGCGTAGATGTGGGGGATTATATGAAAATTGGAATAAAGACACTTTAAGGGGCCCATTTAATTAGTTTGAGTGAAGGAATAGAATAAAAAAAACTTCGAATCGAAGCTACTTCGACCTTCAACTACGAATCGAATGATTCGAACTAAAAATTGTTTGACTATTCGACCATTCTAGAGTCAAAGTACTGTCTCTTCACTAACTGACTCTTGTGCTGGCTCTGCCACCCGCAGGGCTGTGAGTGTTGCCTATAATGTCCCAAGCGATCTGTCTGCTCGCCATTGATGCCTATGAAGCAGTTCGTGACCACCCACTCACCGACTTGGGAATTGGTTGTCACTAATCCAGACCGCAGTTCCATGGCTTCCTCCTTTGATGTGTTTGGATTTCCCTTTTTTTTTTTTTTCTTTCATCCCTTTTCGGCAGTACAATGCTTCGTTTTCATTTTTGTTCATTGCCATGTAGGTGGTTGGGAGAGACAGCAATACTCACCTGATCACTCCCATTTTGCTTGGACTGCTTGAACAGTTCTCCTTCCAACCAGCACTAAATGAGTCCTCGGATCTTACCTGTAGTTGTGCATGTTCAGCATCCATACTGCATGTTCATTGTTTAAGTTACCTATGCTTTACGGGTGCAGTACCCGGCACACGAGTATATGATACTATATTATAAATGTTTGCATTGTTCTCCTGTTGTGTATAATACTCTCTCCTTTACGTTTATGAGTGGGTTCAGACTTGGAACTCGACCTAAGGTTTCAACCACATACACCGGTGACATATTTCCCCATGTCTTTCAGCTTTATACCATCGCGGAATTAGCATATTACACGCGAGTGTATCGGAATTACCCCAAACCGGTCCACTCTCGGACACACCTCTCTCCTCGAGCTCCTCCTACTACAACTAAACGGAGGTAACGCTAGACGTACCCTCGTTGGTCAGAGCTCTTCGTCACACCTTTAGTGGGGGGAACTAATTTTCCTCTTCTCCTCCCACTACTCCCTGATACTTCTCTTCTCCTCCTGGTCCTTCTCTAACTAACTACCCTCCCCTCTCTCTCTTTCCTCCCCTTTCTCCTTCCCCTCTCACCCCCCCTTTTTTTTTTTTTTTTTTTTTATTTCTCATACCTCCCCTACCTCCCTCTCCTTCACTCTTTTCTTGCCTCACTCTTCTCCTCACATTCTCTACACAGCGTAATGGCAATACCGACAAGACCTTCTCTTGAGACTAGATGTGCACCAGTGAAAGTAGTGAGCATAAACGCTAATGGACTCAATTCCCCACAAAAACGCATCCTGCTAAGTTCTGAATTGAGGCGGCTTAAGACACAGGTGGCCTTTATCCAGGAAACCCACTTCAAATTAAATTGTGTTCCCAAGTGGTCAAACCGGTATTTTCCCGATATTTATAGCAGCGTCCCGCAACAGAGTAAAACTAAAGGGGTAGCTATACTTTTTGGGAAAAATTTTAACTTTAAGGTGACCTCCACGAAAAGAGACCCTGACGGGAGATATGTGTTTGTTAAAGGTACCTTAGGTTCTCAGACGATCACGTTTGCTGCCTTATATTTGCCTAATGAAAACCAAGACCTTACATTCCATAAGATATCCGAAACTTTACTGGGTTTTTCGGAGGGCCTATTGGTTTTAGGTGGAGACCTGAATCTCCCTCTTGACCCGCATATTGACTGCTCTCTGAACAAATCTAGTGTGCCGAACCGGGTCATTCGTAACATAATCAAAGACTTACATAACTTACAAGTAATTGATGCATGGCGCTTATTAAAACCTCAAGAAAGAGATTATACCTTCTATTCGGCTAGGCACAATCTCTATACCAGAATTGACTATCTCTTCATTAGCCATCATTATCTGAATACTTTACAGCATGTAGACATACATACACGCTCTTGGGCCGATCATGCCCCCGTCTCTGTAGCCTTGTCAGTGAATAGGGAACCTATCAGGCAGGGGCTGTGGAGACTGAATGAGTCGGTGCTAAAAGATACTCAAACATTGAATGAAATTAAAGCTTCTATCCAAACCTATTTTAAAGAGAATGTCACTGCTGATGTTAATCCAGTCACGATTTGGGAAGCCCACAAATGTTATATTAGGGGTATATTGATTCAACTTTGCTCTAAAAGGAAACAGGCACATAAGAGACAACATGAGTCGCTATTGACTGAAATCAGAAACCTAGAAACACAACATAAACAAACTCCGACCACTGAACTTTCCACTAAATTAGCTTCATTACGATCAGACCTGGCTAACCATCATAATTTTTTCACAGAAAAGATTATCCCTAGGATGAGACATCGTTTTTACGAACACGGGAATAAATGTGGCAAGCTTTTGGCTCGCCTCTTGAGATCGCAGGTCGCTAGAAATCATATTCACAGCATACAACCAAAAATTGGGAGTAAGGTTCACAGCAGCCCTCAAATAGCGCAAGAATTCCATATATTTTACTCAGAACTGTATCAGATACCTAACCCTATGCCTGATGATAGTCTATCCCGAGGGGCTGCCATCACCTCCTTTTTAGATAACACCCAGCTGCCCCGCCTATCTCCAGCGCAACAACAAGCCTTAGAGGCAGACATCACAGCAGAAGAAGTCACTCAGGCAATAAGAGGGTCTCCATCAGGCAAGAGCCCTGGTCCGGATGGCTATACATCTAGTTACTATAAAGAATGTTCATCGCTATTGGTGCCCCACATGACTAAGGGGTTCAATTCTTTGCAAACTGAGGCCCAGTTTTCACATCATTCTTTAGAAGCCCATATTTCTCTGCTATTGAAAGCTAATAAGAACCTCGATGACCCTGGCAATTACAGACCTATTTCATTGATAAATGTGGATGTCAAATTCTTAGCCAAAATAGTTGCTACTAGAATGCAAGCAGTCCTCGGTCGGTTGATCGGCCTCGATCAAGCAGGCTTTGTCCCTGGTAGGGAAACCAGAGATAATACCAACAAACTAATTAATATTCTTCACCATGCAAAACTCAAGAAAATTCCTATTATGCTATTGTCGACGGATGCCAAAAAGGCCTTCGACAGGGTTTGCTGGGAATATATGTTCAGTTGCCTACAGAGATTTGGGTTTGGGGACCGTCTTTGCAAATGGATATGTTCTCTTTACAATGGCCCTATAGCCAGAGTAAGAGTAAATGGAACACTCTCTGATTACATTAGTATTAAAAATGGGACTCGCCAGGGTTGTCCCCTATCACCCACTTTGTTTATCCTGGCCCTTGAACCCTTCCTTTCACAGATCCGCCACAATCTGGATATTTCGGGAGTCACTGTCAGACAGAAACATTACAAAGTGGCCGCATATGCAGATGACCTCCTTTTTTTTTAACTAATCCGCTTATTACGATTCCGAACCTGAATCACCTATTTGACATATTTGGTAAGGTTAGCAATTTCAAAGTGAACTATAGTAAATCAGTGGCATTAAACATCTCCCTTTCTCCACACATTCTGCAGGGACTCTCCCATAAATTTCCATATAGCTGGGCAAACAGACAATTTACTTATCTGGGCATAATCATTACTAAGGATTATGACGATTGGGTAGACGGGAACTGTAAGGTGCTTATCTCCAAGGTAAAAAAGGACTTGCAAAATTGGTCCAAACAGTATCTATCATGGTTAGGTAGAATAAATGTCATAAAAATGAATGTTATGCCACGCCTGCTATACGTGTTTCAGTGCATCCCTCTTTCGTATTCTGACAAGTGGTTAAAAACCTTTCAGTCTTTGATAATCCGATTTATTTGGCAGGGGTGACCACCCAGGATTAAGACCTCTACGTTGTATCGCAGCAAGTTTGAAGGCGGGTTGACCCTTCCTGATTGTGCGCGATATTTGAAGGCTGCTCAATTATCAAGGATAATTGATTGGTCTCATCACTTAGATAATAAGGATTGGGTAGAGATCGAGCAGCAGTCCACAGCCACGCACTTGATTCATTTACCTTGGATAGATAAGATCCATCGGAGGATTCTACATGAATCCCATCCATTACTAAAAAGCACATTGATCACATGGGACTCAGTGAAGGGGAATTTTAAGTTCACCTCATTTCCCTCTCCACTTACCCCTATCACTAACAACCCGGCATTTCCTCCGGCTTTGCATCCTACTGCCTTTAAAGATTGGTTAGTAGATGGCCACTTACAATTTATACATATTATGGACAGGACTTAGTTAGCCGACCTTATAACCCTCAGACAGTCCAGGCCTGACAATGTTCTGCATGACTTTCAATATTGTCAACTCAAACATTTTTACAAATACTATGGTGGTAGTAATAATTTGGGGAGACCACTTACCTCCTTCAAGATCCTCTGCCACGGCGAAACTCCCCCGAAACTGATAATTTCTATGATATATGACATGCAAAAGCTAGAAGGTGGGAAGAAACAATTACCCTTTATAAGGGCCTGGGAATTGGTTCTGGGTCTAGATCTCTCGGAAGAAGATCTAACTAATGGTGTTGCTAATTTGTTATTTAGCTCCAGGTGTTGTAAAATACAGGAATTGAATTATAAGTTACTGAGTAGATGGTACTATACTCCGCATAAATTGAAATTGATTTATCCGGCCACGAGCGATACGTGCTGGAGATGCAAAGCCGATACTGGCACTCTCCTTCATGTTTTTTGGTCCTGCCCGGATCTTCACAGCTACTGGTCTGGAATTCTCCAGCTCAGTTCGCAAGCATTAGGTCGAAGGATACCCCATACCCCGGAACGGATTCTTTTGTTTTGGGTTGGGGACCCCATGGCGGACGTTTCAGATTTGGCTCTAGAAAGGCACTTACTTAACGCAGCCAAGATACTTATCCCACGATTATGGAAATCCCCTCTGGCCCCTACTTTGAAAGATTGGGTCGGGAAAGTAAATGAGATTGCGAAATTTGAGGAACTTTCTTCCTTTACGGAAAAACAACTTACCAATTTTAGGAACACTTGGGTACGCTGGTTTTTGTTCAGGGAGACCGCGGAATATAAGTGAATACTGAGCTCTTAGCTGTTCGGCATATCTGGTTATGTTTGTAAGTACTGCATGTCTAGAGATGTGTGATTTTAACTTTGCTATGCTATGTGCATTGAATATTCCCTCCCCTTCCCTCTCCCCCCCCCCTTTTTTCTTTCTGTACCCCTATCCTTGCCTTTTGAAACTTTAATAAAAATCTATTATACGAAAAAAAAAAAAAAGTACTGTCTCTTTAAAAAAAAACTTTGACCCCCTAGTTCTGAAGTCAATGTTAGCCTATGGGGAAGGTCCCCATAGGCTTTCTAGCCAATTTCTGATTGAAGGAAAATCCTTCGATCGATGGATTAAAATCCTTCGAATCGTTCCATTTGAAGGATTTAATAGTTAGATCGAACGATTTTTTCTTCGATTGTACGATTGTAGAAAATGCGCTAAATCATTCGACTTCGATATTCGAAGTCGAAGGATTTCAATTCGGCCATAAGTAAATTTGCCCCTATGTATCATCCATGAGTGCTCCTAAATACTTATATATATATATATATATATATATATATATATATATATATATATATATATATATATATATATATATACTGTATATATATATATATATATATATAGAATTGTCCAGAAGTGCCCGCACTCATACTTTGAGTTGCCAGAGGTGCATGATCAAGGATTTAGAATATAAACAAACGAAGGATCAGCACTCTCTGTAATTTGTGAAATGATGCTCTTTTATTGATACAGCATCTCATCCAACGTTTCGGTCCCACCTGGGGACTTTTCTCAAGGATGAGAAAGGTCCCAGGTGGGACCAACACGTTGGAAGAGATGCTGTATCAATAATGAGAAATGTCCCCAGGTGGGACCGAAACGTTGGATCTGATGCTGATCAATAAAACAGCATATTTTCAAAAAAAAACAGAGAGTGCTGATCCTTAGTTTGTTATTGATATTTATTCGTCCATTTTAAACAATACTTTTTCTTTTGCTAAAAAAGGGTTACTATAGCCCCCTAAATCAATTTTAAAATTATATTTTACTAATTATGTCTTATTTTTTTATATGGCAAAATCCTGCCGACTATAAACGGGTGTATGGTGCTTAGACATTTCTGTGTGCGTGCAGGGCGTCTAAGCCAACAGGTTAGCAATAAGACATCTTGTTCTGTATCTATGGTGATGTAGAACAACCCCTGAATGCAGAGAAACACATAAAGACATGCTTTGCAGGCATATTCTGTAAAAAAAAATCAAGAAAACAAGAGCACCAAGAGAAAAACAAAACTGTTGCTGAAGAAATCTGCAGAGGGTGCATAGAAATGTTCATCTAGTTAAAATAATGACTGTTTACAAATTAAGGACATTACTGTGTAACCTTAAAGGGGAGCTTGAATGGATATAATCATGCACCCTAGCTATAGTGCATGCTTAACAGAAACCCGTTATCAAGAAATCTCTTAATTATGGGAAGGTCATCGCTTATAGACTCCATTTAATCAAATAATTCTATATTTTACAACACATTCCATTTTTCTTTGTAATAAAAAACAGTACCTTGTACTTGATCCCATCTAAGATATAATTAATTCCTATTGGAGGCAAAACAATCCTATTGGGTTTGATTCATGTTTAAATGATTTTTTAGGAGACTTAGGGGGGTTATTTATCAAAATATTGCTATTTTCTGAAAACCACTCCGACCAAATCTGCTCTGACTTCTCTATTTACCAATATATTTTCTATAAAAATTATTGTGCGGAAAAAGATTCAATAAAATCGTTAATAAATCTGAATTGTCCGTTTTTTAGGATTCATTGGCAAAAACCAGAAACGTTTTTGGATTTGACACCCGAAACTTGTGACTTTTTCAGATTTTGCGCCTGAAACATACATAGTAACATAGTAACATAGTAAGTAAGGTTGAAAAAAGACACATGTCCATCGAGTTCAACCTTTTTTTTTTTTTTATTAACTACCTATCTGCCAGTTGATCCAGAGGAAGGCAAAAAAAAAAACTATTTGAAGCCTCTCCAATTTGCCTTAGAGGGGGAAAAATTCCTTCCTAACTCCAAAATGGCAATCGGACTAGTCCCTGGATCAACTTGTACTATGAGCTATTTCCCATAACCCTGTATTCCCTTACTTGCTAAAAAGCTATCCAACCCCTTCTTAAAGCTATCTAATGTATCAGCCTGTACAACTGATTCAGGGAGAGAATTCCACATCTTCACAGCTCTCACTGTAAAAAACCCCTTCCGAATATTTAGGCGGAACCTCTTTTCTTCTAATCGGAATGGGTGACCTTGTGTCAGCTGGAAAGATCTACTGGTAAATAAAGCATTAGAGAGATTATTATATGATCCCCTTATATATTTATACATAGTCATCACCCCTTAAGCGCCTCTTCTCCAGCGTGAACATCCCCAATTTGGCCAGTCTTTCCTCATAGCTAAGATTTTCAATACCTTTTACCAGCTTAGTTGCCCTTCTCTGTACCCTCTCTAATACAATAATGTCCTGTTTGAGTGATGGAGACCAAGACTGTATGGCATATTCTAGATGGGGCCTTACAAGTGCTCTATACAGTGGAAAAATGACCCCCCTCCTCCCTTGACTCTATGCCCCTTTTAATACAGCTCAAGACCTTATTTGCCCTTGATGCTGCCAAGTTTATCATCTACAAGGACTCCAAGGTCCTTTTCCATAATGTATTTGCCTAGTGCAGTCCCATTAAGGGTATAAGTGGCTTGGATATTTTTACATTCCAGGTGCATGACTTTACATTTATCAGCATTGAATCTCATTTGCCACTTAGCTGCCCAGATTGCCAGTTTGTCAAGATTATGTTGCAAGGATGCCACATCCTGGATGGAATTAATTGGGCTGGATAATTTTGTGTCATCTGCAAACACTGATACATTACTTACAACACCCTCCCCTAAGTCATTAATGAACAAGTTAAATAAAAGTGGACCCAATACTGAGCCCTGGGGGACCCCACTAAGAACCTTACTCCAAGTAGAGAATGTCCCATTAACAACCACCCTCTGTACCCGATTCTGTAGCCAGTTTCCTATCCACATGCAAACGACTTCATTAAGCCCAACAGACCTTAGTTTAGAAAGCAGTCGTTTGTGGGGCACAGTATCAAACGCTTTGGCAAAATCCAAATAGATCACATCTACTGCCCCCCCCCCACTGTCCAGAATCTTACTTACCTCATCATAAAATGCAATCAAATTGGTCTGACATGACCTATCCTTCATAAAGCCATGCTGATTGTTGCTCATAATGCCATTCATTATGACAAAATTTTGAATGTGATCCCTTAACAAGCCTTCAAATAATTTGCCCACCACAGATGTCAAGCTTACTGGCCTATAATTGCCAGGCTGAGATCGTAATCCCTTTTTAAATATTGGAATAACATCAGCTTTTCTCCAGGCACCATACCAGATGACAGTGAATCTGCGAAAATCAGAAATAAGGGCTGATCTAAAACTGAACTAAGCTCTCTTAGAACCCGGGGGTGTATGCCATCAGGCCCTGGAGCCTTGTTTACATTAATTTGTATTAAAGCTTTTTGAATCATATCTTGAGTCAGCCACTGACTAGATTGAGCTGAACCATTCGTGCAGTTATTAAGTGAGCCTGTGAACCCAGACTCCTCTATTGTATACACTGAAGAAAAGAACGGATTTAACACATTTGCCTTATCTGTATCTGTTACAACCACACTGGTACCATTATTTAATGGAGCAACACTCTCAACCTGCATTTTTTACTATTAATATATTTAAAAAACTTTTTAGGGTTAGTTTTCACCTCCACCGCAATTAACTCTTCATTTCTTTTCTTAGCCTTCCAGATTGCTGATTTACAACATTTATTACAGTGTTTATATTCATTAAATGCAGCTTCTGTACCTACAGATTTGTAGTTTTTAAATGCCTTTCTCTTCTTTCCCATTAACTTCTTTACTTCTGTATTAAGCCACGCAGGATGATTCTTAGAGCTTCTACGTTTAGTCCTTAAGGGAATAAATTGAGAACAGTAATGATTTAATATCATTTTAAAGGACAACCATTTCTGTTCTGTGTTTTTAGCTGAAAACCTAATGCCCCAATCAATGCTCTGTAGGGCAGCCCTCAAGGCATTAAAATTAGCTTTTCCAAAATTCATGGTTTTTGTTGCCCCAGTATATTTTTGTTTTTTGCACCAGACATTAAAAGATATAACATTATGGTCACTATTACCCAGGGGTTCAATGACTTGCACATTTGCTATAAGTTCTGGGTCATTTGAGATCACTAAATCAAGAATAGCATTTTTTTCTGGTAGGCTCCTCAACAACCTGTGCTAAAAAATTGTATAAAATTGTAAAAATTTTATAAACTTATTCCCATTAACTGATCTGGCAGTACCGTTGCTCCAGTCAATATCTGGGTAATTTAAATCCCCCATTATCATTACTTTACCTAAACTAGCAGCCTTTTCTATTTGCATTAGGAGCTTTGTCTCTTCCTCCTCACTTACATTAGGGGGTCTATAGCATACTCCTACAATTAATTTGCTGGATTCTTTACAATTGGTGAAGAACTCCACCCATACGACTTCTGCCCCCTCATTTTCTAACATAACCTCCTCCTTTACTGTATATGAGCTTTTAAATCCTGCCTAACATACAGACATACCCCTCCTCCTTTTCTATTGCCTCTGTCCCTCCGAAACAAGGTATAGCCACTGATATTTACTGCCCAGTCATGCGACTCATTCAGCCATGTTTCGGCCACACCAATCACATCATATTTTCCTTCCAACACCAGCAGCTCCAGTTCTACCATTTTACCAGTCAGACTTCTTGCATTTGTAAACATACATTTAATACTGGTACCATATTGAACATATGACATGTGGTCCTCCCTATGCTTAACAGTATACCCAGCCAAATCTCCTCCCCCATTTTCCCTTTCTTTGCCCACTATCTCATCTAACCTGTCTTCCACTGAATCTTTTACTGAACCCTCCCCCCCACGCCTAGTTTAAAATCTCCTCCAACCCTCTAGCCATCTTCTCTCCCAAAACAGCTGCACCATCATCATTGAGGTGCAGCCAATCCCTAGCAAAGAGCCTGTAGCCGACTGAAAAATCAGCCCAGTTCTCCAAAAACCCCAAACCCTCCTCCCTACACCAATCTTTCAGCCACGCATTAATCTCCCTACGCTCCCGCTATCTCCTTAGCGTTGCTCGTGGCTCAGGTAATATCTCTAAGAAAATTACCTTGGAAGTCTTCGCCCTCAGCTTTGCACCTAGTTTTTTAAAATCATTTTTGAGGACTTCACCACCTCCTCGAACTTTGTCATTGGTACCTATGTGTACCAAGACCGCTGGGTCTTCCCCAGCCCCTCCCAATAATCTGTCCACTCGTTCCACCACATGCCGAACCCTAGCACCAGGCAAGAAGCAGACTGTTCGGCATGTAGGGGCCTTGCGACAGATTACCCTATCCACCTTTCTAATAATTGAATCCCCTATAACTAGAACCTGCCTTTCCTTCCTTGCACTCCCCCCACCACCCGTATTAGAGCCACTGCCTCCCGGGGTGCTCCGAGAGTCAGCCTGCTCAATACACGCCAGTTCGGAGTTTTCCTCCCCAGCATCTTCAGCCAAAACGGCGAATTTGCTGTTTTGGACAAACTGTGGACCAGCCCCCCTACTCTTCTGTCCCCTACTTCCCCTCTTGACTGTCACAAACCTTCCTCCCTCATTAGCCTCCACTGCCCCTTCTCCTCCCCCCACTCCACTAGCCCCTGCCAGTGGTTGCTCTGTGAGCCTCCTGTCATTCCCCTCGTTTGCCGATGCTCTCAGTGCTGAAAGTTCACCCCTAAAGCTGGCCATAGATGCAAAGATCCGATCGTACGAATCATCGTACGATCGGACTTTCCCATCTCCCGACCCGCCACTAACCATTCAGATCAAAGTCTTACCAGTCAGATTAGTTAAAGAACAGATCAGCAATGTTCTGCCCCTGACAGCAATCGTATGATATCTATGTCCAACCAAAGCTAGTGACAGTCTCCCACTGAAAATCGTACGATCGGCAATACACGCAGAGATATTATCGGCAGCCGACAGAAATTTTCTAACCTGTCCGATCGACCAAACGACCGATCTCCGCCGGACGAAAAATGTCGGGACATTCCACACACGTTTCGAAAATCGTACGAATCCTCGATTCGTACGATCAGGTCTTTGCGTCTATGGCCAGCTTTAGAGTCTGCAGCTCAGATTCCAAGATGAAAACCCACTGACATCTCTCACATGTAAATACTGCATGGAACTGCTGCTCCAACACCACATACATGTGACAAGACACACACTGCGTAATACCAACAAACCCACTCATATTTACACTGGGTACTTACAGTCTCCCAAATGTAATTCCTCACCAACACCTTTTTGGTTTTAAACGCCTTAAGGTTTTTAACGCTGCTTAACACTTAATTCACATGAAACTATGATTGATTATTAAACAAACCCCACCACAAATCAGGATATCTTCAAAATGTCAGCGGGACATCTGACATTGACTTCTACATAAACTCGTCAGGTCTGAGTTAGAGTACTTTTTTATTACGACTTTTCACACCATCAGAGTTTAATAAATCTCAAAAAATTCAAGGTTTTTTTGACGAAAAAATTGTGTTTTTTTCCTTTAATAGTCTGACCAGAATAAATCACACTTTAATAAATAACCTCCTTAAAGAAGAATTCAACCCTGTGGGAAAAAACACCAGCCAGTGGAGTTCCACACATCCATCTTCTGGGTCCTGGGTAAGCTGACTGGGAGATCGGCAATTTCCATGTAATTCCACGCATGCGAAGTTGACGCAGACCAGCAAACTGCTCCACCTGCGCATGTGTCTAAATACCGATCTCCCAGTCAGCTTACCGAGGACCCGGAAAATGGATGCGTGGAACTCTGCTGGCAGAATCTGCGTAGAGGGGTAAGTATAAAGTATGGGGCATTTCCAGGGGGGGGCAGTTAGCCTGTGGGGAGGAGGGAGGGTGGTCTACCTGGGGGTGCAGGGTTCGGGTTTTTTCCCACAGGGTTGAATTCTCCTTTAAGGTATGGAGATCTAAATTAAGGGAAGACTCCTTATCTGGAAAACCTCAGGTCCCAAGCATTCTGGATAACAGGTCCCATACCTGTATTTTTTTTTCCTGTTGTTTTTGAGATATAAATCATTAGAATTTGTGTGCTTCCATAAAAGGGTCTGACACCCATAAACAGCTTTTTACAAAGTGGGAAAATCTGAGCAACTTTGCAATATTAATTAATTACAATTCATTATGCACAAAACAGAATTTGGGTGGAGGACCCCTTTAAATAAACATTTTTATTTACTGTAAACAACTCAACATGACCATCCTGACTGATTTACATGTACTGTGCATGTCTGCTGGTTCATGGATCAGCCCCATATGAAACCCTTATTTGCCAGGGCTCCATATCTGTTACTGTAAGGTGCATTGGCAGATTAGGAAAAACTGAAATTATCTAGGTACAAGTCACTAAGGTGCTTCTGATTGGAACAAATGAAAAAGAAGTCACATTATTACTAATGGGCACTCACTAAAAAGGTACGTTTTATTTAGCTACAGTAAAAATCAAAAATTGTATCAATCCCCCTTAACTTTTAGTATGATGTATAAAGTGATATTCTGAGACAATTTGCAATTGGGTTTTTTTTAATTGTGGTTATTGAGTTTTTTAGTTATTTATTCAGCAGCTCTCCAGATTGTACTTTCAGCAATCTGGTTGCTAGGGCCAAAATTACCCTAGCAACCATTAATTTATTTGAATAAGAGACTAGAATATCAATAGAGGAGGTCCCATATAGACAGATGAGTATGCAAAGCACCAAAGTGAGTAACGAAGGGTGCCTGGGCCTATGGGGAAGTACTGGGAGCAGAGGGGACCCTGGACTGGCTACATAGGGTGGAAGGATTGGTTGATGGCACTAAGGGAGAGCTGTTATAAATATGGGAAGCTGCTTAGCCTCCTCCCCTTGTGACGTCAAGGGCACCTGGAGCGCTGTGCTGGCTGGCAGCGTGTCTACTCTCCCCTAATAGCGGCCAATTATCCCACCCCCACCCATTTTATATAACAAATATTATCATTGTCACAGTTGTTGGCGGGTAATTGCTTTTTGTCCTTGCCATTTGAGTATGGCCAGTAGGTTTTTCCCTTTACATGCCCACTGCGGCTGCAGTGGCTGGCATCTGTGGTAACCTGGGCTTGGCATAACGTGGCAAGGACAGGGTTATCGGTTTTTTGGCAAATATGGTTTTAATAAAAGCTGTTGCCAACCTCCACCCACGAAAAGGGAAAACTGAGTCTTGTGTTTTATTTAAATGTTAGCTCACAAGCGACTGCCCCCCGCAGTCCTAAAAATTAGCAATACTGATAAAATTGTAGTCTTAAAGAGAATTTGTTTATTGGATGGGGTCAGTAACCCCCATGCGAAAGCTGGAAAGAGTCAGAAGCGAAAGGCAAATATTTCCAAAAAGTATAAAAAAAAGGCCAGCTAAAAAAGTTGAATAGAATTAGCCATCATATATCATACTAAAAGTTAGTGAACCAACCCTTTAAGAAATTCTTAATTCCTTATAAATTGTTCTTACTGCCACGTAAACCACTTAAAGGGGCAGTTCACCTTTGAGGTAACTTTTAGTATGTTATAGAATATATAATTTCTAGCTACCTTGCAATTGGTCTTCATTATTTATATGTAATACTTTTTGAGCTATTTGCCCTTTTCTTCTGATCTTTTCCAACTTTCAAATGGGGGTCACTGACCTTATCTTAAAACAAATGCTCTGTAAGACTACAAATGTATTGCTATTGCTTCTTTTTATTACTCATCTTTCTATTCAGGCCTCTCCTATTCATATTCCAGTCTCTTACTCAAATCAGTGCATGGTTGCTAGGGTAATTTGGATCCTAGCAACCAGATTGTTGAAACTGCAAATTGATGAGCTGCCTAAAAAAAAGCTAAATAACCCAAAAACCACAAATAATAAAAAATGAAAACCAATTGCAAATTGTCTCAACATGTCACTTTCTACATCATACTAAAAGTTAATTTAAAGGTGAACAACCCCTTTAAAAAGTATGAATATAGTAGTACCATGAGTGTGCCTACTATCCAGTTTTGTACCTTAGCATTCAACACATAGCATTTCATTAAAACTTAATTTAAATTAAACTATATTGAATATATTTTAGCAGTGGACCTTATAATGGGAATGTATTTATTGGTTTTACAGCCCCTTTAAGGAATGGCTTTCATTGCCTGCCTGTTTGCCCCATCTATCCTATATTTTCCAGTTTCTGCCTTCCTGTATTGTTAACTTACTAGTGCCAGTAATAAAGAGGTCCACAACCCAAACTTTGAGCCAGCGGCCTGATGGACATAACAACCATAAATCTGTAAAGAGTTAAAGGTTAATTTTAGTCTAGCCCCTTAAAAATATTTGTTGTAGCAATAGTCCTATCTTACATGTAATAAGTATTCATATTTGGATTGTAGGGAGAAAATGGCATTTCACCTTTTTTTTAACCACTTAGGTAATAAACTCATAAATATCTTATCTGTTATCTAATATGCAAATGTGAGCCCTACAGCCCTTATAAAACTGAACAGCAGTCCGTATGGATACTTAGTGTAGCGCTATAGTAAACTGACTTTACTGTGGTCAGTTTAAGCTACTATCGGTGTGGGGTAATACCACATATGAAGCCCTCTCTCTCAGGGGTAAGCACTCGCAGCAGGGTGGAGGCGGGGTGGAGGCAGGGTGTAGTGCAACTGTAACCAGGTGCAATAGCACAATGATGGGCGCCAGTAGTTCTTTAACGCTTAAACAATGAACTGTCTTTATTTAACATAGCACATATCCACAATGGAGCTTAGAACAATCAGACAGCATAAAGGTAGCATCTACTCACAGTACCAGTATAGACTGAATCCCTGCAGGCCAGGGAATATACAGCAGAGAGAGAGTTGCAGCTTGTGAGGGGTATTGCCCAGTTTTCAGGATATCTTTCAGTGGCAGTCTAGGGGAATTCCTACCATCCTTAGTCTCAACACTTTAGTCCCTACTCAGGGTCAGTAATACCCTGGGATCTTAATCCCTCTAATATCCTCGTCAGAGCCTTACCTTTCCATGTGGCAGGGCGTGTTGAGGGGGGAGGCATCACTAGAGCAGAGAGTGCTAGTTCTGCTCTTTATTTTACCAGCTGCTGATTTTCACAGCCCCTGGTAACTGATAGGCTGCTGCCAAGTAAAGGGGTTGTTCATCTTTGGTGTTAACTTTTATTATGACGTAGAGAGTGTTATTCTGAGACAACTTGCAATTGGTTTTAATTTTTTATTATTTTTGGTTTTTGAGTTATTTAGCTTTTTATTCAGCCGCTCTCCAGTTTGCAATCAACCATCTGGTTGCTAGGGTCCAGATTCCCCTAGCAACCATGCATTGATTTGAATAAGAGGCTGGAATATGAATAGGAGAGTCCGGAATAGAAAGATGAGTAATAAAAATGTAGTACTAACAATACATTTGTAGCCTTACAGGGCATTTGTTTTTGGAGTGGGTCAGTGACCCCCAGTTGAAAGTTGGGAAGAGACAGAAGAAGGCAAATCATTCAAAAACTATAAAAAAAAGACCAATTGAAAAGTTTCTTAGAATTAGCCATTGTATAACATACTAAAAGTTAACTTGAAGGTGACCCACCCCTTAGCGCCTCTGCCTATGTACAATCAGCAAATAAACACTCCATTACAGATTTCATGCAGAGTCACAATATTTTAAGGACTGATGACGACCATCCGTCAGGAGGATTACTGTAAACTGGATCTAAACTGTGAAGTTCTTAAGACCCCGCTAAATGTTTTGATCATTTTCTCATTCAAATATTAGTGAAAAAAGCACAAACCTGTAATAATAGTTGTTTTAAATTAAACGTATTCGGTATAACCTAACAGTATCAAAATGGTCCATAATGCATTTTAAACTGCTTGCATATGAAACTATAATGTAATCAGAGCTGGCAATCTGTTTAGTGAATGAATATACGGCACTTTAGCAGATTGGGTAGGTAAGATTCAGTGCATAAATGTTATTAAAGGATTAAAGGTAGTACCGGAAACTGGGATATATTGAGTGGATATAAAAGGCATGTCACAAACCACAAAACTACCTTCCCCCCATAGTTAAGCTTGGTACAAAAAGCACTGATAGTAAATGTTTTTTTACCCTTGAAAGCCATTCTATATAATCCTTTCACTTTCTTTATCTCTCATATCTTTTGTTTGTCTTCTGTACTGATTTCCCTGTGGGTTTTATTTTTTATCTTTGCCCACAGGGAGACTGTCCAGGCTGCTTTACCTGTCGATCCTGAATGGTTTCTGTTTCATGTATAGCCCAGGGGCATTCGATAACAATGCTTTAACAACTGTGTGTGAAGGCACAACTGTTTGCTGGAACATCTGCAGCTACTACTCCTTTTAGGGTAAGGTCACACTGGGAGTTTTGGGGAGATTTAGTCGCCTGGCGACTAATCGCCTCGTCTTTGCGGCGATCAATCTCCCCAAACACCTTCCCTCACTCTGCGCTGGCTAAAATGAAAAATCGCCGGCGCTAATCACACGCGGCAATTCGTTTTCCGAAGTCGCCCGAAGTTTCCTCGTTTCCTCGTGTGATTCGTGCCGGCAATTTTTCATTTTAGCCAGAGCAGAGTGAGGGAAGGCGTTTGGGGAGATTGGTCGCCGCAAAGACGAGGTGATTAGTTGTCAGGCGACTAAATCTCCCCAAAACGCCCAGTGTGTCTTCTGACAGCATTAAGACAGAGTTGCTTTAAAGTGAATGGTTTGGTTCACCCTTCAGTTTAATCAATCCCAGCATTGCTGAGCTAGGTCTTAAACTCTGAAAATAGATAGTATGACCAGCCGCCTTATTTATTTAAAGGGCAAGTCAACCTCAAAATAAAAATTTGCCTAATAAAAGAAAACAGAATTCTGTTATAAATTTTTTCAATTAATAACATCGGGATCAAAATAATTTTTACTGGCACCAGACCTCAGCGCATCCCCAGCTGTGAAGGTGACAACTCACCAGACCTCAATGCACGCCCAGCTGTGGAAGTGACATCACACGTATGAATTATGACATCATTAGTGCCACCAATGTGCAAAAAATGTGCTCCTAGCCTTACACAGGTACTTACAGAGATTTTATTTTCCTTGACTGCAACATGGCAGTTGGCTACTATGGGTTAATCCCCCCCACCTGCTACGTGTATGGACAGTAAGAAAAACATAATTCCATAGTTTCATTTGATTAGGGTCATCCAGTGCGTAATTACTGCTTTTTTAGCAAAGAACATGAGCATGCATAACTCTGGCCACATTGGTATGTAGTATCTCATCTATCACTCCTAACAAACAGACTGCTGTGACCAATTTATTTGCTAGGCTCTCCATTCTTTTAGACCAGAATTCCTGCATGGGGGGGGGGACAGGATCAGGCCATATGAATAAAATAGTCCCCAGGAGGTTTGCACCGTGGGCAGAAGTCATCTTGCCTCCTACCAAATGTAATCAACTTAAGGGGGTTATGTAGGTTTGGTGGAGGAATTTGTACTATATGAGGATATTTTTATTGAGATTAGAAAATTATAGGCATCTCTATGGCTTTCTTCCATTGTTCAGGAACGAGTCCTGAAATTGCCTGCACCCAAAAGTGGTAGGCTTGGTCGAAGGGTGGTTTGACTGTTCCCATAATCTCTATAAATTCTTGATAGGAGTTTAGCTGGGAATGGAGTGTAGAGGGAATCCTCTGGGGCTACTGTAGCCACTGTATGGGAGAGAGTATGGAACTGAGCGTGAAAGGAGTGCCTAAAATGGTCGTATCTATAAAGTTGGACCTGTTAGCCTTAGACTTTCCCTTGCAACTCTTGGTATGTGGGAAACTGAAGACTGGCTATAAGCTCAGTAAGTTTTTAAAAGCCCAGCTTTGGCCATTAAACAAAATCTTGTAGTTTGTGTAACACCTTGGTCCAGGAGCTTCAGCAGCAGAGAGGCAGTCCTCTGGCATGTAGCGGGAGCAACAGGAGGGGAAAAATATTGGCGGCCGGGGGGAGCAGAAGCAAGCTTTTTATTTGTTCATTTGTCCATACACGTAGCGGGGGGGATTAACCCATAGTAGCCCACTGCCATGTGAAAGGAACAGGAAACACACACACCCCCAAATGAGTAGCCGGATTGCCTCACAAGTCTCTGATGGCAGCTGGGAATTTTCAAAAATGCCCCCCTAGACACAGGCCTTCGGGTGCCTAGATATAGAAATCTGACTGAATGCAATATGGTCACAGTAACTGAGGACCAATTTGCACTGACATAACTGGTTAGGCCACAGGCGTTGACACTAAAGTATACTAAGTAGTATACTAAGAGCTAAACTGGCACATGCTGTGAAAATTACATTAATGGAAATATTTCAGAACAGATTAAATTGCTGTTCAAGAACAACTTTTGTCCTGAACAGCACAGTACCTTGGTGGGCAGCAGTTCTGCTTTACGATGCTGGGGTCCTCAGTTTTGATTCCAGGTTGGGCTCTATCTACTAGGAATTTGTATGTTCTTTCCACATACCTTCTCCCACACTCAAAAAACATACAGATATTTGGCTCCTCATAAAATTTAGGAGCCAAATAGTAAAAACTGCTTGGGCAGGGAATGGTGTATAACCTCTGTAAAGTACTGGATACATATGCCAGCTCTATACACATAATTATACCTGAACACAATTTCAAATGCCAAAAATCTTTGAAAAAAATGCAAATTCCATTGGCAGGATTGAAAAATTATAATATTTTAGAATAGTTGTGAATGATTTAAATCTCTGAATAAAGCTGGTTCCAGTCTTATTTTTTTTCATAGTAAACAGGGCCGGAACTAGGAGTAGGCAGAGTAGGCACGTGCCTAGGGCGCAAAGCTGGGAGGGCACCAGGCACATACCTCCTCTGTCGCCTACCCAAAAGCTGGCCATAGATGTTGAGATTTTTAAAAGATTAGATCCTGATCGTGAGACCACGATCTTCTCAGAACGATCGTACGATCGTACGAATTTACCATCAACTAAAAAGACCAATTTGCCAGGAAAACAAAGGGGAGCTGCCTGCTTGGCCCTGCAAACATAGTTAGATTGCACTGGGACCGACAAAGATTTTTTGACCTGGCCGATCAATTTGCTGACAGATGTCGGCCGAAAAATTGTAAGATGTACGATCGTTCGAATCCCACTAACTGCACAATAATTTCGAAGGATCAGTTGGGCTTCCCTAAAATCGGTCGTTCGGCAAGAAGAATTGTCGCGTCTATGGGGAGCTTAAGTCCGGTTCCCTTCTCTGGCCGACTCTGCATTTTTTCTCACTGCTTTGCGCTTCTGAGTATGCACGCGAACTTGAATTTGCGCATGTGCACGCAAGCGCAAATTCGTGAAGGCGTCGTGACTGCCGGGCTTGCCTAGGGCGCCAGCCCAGCGTGGCCCGGCACTGGTTGTACATACAGAGCTTGAAAGTGTTAACAATAGGCACTCATATGAAATGAAGGGGGTACCTGAAAATGGAAGCAAAGGTTATGGCACGGCCATGCCATCTGTACATCTCAGAAAAGATTTTACACATTGCATAAAACAACTCATTACAAGCTCAACACAAATAACCTTAATAATATAAAAATCATAATGTTAGCCATTCCAAAATTAATGATTAAAAAATATTGCAATATCTGCAATTTGCTGTTTCACTGTCACTGTCTGCAGAAAACACTGCAATAAAAAGCTATATCCATGGAAACTACAAAGAACGCTGTAAAAGTTATACAGTATGTTATACAGTATGTTTATCATATTCAGTACTTTAGAACAATAAATAAAGCATTATATATGCTCGCCTGCTCAGGTGATACAAGTGCAATGAACATTATCTTTATAGGGCGGCAGTCATCAAAAATTATGTTTTTGTGATTGCTTGAAAACAATGTGTGGTTTAATGAATGAGAGTAATGCTAGAAAAATGTATGTACTTTAATTTTAAATAAAAAATTGCCACTTTTCATACATCGTGAAGCTGCTTTAGCATTATGAAATCTCCTTAATCCCCTGTATTGTTCACACCTGTGATCCTCCTGCATTGTTCACCCTTGTGACACCTCTATTGTTTATATCCTAAAGGCCTGTACTGTTCACACCTGAGATCCAGACTGAAACTGCCCACATTGTTCACCTGTTAACACCTTATTCAAAATGCTAATGGGGCACCAGTACTGTGTCACTGTATGTAGTACATATTAGAATGATAGCTTTCCCTGTCTCTTGCTCTGTTCTGCCTTCCCTCCCTGTGTGTGCCATTCTCTGCTTACTCAGTGCTACTTGTGTGCGCCATTCTCTGCTTGCCCAGTGCTGCTTGTGTGCGCCATTCTCTGCTGGGCCAGTGCTGCTTTTGTGTGCCATTCTCTGCTTGCCCTACACTACCCGTGGAATGTAAGCCTGTTAGGGTTTTGTTCTTGGGGTTTGCTAGCATTTTGAAATTGTTGTTAAGGGCCCCTAAGGTGTTTAATCATGTGTTGGGCGGTTGTTGTATTATCCACAGGGGAGGATGAGGCATATGGATTTAAGGGTATGTTTTAAAATGACTTCAATTTTTCACATATGAGTGATGAGGGATTTCCCTGCAGTGAGCACCAACCATTTGGTTTTTAGGTGTGCTACCACCGTTAATGTGGATATGATCTTAAAAGTTCTTCTGGTAACATGGGTGTGGTTTACAGTGGGTGTGGTTTAAAATGGGGAGTGGCAAACACTGACCTCATAACCACATAGGCCAGTAAAATTTTGGCCCTCGGTACCACAGAAGTTGGACAGCACTGCCTTGTAGCACTAGTAGTCTTCTATTCTTTTGCAGATTTTAGTGACTGCCTTAGCCAAGAATAGAATGGAGGTTTGGCCTGTATGACCAGGTACCCAAGGGTAAGATTAGATAGATCTATAGCCAGTTAATTATGATCAAATGTTTTTTTCCAGTTCTATTTAAGCATGTGCTTGTATAATACCTATGGTAGGCTTGTAACACAGTAAGTTAAGTTGAAAAAAGACACCCGTCCCTCAAGTTCAACCTTTAAGTCAATATATAACCTGCCTAACTGCTAGTTGATCCAGAGGGAGGCAAAACCCCATTTGAAGCCTTTTCAATTTTCCTCAGAGGGGAAAAAAAATTACTTCAATGACACAAGAAGGAGTAGTCCCTGGATCAACTTGTACTACAATCTATCTTTTATAACCCTGTATTCCCTCCCTTAATAAAAAGCCACCCAACTCCTTCTTAAAGCTGTCTAATATATCAGCCTGTACAACTGATTCAGGGAGAAAATTCCACATCTTCACAGCTCTCACTGTAAAAAAAAAAAACTCCAATCGGAATGGGTGACCTCATATCAAATGGAAAGACCTACTGGTAAATAAAACATTAGAGAGATTATTATATGATCCCCGTATATATTTATACATAGTTATCATATCACCCCTTTAGCGCCTCTTCTCCAGTGTGAACAACCCCAACTTGGCCAGTCTTTCCTCATAGCTAAGATTTTCCATACCTTTTACCAGTTTAGTTGCCCTTCTCTGGACACTCTCTAATTTAATAAAGTCCTGTTTGAGTGCTGGAGACCAAAACTGTACAGCATATTCTAGATGGGGCTGTACCAGTGCTCTGTACAGTGGAAGAATAATCCCCTCCTTCCACAAATCGATGCCCCTTTTAATACAGCTCAAGACTTTATTTGTGCTTGATATTGCTGATTGGCATTGCTTGCTACAGCCAAGTTTCATGTGCAAATGACTTCATTAAGCCCAACAGACCTTAGTTTAGAAAGAAGTCATTTGTGGGGCACAGTATCAAACACTTTGACAAAATTCAAATGATCACATCTACTGCTCCCCCACTGTCCAGCATCTTACTTACCTCATCATAAAAAACAATCATATCTGACATGACCTATCCTTTATAAAACCATGCTGATTGCTGCTCATAATGCCATTCACTAGGCCAAAATATTGAATGTCATCCCTTAACAAGCCTTCAAATAATTTGGCCACAACAGATGAAGTTTATTGGCCTATAATTGCCAATCTGAGATTGTAATCCATTTTTAAATATTGTAATGACATCAGTTTTTCTCCAAACCATAGGTACCATACCATATAAAATCAAATCTGAGAAAATGAGAAATAGAGGCCGGTCTAACACTGAACTAAGCTCTCTTAGAACCCAGGGGTATATGCAATCTGGCCCTGGTTCCTTATCTACATTGTAGATAGATAGGTAGAAAGATTAGGGTTGCCACCTGTCCTGATTTCACCTGGACAGCCCTGTATCTGGAACGGCTGTCCGGGTGAAACCTTCCTAATTAGGAAATCTGGATAGGACATTGAAAATAATTACATGTTGATCAGCCAATCGTTGATTGCCATGTCATCAGTCCGGCCCCCAACATCAGTAGTCCCTTCTCTGAGATCACCAGCCCCGCACCGACATCTCCAGCTCTGCCCCACCTCCAATGTCATCCACCCCACCCCCTGCCTTTCTTCCGGATGCAGAAAAGATGGCAACCCTAAGTTCAGTTCTCATTCCTTTCTTTGGTTTCTCTCGCATACTTTTCCTCTCACTTACTGTTCATGCCTTCTATCCAGCCTGCCTCTCTGCCTTTAAGGTACACTGTAATGTAAACATGCAGATACTACAGGTCTGGTGCCACACTAGGCCTCAGTCTGCTCTGCCTACCCTCAATTGGTGAATAAGTAGAAGGTACTGCAGTACTGAGCATGAGCTGAATGCAGAGATTCAAGTACTCCCATCACCCCTCAGCTATGTTGCTGTATTTCGATGGCAAACACAGTATCTGATGGCGGTGGAAATTCTATTTTCAGCACATTTTCATTTACCATGTAGCCACCCAAGGGCCACCTCCCTACAGCTACCACCATAGGCAAGGGCTGTCACATGCTTATAGCAGATTAAACCTAATTATTGTCAATATGATTTATGATTTCTACATCATATTGAATTTTAATTCCAAAGTGAAATACCCCTTTGATTAAATAAAATTGGGTTAATGTGCACTAATATAACACACTTTAAAGCTGCTGGTCCCCTATCATCAGTCAGAGATCCGTGCTGAATGCACAGGAGTACCAGTGCTTCACTGGATTCTTTCACTGTGCTTTTGCTTTGCTTGTGAAACTTGTCCTTGTGCAATAAGTCAATATTTGATAAAGGGAATTGGAAGTATAAACTAATGGGCTGTCCTTGTGATAAATGATGAGTTAATTTCCTCCTCCATATTTAATTGCATTACAGACATTTGGGCCCTCTCTAATCATTTACATATCTTGCCCCACCTTAGAAAACGTATGATTATTTTGATTTTGATGTTTCCAATGGATCTGCTTCATTGTTTGCAATGAATGGTTTGGCAGAAACAGAGCTTTTGTTTTGTTACCTTTTGCCCAGTTATCCAGTAGTTTTATGAATTTTTAACAATATAGACAGGCAACTCCCTTGGAATGTCAGACAAGTCAGTTTATGCTGTTTTAACAAGTTCACTACAGTGAACATATATATGCACAGCTGACGATACTATACATAGAATTAGATACAACAAAACGTAATTATGTTAAAGAGGTAGATCATATTTACGTTAACTTTAAGCATGCTATAGAATAGCCTATTCATAGCAACTTTTTATATATCTCTTTATATCTTATTTTGTATAGTTTTTTTAAAAAATATTTGTCCTCTAATTCAGCTTCTGCTTTTCAGCTTCCAGTTTAAAATGCTGCCTGGATTGATGGGGTGTTACTAATCTCAGGAGCCAAAAAACTTGGTGAGTCTATACTATTACTGTTATTTTTACTTTCTAAAACTTTCTATATAGGCCCTCTTTTATTCATCTTTCAGTCTGTTATTCAAATCATTGTCTGGTTGCTAAGATAAATTGGGCACTAGAAACCAGAAAAAGAGCTAACATTCCAAAGTGGAGAAGCTGCTGAACAAATACAAAAATATAAAATAAAGACAAATTGTCATTGTCTCAAATGTAAAAAATAACAAGTAGAAAGTATTCGGTTTAGTGCACTTGACCAAAGTATTTTTAGACATTTTAGTAAAGAATAAGTCAGTTATAGCAGAATTGTATTTTTCTATATATTTTTTCAGCTAAACTCTTTATGTGTATTTCAGCCTTATTTATATAAAACACCACTTTGCAGCTCTACAAATCAGAATCAGAATACAAGGTACAGTGCATTCTGTATGCCTGTCAGTAGGTGGCATTTCTGTTCTGTTCCTATAGGGCTGCTGTTTTATGTTACTATCATTATTATTATTATTTTATTTGTCCCACTTCTGCTCGTGCAAACAAATAGGGGACTACAAAAACCAACCCTGCCTCTCTTTATGTTCTGCTTAAGTGTGAATTTGTCTGTTTCCTACCAATTTGAATTTGAAATGTGATTGCGACTATACTCGTACACCAGCAATTCTCAGACATCAGACAAAACCGGGATTCAAGTCACATTAAACATTCCTTGCTTTAATATTTGCATTTCTATAAGATTGGAAATGGGATCTTCCATATTTAATCAAGCTCTAGGGACTCACTGTACCCAAGTACTGCATTAAGCATTGCCTCTAGCTCGCAGTGACTTGTATACAACAATAAATATAACCTGCAAAAACTTGCTATTTCAGTGGCTGTCACAGCCACACCTAAGGACCAGATTTTCAGGCATACTAGCTTACCAGATCACTTAAAATTCAGGGACACGTCTAGACATTGCAGTTAGAAGGGACTCACTGGTTGCAATTTCATTTAAATGCAATAATTGTAGCCTTGCAACATGGATTAATTAGATGTGTTTACAAACAGGGGAATTCTTGTTGCATAGCCTCTTTACTTATCATTTACTTATCATTGATTGCTCAGTGAAAATTACCCTAAAACATTGTGTTACCTACTGAGCAACACTTAATAAACCCTCTTATTAACTCTATTTGTAGAATACATTGAGCACTGAAGTTGTGGGAAATGTATAAGAATAGGTTTACATATAAATTTAAGTCCAGTCTGCACGGCTGACTGTTCATTAGGGCTGTGAACTACAGTTACCCTGGTGACAAAATATAGACCTTTAGCCTTTATTCAATGCAACCAGGAACACACAGTGTGATTGTTTATGAAGGTGTGACAATATGAAAAGAAATGAAAGAAAAAGAAAGGAAGAATAAAAAATAGATCCTGCCATTATTTTTTGCCAGTGACTAATTGGCTCTAAAAATGTAGGCTCTAAAAATGTAATCAGCCCCACCAATTAATAAGATTCATATACACAATGATGATAAGGGTTCATATACACAATGATAATAACTGTTCAGCCATTTACTGTAGCAATAGGGGATATAAATGCAATTTAGAAATATGTTTTTTCTAGTGCACTGTTTTTACTAGGATCACCGAGATA
The DNA here is from genome assembly GCF_017654675.1 of Xenopus laevis. NCBI lineage: Eukaryota > Metazoa > Chordata > Amphibia > Anura > Pipidae > Xenopus > Xenopus laevis. Next base: position 112,426,432 of record NC_054374.1, on the reverse strand, counting down.
TTATATGTTGAAACACTGCAGCACCATCTTTTTCTACATAGAAATCTGCAGTTCCAACAGTGAGCTGTAAAGAGCCACAGAGTTTACCTGCTCACTTGGGGGCAGATTTACTAGAGGGCGAAGTGACTAACGCTGGTGATGATTCGGCCAGCGTTACCGTTTTTAGGCACTTCACCGATTTACTAACGGGCGCAGGCATAACTTCGCTAGAGAAAGAGACAGACGCTAGTGCTCATCCGCACTCTATCGCCAGGCGAATTTTTGCTCTGGCGAATGGACCTTACTCTGCAAATTCACTAAAATGCGGATTATACTGAATGTTACCTCTTTTGCCAGACTTGCCTTCGCTAGCTCAGATTAGGCGAAGTGCATTGGAGCACATAGATCTTCTCAGGGGCATAACTACCAGTTTCACTGACTGTCCAGTGTCCACAGACACTCTCTTACTAGAACCAATTAAAGTGAGGGCGTTGACAGGAAAGTACTGAGGGGTAAAGGTACACATAGACGCAAAGATTTTTCTTTGCTGAACGACCGATTTTATTGAAGTCCGACCAATTCGTCAAATTATCGTGAAGTTAGTGGGATTTGAACGATCGTACATCTTATGATTTTTCGTCCGACATCTGTCAGAAAATTGATCGGCCAGGTTAAAAAATCTTTATCGGTCCCAGTTAGGGTTGCCATCTTTTCTAGAAAAAATTACCGGCCTTAGCCCCGCCCAAAGCAGTCCGACACTGAATTGCCGGCATTATTTTAATACTGCCACTGCCTCGATACCTGTTTTTCCGACTGGGTGGCAACCTTAAGCTGGCAATAGACGCAAAGATCTCATCGTACAAATTGAGGATTCGTACGATTTTTGGAACGTGTGTGGAAAATCCTGACATTTTTCGTCCGGCAGAGATTGGTCGTTTGGTCGATCGGACAGGTTAGAAAATTTTTGTCGGCTGCGGGTAATATCTCTGCTTGTATTGCCAATCGTATGATTTTCAGTGGGAGACTGTCACTAGCTTTGTCTATCGTACAATTGCTGTCAGGGGCAGAACCATACTTCCCAACATTTTGGAAGTAAAAAGAGGGACAAAAATTTTTTTCTCGCACGAAGCGCAGCATTTTTTGACCACACCCCTTTCTGTGGCCACACCCCCTACTTACCATGTTTGTTTTACAAAATTTGGCAGGTTATGAAAGTTTGAAAATATTTCTCCTTATCTAAACTGTGTTTTTGTGTCTAAAAATTTAAAAAGTATCTTATTTGCACCTGTTAGCTGTTCTGGGCTCTCTGCTAAAAGCCAATTAAGTGAGAAACTTTGTTTCTTTTTCTGGCTGTTCAGTGCAGAGAAAAGAGGGACTTTCCAGTACAAATGAGGGACTGCGGGTTGAGCTGTCAAAAGAGGGACTGCCCCTCTGAAAAAGGGACAGTTGGGAGGTATGGCAGAACATCGGCTGATCTGTTCCCTTAACTACTTTATTTGGTCGGAATGGTAAGAATTTGATCTGAATGGTTAGTGGCAGGTCGGGAGATGGGAAATCCGATCGTACGATGATTCGTACGATTGGATTTTTGCGTCTGTGGCCATCTTTAGTCCCAGTGCAATCTATCAATGTTTGTAGGGCCGAGCAGGCAGCTACCCTTCAGTTTTCCTGGCAATATCGCCTGAAATGGTCTTTTTAGTTGATGGACACATCGTACATTTAAACAATCATTTCGAGATAATCGTGGTCTCGCGATAACGATTTTTAAAAATCTTTACATCTATGGCTATGGCTTTAGAGGAAAGGTTGTTTAGCCCACAACAATGATGGCGGAAGTCTGAGGCATGACATCCTTCAGAGGAGGGGCCAGGGATGACATCACACAGAGGCGGAAGAATGGGGAAAAGGTGGGATCTGACAAGAGAAAGTAAGAGGGGTTGTGGTAGAAAGGAGGGAGGAGTATAAATGAGGCAGGCGGGACCTGTCAGCAGAAAGTTAAGGGGAGATCGCTTAACTGTTAAAGCAGTGGGGGAGGTGGGATAAGGATTTCTTCAATATGGAGATTTTAGAAGAGGGGAGAGAGAACAGGACTCACTTAAGATTTTTTAGACAAATGTCCTAAAATGGACACTGTATGTACCAAGGCACCAGTGACAAGAAGAACTAATAATGTAGTGACCAATGAAGTGTTTCAGTTGTGAAAGCTGTGGGGCGGGTGTGTGTTACACGCTGTATGAGACTGAATGCACTCATACATAGACCGACTAGTTCCCTTTCCCACAGGCACGTTCATTTGAGTGACAAAAGCAGCATAGTGTGAGCAAACAGCAGAGACTAGCAGAGACCAGCAGAGATTAGGAACGCTGACAAGTTCCCTTGTCCCGCCCTCCTGTGCTCCCACCCCCTGTGCCTGGCTCACTGACACACGGCAACTCTCACACATCCTCCTTCCTCGCCTCTAGCAGCGTGATCAGCACGGACTGAGAGCAGCTTCATCCTGTGAGCCTGTCACCGCCTCAGCAAGGTAAGAGCCATTAGGGGAAGCTGTCTCCTGTATTTACCTCGCTTTACTGCTAGAGCCGTGCGTGGGGCGGGTGGATGGGCAGCCTGAAGCTGGGATGGGCCTGGGATCGGTGTGTGCAACAAGCAGGGATTTCCATGGCTCGGCCGCTCCCTGTTGTGCAGTGGGCTCGTGGCTGGATGACAGCGCTTCCTTGTGTAGGGTGCGGGGGGAGGGGACCCCAATCACTGCCTCATCCTGTCACTGCTTCCCTTTTAAAGCTGGCCATAGATGCAAAGATCCTATAGTTCGAATCCTCCAACGATCGGACTTCCCCATTTCCCGACTTGCCACTAACCATTCCGATCACATAAAGTAGTATAAGAACAGATCAGCCGATGTTCTGCCCCTGACAGCAATCGTATTGGCAGCCGTCAGAAATCTTTAAACCTGGCTGATCGACCAAACGAGCGATCTCTGTGGGACTAAAAATGTCAGGACTCTCCACACACGGTTCTGAAAATTGTACAAATTGCTGATTTGTACAATCGGATCTTTGCGTCTATGGCCATCTTAACGCTACAATCTGCCATGGATGCCATGCGGTGCTCTGGTGCCTTGCTTCCAAGTCATTATAGAGCAGGGGTGGCCAAAAGGTGGATCTACCTGTAGACCTTTAGCTGGTGATCAGTAGATCTCAAGACACTGTCAGCAAAATCACCCTCCTGTTTCGTGCTTTATTTCAGATATTTATTCTGTTACGGTTACATAAGAAATAGTCGTTTATGAAATATAGCAATATATATTTCTATGTAGTAGTGTTGTTCTGTTAGGTGGTTTTGGGCCGGCATCCACACATATTGGGGGTTACAGACAGCTTAAGACGGAACTTTTTTTTTTTCTTCCGGCTACATAGCCTGCGACCCTAGCAGCCTGTATTTATAGGTGCCTGCTTTGTGACATCAGAGATGTGCAGGTCTATAAATACAGGTGGTGTGCTGGGTCAGGTTGGGAGCAAATGGGTTATTGTCTGGCAGGCCCGGACTGGCAATCTGTGGGTTCTGGCAAATGCCAGAGGGGCTGCTGTATGGCTCCATAGAAAGTTACCATATAGTGGGCTGGTAGGGGGCTGTTTGGGCTGGTAGGAGGATGTTTGGGCCTCTGTATACTTGGAATGACAGGGCCTATTTGGACTCCCAGTCCAGGCCTGTTGTCTGGTGCAGGTTGACAAAAATAGACCCACTCCTCACTAGTGTGCAACACCCTGTTGCACAGAACACAGGAGATTACACATGGTTCCATACTTGCATTATTATTTATCTTCATATCTGTATTTTGCCATACTGCATACTTAGCCAAATTAAAAGGAAATGTCATCTCTAAACTCCAGGGAAACACTGTCGCAGTCCCCCGGTGGCCAAATTATTATGATAAAAGGTACGTATCTTTTGGCTGATTTATCTCTGGAAAACAGGGATATATTTGTGTGTCACTCTGAAATAATGTCACAAATTCACTTTTCACAATTCATTATTGGCCACTGCCATGTCCCTGTGGCTGGGATATGTACATTCCCACGTGGGAAAGAACTATTTGTGTTACACACAAAGTGTGTTAGTGATGGGGGTCCTGGTCCTAGCATTGCTAGTATGAACTCTGATAGTTACAGTCAGAATGCACACAAACAATATATATATATATATATATATATATATATATATATATATATATATATATATATATATATATATATATACTCACAATACTGGAGCACTCATGCAAAAAAACAGCTGCCTGGGTGCAGTATTCAAAGATTATGAAGACCAAAAATACTGTACAAAAACCGCACTCACAGGACTTTATACAGGTGCAAAAAAGATCTGTTTATTTTTTACGACGTTTCGGCTTCTCTTACTGAAGCCTTTTCACCACTTGAAAAAGGCTTCAGTAAGAGAAGCCGAAACGTCGTAAAAAATAAACAGATCTTTTTTGCACCTGTATAAAGTCCTGTGAGTGCGGTTTTTGTACAGTATTTTTGGTATATATATATATATACACACACAGTAGAACCCCCATTTTACGTTTTTTCAGGGGACCAGAAAATAATGCTGTAAAATCCAGGCAAATGTTAAATCAGGGAAATATATTATGCATAATATATAGGTGGGACCACAAAACAACAATATAAAATGAGGGAAAACTTAAAATCAGAGGATGTAAAATGGGGGTTCTACTGTATATAGTCGAGGCCATAGGCAACGGCGACTTATGACTTGAACTGGGTCTTGTAACCCTTAGAAACTAATTAGCAGATGACATTTATCTGTTTAAAAAGCAAACGTTTTGAAACTCACACAGGACATTTTTACTTTATAGGTAAGATGTGAGAATGATGCACCCAACAAGACATTGGGTTGGTGAAGGTGCTTAAACAAGATCTAATTCTGGTTATAGATTTTAACTGAATCCATGTTTACGTAGCCAGTTATGTCATGCAGTGCTACAATAAAGTAATGTTGTGGAGGGCAGGTGTGTCTATTCCCTTGTCACCATCCTCCATGAGCACAGTCCCTTGCTCTCAGCTGTGAAAGCTTTTTCTGTAATATCATGGGCTTTGACAGCAACAACTGTTTTTCTATGCCTCCAATTTCTATTACTTTCATCTCCAGCGTCATCTTTTTTTTCCCCCGTTCTTAGACATAAATTGACCACACTCTGTAAAATGGTTGCTAGGGCTGTGAGAGAGTGTGTTCTGTATTCATCCTGGTTTGCTTGTTTGTACATTGGAATATTTTCTTCATATAAAGTAGTCAGTATGATTGGGAATTAAAGGGGCAGGATATGGCCCTTCAATGCATGTTATATCCTCCAGCCCAGCCGTGAGCTCCATAGACTGATCTGCTTGACAACATAATGTTAGCAGAATAGCAGTAGCAGAATAAAAGATCAGCCTTGAGATGGGATGAAACGTGTTCATATGTAAATGGTGGAACTAAGGACAGGCCTGGATAACAAAGGGCACATGTACCTACATAAGCCTATTTGTTCCTTGTCATTTTTTTTTACATTTGTTTTGAATAAAGCTATAACACCACCCCTGGCCAAATGTAAGAGGGACATTCTGACTGGTAGCTTGAGCTTCAAATAACTGAATTAGATGTTATCATTCTCAGATGATGGCTATGTGAATGATTACATTGTTAATAATGAAGCTTGTGTATAGTGATATGTATAGTGATATGCTGCTGCCACAGTATTGCTATTGGAAACAAGTGAAATATACAACTGTTCCTAGTTGACCAGATGTAAATTAAGGCATTTTACAAGTGCCTATTTTTCACCATTGAAAACTGTATAAAAGACGCATGATTATTTCTTGTTGCTTCTTGAGTGGGCCTCATGGGGTGTGAATTTTTTTTTTTGACAGTACTTGTTCACTTTAACAGAATTTTACCGTATTGGGGTTTGTTGTTCTGATTGTGACTGTGACCATACTGTCAACCACAAACTGAATGAAACAAAGTTCTGAAGGTCAAAAGAACGGCCGGTCAAATCGTGGGACCACGATGCGGCCGCGATCCTACGGGATTTATTAACCTGCCCGATATCGATCGGCAAAACCCGTCGGGTGGCCCCACACACGGGCCAATAAACTGCCGACTTGGCCTTTAGTTTCTTCTGTATTTATCATTGAGCCAGTATCATTGAGCCAGTATATTTTATTGGGGCACATGACCCCTTTAAAAGCTGGAAACAATCAGAACAAGAAGGCAAATAGTTTTCTATCATGCACGGAAGTGCACTGTTCTGTATGCAGATATTTACTAATACAATATAATATATGATTTATCTATCCTGAGATGCACATCTAAGCCCATATAGGACTGCACTACAGACTTTCGTTTGATTTCGGTTGAACTGAATGTGCTTTAATTCAGATATGAGAGCATGATCTGTAAAGTCACAGCGGCATCCAAACAATTTTGCTTTAAGTCAGATTCAAGACTTGGGTGTGTGGTGTGACATTGCCAATGAGAGCAAAGTTTGGTTTGGACCATTGCTGTTTGGTCTGATGTTCCACATCTGAATTTAGAGTGTGGCAGGAGCAGTGAGTTAAGCAATCTATAAATCTATAAAAAAAAAATTCCAGCTTCAATTGTGGAAGTATATGAAGCACTCATACTGTGTGTGTATTTGTCCTGTATGTACAGTGCAAAAGAACCTTCACCCACCTGCAGAGGAATTGTGCTGGTGAGCCAGTCTAGGTGCTTTCATCTTGGATTTTGCAAAAATAGTGCCTCTGTGTACATAGTAGGACAGAATCAGTTACTTGTACCCTTTTGGGCACTTTGACATGCTAAACATTTAGTCATTCCCCTTTCTCTTGAAGGGGTTGTTCACCTTTAAATTAACTTTTAGTATGATGTAGACAATGATATTCGGAGACAATTTGCAATTGTTATTTTTAGTTATTTTGCTTTTTATGCAGCAGTTCTCCAGTTTGCCAGTTCTACAATCTAGTTGCTAGGGTGCAAATTACCCTAGCAACCATCACCAAAATAGACTGGAATATGAATGAAAGAGGCCTGTATAGAAAGACGAATAAAAAAAAAAGTAGCAACAACAATACATTTGTAGCCTTACAGAACATTTGTTTTTAGATGGGGTCAGTGACCCCCATTTGAAAGCTGGAAAGTCAGAAGAAAAGACATTATCAAAAACTATAAAAAAAATAATGGAGACCAATTGAAAAATGTTTTTAGAATTAGCCATTCTATAATATACTAAAATTTGAAGGCGAGCAGACAGTATCATCATGGAGTGATTTTGTAAATGAGCTTGGGGTGGCAAAAGTTACAGCTAAAATCATAATACAGGATCCTTATTTTATAATATATATATATATATATATATATATATATATATATATATTTTGTCCTGAATTTGTCCAAGAATTTGTCTATATATGTATCAAGGTCTCAAGGAAGGCCAACATGTTGAAATAAACGTAAAGTTTTTAGTCATATTTTAAAGCCCTGTGAGTGCCTTACTTTATATGAAGTTCTCTGTTACGTAATTGCTGGGTTCTCCAAGGCATTGTCTCCAATAAGCAAGTGCAGCTATTTTTGTTGTGTGTGTGTCATTGTAAAATGTGTGTGCAATTGGAAATTAAAAATTGTATTCAGAACACAGACCTTAAATTACTGTCTGACATGTTGTCAGCTTGGTCATTTTATTTTCTAAAATCCCAACTGGATTTGTACTTCACACATGATGTGGCGGGGATGTGTGGCACATAGGCTATTTTAGAAAACCATTGCTGACAGCAGTGTTTAAGTTGTACACTTGTGTTTGTAAGGTCAAAGTGCACATTCCTGAAAAAGAATGTCATGACCTTCTTGTTATCCTGTGAAAGTGCTCCCTGCATCTCCCAAAAGAGCAGATTCATTTGGATTGGGTATAAATCTGCATGTACTAAATTGTCTCATTTTGTTTACAATTAGGAAGCAGTGCATTTTCTAAATAAATTTATTTTGTCATCGCACCGGTGGTCATAGACATGAGTCAGATATTGTTTAATACGCAGACTCTTCAGTCATTGCTGGCATTGTAACAGTTCTGCAGCAACTGAATACTTTTGGCACCTGTTCTCTAAAGATGTATTGTTACAAAAATGAAGAGAGTATACCAAAAATGGCATTCTTCCTTGTCTTTTATGTTTTATTTTAAAAAGCACTTTTTCATATATAGGTATGGGACATGTTATGCCCAGGACCTGGAGGTTTCCAGATAACTGGCCTTTCCATAATTTGGATCTCCATACCTTAAGTCAACTTAAAAAAAATAACAATAAATAAACCGAATAGGATTGTTTTGCCTTCAATAAGGATTAATTTAATAAAACTGGGATCAAGTATAAGGTACTGTTTTATTATATAAGCGAAAAAGGAAATCATATAAAACATTTGAATTATTTAAATGTAATCTGTGGGAGAAGGGCTTCCTGTAATACAGAGCGTTCTGGATAATGGGTTTCTGGATAACTGATTTCTTACCTGTACTCACTTTTTTTTTTCATTTTCCTTTTTTTTTACATTTTGGTTCTTATCACCTCCTGCAGGTTTCGTATTGTGTTTATGCAAGAAGCCACATGAGAGCATGGGCCTGGTATGATTGGTGGTGTAGCCAACTAAACTGGGCCATACATAAATGTTTCTCCTCATAGCAGGAAGAGTTTTTTATAACCTGTAGGTAGTTTAGCCTAATACCAGACAAGTTTAGAACATTTTGTGGTGTTTCACTTTACAAGCATTTCCAGAAGTTGGGTGTGTATGTGAGGGTGGGACAGGCTGGCTACTTTCAGTTTATGTAGGAACTCCACATGGCTTTGTTTTGAAAAGTCCTATATGTTTTAGGCATGTGGGGCCATGATATTGCAATGATATTGTACACTTGGCAACACATGGAAAAACAGACATTTTTTATGTATGTATGAAAGTGTTATGTGTATGTGTGAAATAAGTGTTCAAATTTCACCATAACGGACTTTCATGTTAGTAAGTCCGTTAAATGCTTTGGGGCCTCATGGGCGTCATCCCCACAGTTTGGGAAGCACTGACCAATTTTTATGATAAATTATGGCTTTCCCGTACAATTTAAACCACAAGATTGCTTCTCAGGAAGGTTTTACAGGATTAGCTTACATGTCATTGTATCTATCTGACCACACATGCTATATGCTTGTAAATGAACCCTTCTACTGTGTCTAGGACTGGAATGTTGCTAAAAAAAAGGCAAGGACTGGTGGGAAAGTTCTTCGAAGACAACTAGAAAGGCAAGCTGTTAAGATCTACTGTGAATTCATTCAACTTGGGGAAAAAATGTTGAAACCATCTTTCTTTTCTAAATTTTGCACCATGATAAAAAATTGCCATAGTTTTTCTTGCTCACACAGCAGCTGATGATGTGCTCCCTTTCTTACTGCCAAATTAAGGAGACCATTATCAACTTTTTGGTTGCTATTCATTGTATAATTTGCTATAAAATTAAACTGCATATGCATTTATTAATATCTACTGGATGGCCTGTAAATGCTTTGTAATGAGAGACTCTGGTCCAGTCATTACTGATTTTGCAATTTGTATAGATCAGGGCTGCCCTAGTTACAGAATCTGTGTTCAGATATGAATGGTTGCAGACTGGAGATATGGTATAACTGAAAAGTAATTTGGAAACATTCTGTTGTTCTAGTGTGGCATGATGTTGGGTTCTGTATAATAAAACAATTATTGAATTATCGAAAGACGTCCAAAAAAAAGTTGTGCATTGTTTTCATGAATCCATAGTGAATAGAAACCCCAAGGTCCCTGATGAGGGATATTTATACTTCATGTTCTCTATTTTGTTTGTACTGGAATCAGTTATTTAAGTAAGCTCTAATACATCTTCTAGGCAAAAGGAGCCCCCCCCCTATAAAATATATTGGATCTAAATGTCAATGTGGAGATTAAGGGGCAATTTATCAAAATGTGAGATTAGAACTCACCACAATAAAACACACTCGCTTTCTATTCATTCATATGGGATTTTTAAAAGCATATTTATCAAATGGTGAACTCCATTGATAAATATGATTCTAAAAATCCCATAGGAATGAAGACAAGTGAGTTTTATATTGTGGTGAGGTCTAATCTCACATTTTGATAAATCTGCCCCTAAATCTATTCTGAAACAGATTATTTCTGTACAGAGAAGAACTTTGTAATTCCGACAGAGAACTTTTCTAAATTATTTATCGCCAATTAACTTGCACTAATTTAATACTATAACATTTCAAAGTGGGTGTTAGAGCTCGTCCCTGCTTTTAAACTCTTAACACCCCTTAGAAAAATATATTTGACTCCAGTCGCACACATTCTGGTAAACTGGCATATTGATATATGTCAGTATATCCGTTTTGTCAAGAAAGTATTATTGACAGACTCTTTAGTAACTGTGCTAAAGTTTTAACAATGTGGACTCTTGTAGGATTTTCTAGTGTGAATTTTGTAAATGTATTCCTGAAACTATACTGCAAAAATATGCAGGTGTTTGCATCACTGGCCACTATTTTATTTTTTTATATTTCCCTTTTTTTTTCTTTCCTTTTTCTTTTCCGGAACGTCAAGTACTGGACATTTCCCAGTTTGCAGAACTATCAAATTACTGATAAATAGTGATTTGATTATCCTGAACAAAACAAATCAACCATAATAAAGGCAATATAACAGAAAAGTAGATGGGTATTGTTATTCTTTGTAAAATTTGTCTATGATGAATTAGAGAAATTAAAAAATTAGAAGAAAAGTTTTCCCTCCAGCAAGGGTTAATGATTACAGAAGTAATCATGTAAAGTCATTAGACCAACATGAACCCTCATAAGCCCAGGGCAATTGTTAAAATGATGTTGTGAATGTATTAGGTTCCTGGGGATCCAAACCTTATTGTTTGCTTTTTGTGTGCCATTGTTATGGATAGAACATTATAATAACATTCTCCAGTTTTGCTTTGGCTAGTTGAACAATGGGCACTATTTTAAGGAATATTAAAGGAGAAGAAAAGTCTGTTTGTACTTGGGGGTGCCAAATGTTAGGCACCCCCAAGTGATTGTATTGACTAACCTGAAACCCCGGGCCGGTGCTCCTATCTGCAGAAAACTGCACCGGCTTCTTCTTTCTTCAAATTTTCCCCCAGGCAAATGCATGCGTAGTAGAACACAATAGCTGACTTTTTAGTTAAAAGTTCGGCTTTCCGTTCTACTGTGCATGCGCAATAGCGCGAAGAAAGAGGAAGCAGGAAGAAGATCTCTCCGTGGTGCACACCGGCCCGGGGTTTCAGGTAAGTCCAATACAATCACTTGGGGGTGCCTAACATTTGGCACCCCCAAGTGCAAACAGGCTTTCCTTCTCCTTTAAAGTGAACCTGTCACCTATTCATAAAAAGCTGTATAATGAAAGTCCTTTGCAAATTAAACATGGACATTATTTTCGTTATTAAAGCATCCATACCGGTTATAAAGATCTTTAAATATCTGAGCTGTCAATCAAATATTACCTGTCCCGCCTCTATGCCTGAGGGATAGAGGTGGGGTATTCATTTACTTTCACTTTCCATTCAGCAATTCCTACATGTCACTGCACTCCCCACATTCACCCTTACCTCCTCACATTCTAGGGGTGTGTAGTAGGCTTGGGCGAATTTGACCCGTTTTGTCAAAAATTTGCCGCCGACTGCATTTAAGTCTATGGGTGTCAAAAAAAATTTGATGCACGTTTTTTTTTTTTGACACGCAACACCTTAGAAGTCTATGGGCGTAATTTCCGCGGTGAAACAAGGCGAAAAAATTCGCCCATCCCTATTGTGTAGAGCACTGTGCATGGACATTAGGTCCCCCATTCTGATGCATCCACAAGATTTTGGAGTGATACACTATTTGTCGTAATAAGTGTCCACAAAATGGCCTGCTTTCCATGATTGTATGCTTCCAAGACTGAAGGAAACACAATTTAAATAATAAATATAGTGTAAATAAAGTTTATTTTGCTCAACTAACTTGATAGAAAAGAATTTGGAAATATTTCTTAGGGTGACAGGTCCTCTTTAATAAGAATAATACATCACTGCTTATTTTTGCTGTATCTGTAAATGTTCAGTAACATACATGCATATAATGCTGCTGTGGATTATGCTTTCTAGCTGCTAATTGAGCAAGCCCTATGCAAACGCCCTTATGTCTCCTTTTCTGCTCACATTTCCGTGTTTATATTGAATGAATGTTTCACTCAACATGCCTTTTGCCAATGATCCCGCAATAAAATGATTGCTGATAAACAATACCATTGTAGTTACGGTTTACATATTTGGTGATTTATGAGAATCTGAACATTGTGGTTTCATAATTCATTTTCAAAACTTCAAGGCCAATAATGTACAATGACAGTTAAAGTATATTGAAACATATATATGAGGATATTTCTTTTTAATGACCCCTTTGTCCTTATGATTACATTTTTATTGTCAATAAAACATTAATAATCCAATAATCCATTCAAATAATAACATAGCTTTCCTTGAATGGTGGTTCCCAGACCTGGCTTCAGCCCATCCCAATAGCACAATTGCATCTCTCACAATTTTCATTTACATCTTTGTGTTGTCTTCCACACTTCTCCATTGCAGTCAGTTTATAGGGATTCTAGCCTCAAGTGCTCAATGTAGCAGATTTATATTACCTCTGCTCCGCTCCATCATTAAACTTGCTTTGAGTGGGGATGTAAGGATGATGTTAGAAGGCTTTGTCTGACAGCCCTTATCACTGGCAAGTGGAAATGAAGATAGAGAGCAACATATGTAGGCAATAATATAGACATAGTGTTCAAATGTGAGAAGCTTGCCAAACCTAATTACTTTCCTTACAACATAGTAAACCAGCTGACTCCATGGCTTATTTGGCATCTGATGTTCACTCCCTTTCCAGTTTTTTTTGCAAATACGCCATTTCTTCTAGTTTCCCAGATTACCAGTTAGATCAACATTTGATAATCCTGAACCAGTTTGGCTGATCCTAGTGAGCCAGAGTCCTTAATCATATTCCCTTGGCCTATTACTACTTCAGTGTTCTGCTAAATGTTTGTAATGCCTTTAGGGGTTGCTGAGATTTACAAAATACTGCACCTTCATATGCAGACACCTGGACAAAGCCTTAAAAGTGGAAAGTTTAATAACAAATGGTGGGAGCATCGCCATATTTTCTGGGTGGGCGCCCCTGGGACCGCTGCGCACGCAGGCGAAAGAGAGCTGTCGTGCAAACGCTGGAGCACTGGGGAGCAGCGCGTCCCCAGTGCTCCCGATAGAGCGACTGGGCGGCATGCAGCCCCGAAAAATGTGCCGTTCTAGGCCCGAGCCTATGAGGCCTCACCACAAATCTGGGCCTGGGTGTGAGCCAGAAATCATCAAATACCCCAACCTCCTTATGTAATAAAAAGTTTTCCTAGGTTCAGCAACCCATAGCTACCAATATGATGTATTATTTTCAACAGGTAACTGGTAAATGCTTTATGATGATTGGTTGCTAAAGTGACTTGACCTGTAGCAAACTTTTAAATATACAGGTATGGGATGTGTTATCCAGAATGCTTGGGACCTGGGGTTTTCCAGATAAAGGATATTTCTGTAATTTGGATCTTCATACCTTACATCTACTAGAACATCATATAAACATTAAATAAACCCAATAGACTGGTTTTGCTTCCAATAAGAATTAAATATATCTTAGTTTGGATCAAAAGTACAAGGCACTGTTAAATTATTACATAGAAAAAGGAAATCATTTTTACAAATCTGGATTATTTGGATAAAATATAGTCCATGGGAGGCGGCCTTTCCGTAATTTAGAATTTTCTGGATAACAGGTTTCCGGATAACAGATCCCATACCTGTACAACCTCCTAGACTAATAATTTAGCAAAAGTTGTGCCAATTGTACTGTTAATACTTTCTGAATTCTGAAACTGTATTTAATTGTCTATCAAGTAATTAAAGGGTGTGTTAAAGTCACATTTTGTAGTATAATACGTTGCTACATGTTAGGTTTTATTTGCATGAAGTAGCCAAGTCTATTTCATTGTTGAGGAAGAAGAATATAATCTATCCTAGGCTCCAAAGAAACAGTGACCTTCAGTGAGGACAATTAACCCGTGTTGTGGAAAATAGTAGAATGCTTGTTTCCATTGCCAAGCATTAACTATTTAGAAAAGCATCTCTTAGGTATGGAAGTATTAATTGTTAATGGAAATGTTTAACTAAATACTTTTAAGAACCAGTTAGACAATGTACTTGCGTTTATTTGTTCCCAAAGAAAATGACTATATAGGCTACCTATAGATATTGGGCTGCTCACAAATTAACCACAGAGGGAGAATGTTCCAAATGGTCCTTTAGATTGCCCTTCTTTGTTATTTGCCATTGAGATTCTTGATAAATATATAGTTTCTCAGTGCATTGTAACTGGGTAACATTTCCCATGATACATATTGATACATCACATGAAAACTTCTGTAAAAAGATTGGAAAATGTCAGAAAAATAAAATCCTAATTGTCAAATGTATATTTGTACTGACATTACATGTGCGGACATGTTAAAAGGTTATATAGGAAAATGTTGCTTTCAGTATTAAGTAAGAAACACAGTCAAGCCCTAGATTCCCCCCATAGCCCACCAATACCTACTAGTCTAAAATCTGATTGTCTTAATGTAATGGTTATGCCAGTTTGGCTACTGGAGGTATTGGAGGGTTGCCTAGAGGAACTAGCTTTGATTTTGTCAAATAAACCGTGTCTGACATGATTTTAAAATTACATTCCTATAACATGGGTCATTTTAGCCTTTTGCTGATTTACTTGTGTTGATGTGATAATATCTTAGGCACCTCATCACTGCAACTTTAAATTTTTGGTATGTGTTCTTCACTTTTATTCATCCATCTTTCTTTCACTTTTTACATGTACAGAACTACTATTTAAATCCCCCGCATTATTTTACTTACCAGCCATTAACCGCTCCAATAAATTACTCATGCTTGGATTTACGTATGCATTTTGTCTTTGTTCCCCTCTGTTCGGTGTTGGTGGGAAGTAAAGATATTGAGCGATTTTCCTTAGACAATGGAAGATTGACTTTTTCCTGCCAGAATAGTTTCCTCTGCATTGTTTCTGGGTATTGCTAAACTTGGCTGCCATCTCTCCATGCTACAGTAGGTTAATATTAAGTACAGTATGATACAGTAGCTATAATCTTGATAAAATCGTGAAAAAAATTGAATTGTACATTTTTTCAGATTTTTGTCTGAAAACCATTAACTATTCGGATTATTGCGCAAAATCTTTCAGGTTTTTTTCCACAAAAAATTTGGATTTTATAGTAAAAAAAAAAATAGAGTTTTTGGTATGAGGACTTTTTAGTGTAGTACTATTTAGAACCTAACCTAAAATTACCATTGCAAAAAAATAAATAAAAAAAATTGGCATATTGGTTGTTAAATTAGGGGCCGATTCACTAACTTCGAGTGAAGGATTCGAAGGTAAAAAACTTCGAATTTCGAAGTTTTTTTTGGCTACTTCGACCACGACTTCGAATCGAAGGATTCGAAGTAAAAATCGTTCGACTATTCGACCATTTGATAGTAGAAGTACTGTCTCTTTAAAAAAAACTTCGACCCCCTAGTTCGCCATCTAAAAGCTACTGAATTCAATGTTAGCCTATGGAGAAGGTCCCCATAGGCTTGGCTAACTTTTTTTGATCGAAGGCTATTCCTTCGATCGTTGGATTAAAATCCTTCGAATCGTACGATTCGAAGGATTTAATTGTTCGATCGAAGGAATTATCCTTCGATCGTTCGATCGAACTATCTGCGTTAAATCCTTTGACTTTGATATTCGAAGTCGAAGGATTTTAATTCCTAGTCGAATATCGAGGGTTAATTAACCCTCAATATTCGACCCTTAGTGAATCGGCCCCTTAATGTTCTGTTTTTATATACATTTTATGGGAATAACTAGTATAAACACTGTCAGTTAAACGTTAGTATTTTGCGTATCGACTTGATGAAAGGCATCCTGTTACTTACTCTAGGGGCTGCAAACAGATTTGTCACCCATGTTTGGCCACAGATATTTATACTATGATCTCATCACTTTTGTTTAGGGAGTGTGAAAGTACACATTCTCTGTTTTTGGCTTCAGGCCAGTTAAGTTGCAGCAGATGCTACTGCTGGTAGATGAACAATTTGCCTTTAAAGGAATGTAAAATCACTTGAGAAAATTCATTGCTAATCAAATGCTCCTTAGTCAGTGGTCTGCTGTACAAGCTCAAAAACAGAGCTTCTCACCGAAAACCAATGAGATTTCCCCAATAACTGATCGCCAACAAGTTTTTTTGTACTGTAGTTGCCTTTTGATTACAGTTTGGATTATTATGTGGCACTTTTATGTGCACTGAACAGCACTTACACTGCACAACTAATAACAACAGACATCAGATTAACCTTGTACTGTAAAATAAATTATTAGTTCATTTAAATTACCCAAATACATACACAGAATTTAATATAATTTTACATCACTATAAAACATCCTCTAAACTTTTCACACCTTGCACAAGTGGATGTCATACAGTGGCAGCCTTTTTGTTAAGACCGTGCCTGCTCCTTAAAACTTTTTTTTTCCATCTTGCATGAATGCGATCTTAATGTTCACAGCTTAAACGTTGCAAAGCTGTTGCTGTATAAGTCCCACCACAGACAGCAAACTCCATGAACAAGATCTAAGTAAAGGTCCCCATAGACGCAAAGATTTTTCTTGCCAAACGACCGATTTAAGGGAAGTCTGAAATGATCGTGTGGTTAGTGGGATTCGAACGATCATCCCAGTGCAATCTATCTATGTCTGCAGGGTCAAGCAGGCAGCAACCCTTCAGTTTTGTTGGCAATATCGCCTGAAATGGTCTTTTTAGTTGATGGACACATAGAACATTTAAACATTCGTTTCGAAATATTCGTGGTCTCACGATAATGATTGGATCTTTTAAAAATCTTTACATCTATGGCCATCTTGAGCTGGATTTGTGTGCTAGCAGACGTACCAGGATACACTGCAACAATATTTTGTCATTGGCTGGAATCTTCAAATTATAGCCTCAGTCTGGAAATAGACAACATCCGTTATACAGAAAATACAAGCAAAAGTGGCAGGATGAATTCTGGAAGGCAGGCCTTCTTGAATTAAAGGGGAAGGAAACCTAGTCGGCACAAACCCCCCACCCGTTTGTTGCCCACCCTCCCTCCTCCCCCCTGGCCTACCCGTCCCGCTGGGCAAATGCCCCTAACTTGTTACTTGCCCTTCTGCGCAGGTCCAGTCCAGGGAGTTCACAGACGACATTTTCTTCCACGCAATCTTCTTCCTGCTGTGAACGGCATTTTAGCGCATGCGCAGTAGGATCATTTCGCCGGTACGGATCTACTGCGCATGTGGCAAAAGTCACGCGCATGCGCAGTAGATAGTACCGGCGAAATTATCCTACTGCGCATGCGCCGTTCAAAGCAGGAAGAAGATCGCGTGGAAGAAGATGTCGTCGGTGAACTCCCTGGACTGGACCTGCGCAGAAGGGTAAGTAACAAGTTAGGGGCATTTGCCCAGCGGGACGGGTAGGCCAGGGGGGAGGAGGGAGGGTGGGCAACAAACGGGAGGGGGGGTGGGGTGTTTGCGCCGACTAGGTTTCCTTCCCCTTTAAACAGGACCTTGCATAATTTACAAAGTATACCTTTAACACGGTAGGTAATTCGGCAATCCAGATGATGCTAAATTAAACATATATTAAAAAAATATATATATATATGTATAGGGCCTCTGGGTGGGCCGAAACGTTAGTCTTTTAACCTTCTTTAAACAAATTTCTTTATTTTAAGCCCTGTGAGTGCGAAAGGCCTCTGGGTGGGCCGAAACATTAGTCTTTTAACCTATATTAAACAAATTTCTTTATTTTAAGCCCTGTGAGTGAGGCCCGTTTTTGGATGACATGGATGAATTGTAAAATCTGCACCCAGGCAAATTGACTTTATTTTTCGAGAGTGCCGGTATCCTGCTGAACTATATATCTATATCTATATATATATATATATATATATATCTATATATATATATATATATATATATATATATATATATATATATAAAATCTATCTTGCAGTTTGTGTATTTATTGCATCATATGAACTGGGAATATTTGACCTTTTGAACTGACCATTAACATTAGCTCAATTCCGAAAAATATGTTATCTGGAACCTTAAATATTATTAATATTAGTATTATTGTAAATACTGTTCACACGCAGATGCCTCAATGCAATTGCATAGTTTCAGATGACATCTGCTTCCTCTGGGATTATGTATTGAGTAAATAGTTAAAGAAAAGCAGCAGGCCTCTACTAAGATGATTTATAAAAGCTCTTTAATTTATTGTTGGATACTTGGGTGACCTAATTTCAGGGATGATTTAAACATCTATACCTAATACAGCCATATGGACTTTATGCAAAATTTTTTAACAATATAGTATATGGTGACATGCTTTAATAAGTCTAAGAGATTTTTTATTTATTCTGTATGTGAAGTATTTTTTTATACCAGTTATGGACATTTACAAATTTGCCTACACATTTTCAAACTATTTGTAACTTTCAGTTGTTGTAATATTTTGCTGTGAAATAATTACTGTAGTTTAAGCTTTGCATGTGACAGTTTAGGTGGATAAAATATACAATTCTAATCTTACTTCTAACTCTGACAAAGATAACTGGCCTCCACGCACCATAAACTTGACATATCAAACGAGCTACACAGCCTTTTTGCTGTTTAAGAGATGGGATACACACATTTCAGATTTCAGACATCCGCTGTTTCCATATTAGAAAACCAAAAGACAGCTAACACTCTCAAAATAAGATGCAAAGTGCTTTCTGAGTCATTATGTAGTAAATGTTTCCAGTCATGCATACATCTGAAAAGCTACAACTTCCAATAATATTCAAGGTTGCCATAGGAACCTCTAAAGTGCCTTTGTTGGCAGTGCAAACACAATCTGATTTTAAAGTAATTAAAAACGTGTAAACATCTTAAGATGATATATGATATATCTAATTTAGTGGAATGGGAAATGCACATACAGATGGAGCCAACTAGCTGTCATTTGCCTAATTCAGGCAAATTAGTTATATATTTTTTTTTGTTTGCATATTTCACCCAAATACCATTGTGGGTACATTGAGGGGCAGATTTATCAAAGGTGCAAAAAACTTTGAAATTCGACCATCGAATAGGTTAGTTCGACATTCGAAGTTGAAGGATTTTTAAAATCGTAGGATCGTACAATGAAATCGTTCGAATCGAACGATTTAATCGTACGATCTTACCAAAAATCCTTTGATTTCTCAAAACTTGCCCAAACACTCAAAATAGGTTATAGGAGGTCCCCCATAGGCTAAACAGCAATTCGGCAGGTTTAAGATGGAGAAGTGTTAAAGTCAAACTTTTTTAAAGAGACAGTACTTCGATTTTCGAAGTCGAAGTTTTTCACTTAGAATCGAAGAATTCTAATCAAAAATTACTTTGAAATTCAAAGTTTTTGAAATTCGAAAATTCACTTCGGCCCTAAGTAAATCTGCCCCTTAATCTGTGCATTTTGCTAAATCACATTTATATTTTATTTACATTTGTGTTCTGTCCTTCTTGGTTCTGACAATTATCCTGCTGTTTGGCTGCTAAAAATTGAAATTAAAGTTGAGAAACCGACAATTAACCAGACAGTGTAAAACACCTAGATTGACCACCTTTCCTGAATACTAGTGAGCCAACAATCCCTGTACTACATTACTAAATACTGTTATATGCATGAAAAACTTTTAGATGCTTTTTCACTAAAAAAATAAATGCATCTCATGTGATAGAAATTCCCCTCTCAATAACCTTGAAGGGAAAAATCCCTCTTTTGACATAAAATCATTAAGGGCTAATGTTAACAAGAAGTTGCCAGAACATTATATGAATTGCCAAAAATGATTGTATGTTTTTCACACAACTATACACAATTACTAGGATTGAGCAGAAACCATGATTTTCAGCTTCTGACTAAAGCTGGCCTTAGATGGGCATATATATTCTTATGTCGGAGGAACGATCGTCCATTGTAATCTTACGACCTACAACTAAACGTTCAGATAAATAAAGTAGTAAAGAGAACAAATCAGACAATGTTCTGCCCATGAATTAGCATACAGCAATCGTATGACTGTTATGTCCAACAAACAGTAGTGACAATATCCCATTGATATTGTCAGATAGGCAATATATACCTATTATTATATTATCGTTCGCCAACAGAAATCTTCAAACCTGTCCAAAGACCTTGTAATGCTCTCGTTAGGGCCTTGCCTAGTGTACACTCCCATCTTTTGTACTGAACCGTTAAATGTTTTGGTGCTTTATAAAATATGTGTTAATGATAATATAATCGTATTAATAAACAGAAAAGATTGTGATATTTGTTTGTCCATCTTTTGTTTTACTTAAGATCTATTACATGTTTGTCATTTTTACTCATGGAATGTGAAATTGTACTTCATCTACACGTATATCTGAAAAAACAGTTTATGAAAAAAACACTTTTTTTTTAGTTGCAGTAGTTTCCGTGAAAAAAATCCTTTTTCAGTTGATGGTGAGATGTGCTATAAACAGTTTTAAGATCTTATTCAAACATTGGCGGAACCAGCACTTTGTTGCTACTGAGTCATTTTATTCACATTATCTAAAATAGAGAGGGATAAGCGATGATTCAAGGAGTTCTGTTCTTGCTTTTCCATACCGAGAAGAAACAGTCAAAATCCAACATATGCGGTTCACTTTAAGGTTATTTTATGCCCTTTAGATTGTAAGCTCTTGAGATCAGGAGTTATTTCATTGTTGTTCAGTATTTTTCTACCACACAGTAACTATAGTTTGCTTACAATTTGACAAGTTTCTTTCCTAAAACAGCGTTTTAAAGATGATGAGCCTTAACTAGCATTTTGCCAAGGTTAAGGCAGTTAATTTTTTGGGGTTTAACTAGCTAGGTTGGACGCAGAGCTCAGTTATGTAGTAATGCTAAAGATCCAAATAAATTGTACATTTTGATTCTTGTTTTAAGATATCAGTGCAACAATGTAATCAAGTGAAGTGCTAAACATCTTTTGGGGAATTAAACATACAGTATAATTGGGTGCTTAATATACTTACTAGATAAATACATTTAAACCATTAAAAGTAGATGAAACAAGAAGTGAATAATGTAATGATGACACATCTATCTTCATCTGGGAAAGACTTGGGCAGTCAGTTGTCCTTGGATGCAGATGACCCCATACATCCAAGAATAAACCAGCTGATTCAGCTCCTCGAAGGCTAAATGAAATGTAATATATGTACTGATCATAGTGCCTGTTTTACTTTAGAGCATTCATATAGGGAGCTCACAGAGGCCTTCCCATCTGCCCACAATAATTTCAAAGCAAACCAAATATAAAGCTTTGACTATCCCTTATAGGCCAAAAATTTTATATTTATCCCTTCTCTTAGCTATTTTCTTACTTGGCTATATCTTACTTTTTGCTTGTTTAAATTACCACAGAGTACTATGAACATTTTAATAATATATAGTATTGCAGTAAATATCTGTATATATTATATACCTGTAATATTCTCTTCCTACAGCTCACTGCTGCATTCGCCAACAAGTGAAAATAAGGCATCCTAGATATTTACAATGCGCACAATTATAGTTATTGGAAACTTTTGCATTAATCGTTATATTTCAAGATATATAGTGAATAAAGTTCCCCCTCTTGTAAAATATAAGGATATTATTAGTTAATGAGGAGTTTCATGACCATATAAAAGCACAAGGCCCACATGGCTTTGATCATTTCCATACAACTCTTCTATCTATGCCCTTTATTTTTGCCATTTTTGTTAAAGGGCAACTAAAGTCTAAAATAGAATAATGTTAGAAATGCTGTATTATGTATACTAAATATAAACATGAACTTACTGCACCAGCAACCTAATAAGACAAATGATTTATGCTTTCAAAGTTGGCGCAGGGGGCTGTCATCTTGTAACTTTGTTAGACATTTCTGCAATATCAAGACTCGCACATGCTCAGTGTGGTCTGGGCTTCAGTTGGGAGGTTAGGCTTAGGGATCGTCATAAATTATCAAAACAGCACAAGTCAAATAATATCTGCCATAGAAGCCAATACAGCAAGACTGATTAATAATCATAATATAGAGACTGCACTGCGTCTCTGGATATAAATCTCTACAGGGAATCCAACAATGCTGCTCGAGTTCTGGGAAGTAAGGTGGGGGGGCTCCCCCTGCCATTTGAAAGTATGATCGTTTACCTGCACAGCAGTTGGGGACCATCTGACAATTCCTATCAACAGCAGTAAAAGAAGGGGGAATTGCACTGCATACAGTCAGGTTTATGATAAAAACTGTAGACATCTTTTAATTAAAGTATATTGGAGATAGATTTCTATTTCATTAAAGAAAGTAAAAATGGGATTTTATATTTTTGCCTTTACATGCCCTTTAAGGGAATGCCACTCCCAATTTCCTACAGCTCCCTGCATGTTTATGGCCCAGAACTTCTATTATAACACTGGAAAACACTGTCCCAGTCTAAAAAGCACTCGTTAATAACTAACTTTTAGATTAACCAAGCATGCAGGCTACTGAAAAAGGGGATGGGTATACACAGAAAGCTTACTAACATCTGATCCAAACCAGAGACAGGTTAATTCAGACCACTCTTTGCTTGTATATCAACCCACTGCATATTTGTCAGATGGGGGATAATGAAAAGAAAACACAGAGCTAACTGTTTGCTTATTATGTAGTTATGACCAAGAATAGCTAAATACTGGAACAGGGTGGCTGAATTTATCCGAGATAAATCTATCTTTCATGAAATGCTTTCTCAATATACTCTCTGCAGTTTAAGAATATTAGATATATTCTCAAGTAATGACAAGAGGTGTGTTTACTAATTTCAGGGTTGTTGGTGGAGAAAGTGCGCACTAAGGGGCAGATTTATTAAGGGTCGAATAGTAAATGAGCTAGGAAGTCAATGGGAATCTTCTCTTTATGTATTTCCCCACTGTACTAAAACATTCATCTTGTTTAGCCTTAATGAAAATGAATAGAATAATGTGATTCTAGCTGGGGTGAAACTTTTTTTTTTTAGGCGAAATCTAAAAAATTTGCTTCAGACTATTATTGCTTTTGTTTTTCACAGCAAAAAACTTGCACCCCAGCCAGAATCACATTGTTCTATTTAGTTCAATAAGGCTAAACAAGTTGAATGTTTTAATGTACTGGGGAAATATATATAAAAACATAGAAACAAATATAAATAAAGTTGTTAGAGAAAATTCCCATTGACTTCTATTGAACCTCGCAAGCTTTTACTAATGTAGAGTTTTTTTAGTCTGTTTATTTCTTAATAAATACAGAATTTTCAAGCTTGAGCATATTCATTTTCATTTTCTTTTATGTTTTTTTGCCATAATTCATGAAAAAAAATTATTAAAATCAATAAATTCTGTTTTTAAAAAGTTTCCATTTCCCTGATAAAGCAGTACACATACCCACCTATAGTAGTACAGTAGTAGCAGTATAGACATTTTAGGAGAAGTAATAAGGCAGATGTTTATGTAGTTTTGTGCCCACCTTTGCACAAGCTTCACAAAATCTTCAGTATTGTTTTCCCATGTGTGTGTATTTGAGGAGGAAGAACGGTACGGACTGCAGAAAGGTTGCATGTTTGAGAACTGATGGCCACATCTTAAAATAGATGTCTGGATGATTAAGTGAGAGGTTTATTATGGTAATTGGCATGGCATATATTAGGGATCTATATTTCTTAGTTGGGATTTTTCAGACAACACTTTGCTGATACTTGCAATTTACTTGTTTTCTCATGACATGCAAGATCAAGAAAAACACAATACCCCAGGGCCAAGGAAACAAGTAAGTAGAGTTGTCATAAGAAGGATATTTTTCCAATAGATATAGAAGCAAGTCATGTTTAATGACCCCGGTATCAAGTTTTGACAGCTGACTCCATATCTTATATTAAAATTTAGAAACGGCTCTTGACTTTGCCAGATTAATGAATGCATATCAGGTTTTTTTCTCTTGTTCAAGAAGTTAGTCTGGTATAAAACAGTCCCCTACTGTACATCCAGTCAGTTTTTATTAATATGTCAGTTGTACATATTTTTACTACAGTACAGTCAGGGGGGCCTATCGGCTCCCAGAGCGAGTAGTCTGGACCGAGGAGGAAGCCCAAAAGGGTTAAAGTCAGAGTATGCAGCACAATCATTAGTAAAAGTCCAGGCAAGAGTTCAAACAGGCAGGCAGATAAGGATCAGTGTCAGGATCAAAGCAGGGATCAAAACCAGGAATCAGACAGACAATATTACACCCAGGTACTCACAGAATTGAAGACCTATAATTGGGTAGGGTTTCAGCGTCCATGGCGCCCTTTTATTACAAAATCCCGGCACCAGTGATGACGTCATCATGCAGCGACGCCGCACCCATGTGTTCAGCATGGGCGCCACCATCTTGGATTTTCATTGCGACCGTCGGGAAGGTAAGCAGCGCCGTCGGGTCCTGACATTCTGTCGAAAGAAAACATTTCTTTTACATATTACGTAATGAGCAAATCACACTAATAAAGAAATCCTCTGATCAGCATTTCCAGGACCATATGCTGGGAAATCATGGATAAATAGCTTATTTGTGAATAAAAACTATCTTGTTTGTATGCTGCTCTTGGTGATTTCAATGGGGCATTGCTTTGTACTTGCTAATTTGCATTGCCCCTAGTTTACCCTCATGCATTTAGAATGTAAATCGTAAATTTAGAGTGTGCGTTGACGTTTAAATGTAGTGTTGAACTGTAATTGCATTGCAGTGTTGCCAGTTTAGAAAACGTTGCCTCTTTCGTGACATTACTAGTGTGTTTGCCCAGTTTTCTGAAACTGTCCAGCATGATGAAAAGTAACTTAATTAAAGATAAATTCTGGCCATAATTGTAATTCAAAATGATCTGTGTTATTTTCATAACAAAATCTTAGTGGCTTTTTAACCCTTGATTCCACCCCTATTACCCCATGGAGTTAGTTTTAAGAGAAGTAACAAGTAATTAAGATATCCATACTTTTTCCTTTTTTAGCTGCCAATGCCTTAGGTTTCATTTATTTTTAAATGAAACCTTTACATTTATTTTTATATAATATTTATCTGGCATATTCTACAAGACTGTACAAATCTAAGAATCCCTTGGTGTCCTTATAGGGGTTATTCACCTTCGAGTTAACATTTATGGGGTTATTTACTAAACTCCGAATGCAAAAATCCCGAAAAATTATCAAATCGGACTTAAAAAAAAAAATCACAAATTTTTCAGAATTTATGAAACTCCGAGGATGGAAAAGTCTGAGAGAAGTCCCAATGATTTTTTGATGTGCGCTGGGTTTTTGACAATACCCCGAAGTTTTCCGGCAAAATTCAGTTTTCGGGTGAAAATAAAAAAAAACGTGAAAATCGGATGAACAATCCAAAAAAATCAGGATTTTTTCCTGCAAAATTTTCGGGAAAGTGTATAAATAAATAAGACCAAAAAACCAGTGCAGATTTGGTCTGAGTTTTTTTCCAGAAAATATTGAGATAAATTTGGGCTTTGATAAATAATAATAAAATAACCTCCATAGTATGATGTAAACAGAGATTATCTGAGACAATTTGCAATTTGCTTTAATTTTTTATTATTTGTGGTTTTTGAGTTATTTACCTTATTATTCAGCAGCTCTCCAGTTTGCAATTTCAGCAATGTTGTTGCTAGGGTCCATATTACATTCGCAGCCATGTATTGATTTAAATAAGAGACTAGAATATGAATATGAGAGGGCCTGAATAGAAAGATGAGTAATAAAAAAATACCAATAACAATAAATTTGTAGCCTTATAGAGCATTTGTTTTGAGATGAGATCAGTAACCCCTATTTGAAAACTGGAAAGAGTAAGAAGGCAAATAATTAAAAAAAACTATAAAAATAAATAAATAATGAAAACCAATCGAAGAGTTGCTTACAATTGGCCATTCTATAACCTACTTAAAGGTGAACCACCACTTTAAAGGTATACAGTAGTTGCTAATATTCCACAGATGCTGCTGAGAAATGTATCAACTAATTGCAGCAAATTGTAACAGTTCAGAATGCCCCTGGATCACTGAGCTGCCAGACTGAAACACTAGAGACAGGAACATTAAACTTTAAACTTCTTTTTTAAAAAGGTAAATAATAAAACTGAAAAAAGTATTTTTATTTCTGGTGAACAATGTCAAAATAACTGAACTGAAAACCCCCTGGATAGTCTTATATCCTCATTGCACACTTAGCGGCCGATTCACAAAGGGTCGAATATCGAGGGTTAATTAACCCTCAATATTCGACTGGGAATTAAAATCCTTCGACTTCAAATATCGAAGACGAAGGATTTTACCGCAAATAATGTGAACGATCGAAGGATTATACCTTCGAGCGAACGATAAAATCCTTCGAATCGTTCAATTCGAAGGATTTAAATCCAACGATCGAAGGAATATCCTTCGATCAAAAAAACTTAGGAAAGCCTATGGGGACCTTCCCCATAGGCTAACATTGAGTTCGGTAGCTTTTAGATGGCGAACAAAGTTTTTTCTTAAAGAGACAGTACTTCGACTATCGAATGGTTGATTAGTCGAACGATTTTTAGTTCGATTCGAAGTCGTAGTCGAAGGTCGAAGTAGCCCATTCGATGGTCGAAGTAGCCCAAAAAACAATTCGAAATTCGAAGTTTTTTAACTTCAAATCCTTCACTCGAAGTTAGTGAATCGGCCCCTTAAACTATTGTTTATCTTACATGCAACAGATGGTGTTGCTCTTCTTCCTTGCCCAAATGTAACAGGACTTATGTTTTGGCTGCCATATATACAAAGTGTTTGGCGGGAAAATCCATCAACCCTCCCCACTGTTACTTGGCTGCAAGTTCACAACTACTGCATACAGTTCGTTGCAAAGGGCCAGTATACAACCACCTCCAACTACTGGCCCTTTGCAATGAATTGTATGCAGTAGTTGTGAACTTGCAGCTACGTCACAGTGGGGAGGGTTGATGGATTTTCTCACCAAACACTTTGAATATATGGGTAATTTTTATAATTAAAGTCTACTTTATTATTATTATTAACCTTTATTTATATAGCGCCAGCATATTTCGCAGCGCTGTAAAGTAAATGCATTTATACAACTAAATCACATTAATTATATACATAGAACATATAGAGTTACATACATCACAATCAATACCGGTACAAAACATGAGAAGGCCCTGTGCAAAGCAGCTTACAATCTAAAGGGAAGGGAAGAAGACACAAGGTGCGGGAGTGGTCAAGATCAGAATTGAGTGGGTGAGAGATGTGGTACTGTATGTGGTATTGCATTTGGTAGTTCAGTGGATTGAGGGTAGGCTTCTCTAAAGAAGTGCGTTTTAATAGATCTTTTGAAACCAGAAAGGTTCGGAGAAAGTCGGACAGACCGTGGGATAGAATTCCAGATGTGGGTGCAGCCCTTGCAAAGTCTTGAATGCAAGCGTGTGAGGAGGTAATGAGAGAAGAGTTGAGTATCAGGTCAGAAGAGGAGCGTAGCAAGCGGTTGGGTGAGAGATGAGATCAGAGATGTAGGGTGGGGCAGAGTTATGAAGTGCTTTGAATGTCAGGGTCATTAATTTGAATTTCATTCTGAAAGGTAGTGGAAGCCAGTGTAGGGGATTGGCAGAGTGGCATGGCAGAGGAGGAACGGTTGCTGAGGTGTATGAGCCTTGCAGCAGTGTTCATTATGGATTGGAGAGGTGACAGTCTCTGGAGGGGAAGGCCAATTAAAAGAGAGTAACAGTAGTCTAGACGTGATATGACGAGAGAGTGAATAAGAATTTTGGCAGCATCTTGGGTGATAAATGATCGTATTTTGTTCATGTTCCTTAGGTGGAAGTGACATGATTTAATAAGTGACTGGATATGTGGAGTGAAGGACAGGGCAGAATCTAGGATAACCCCAAGGCACCGGGCCTTGAAAACAAAAATATGTATATTATAATATTTTTATATTTTTAAAATGCTGCTGTACCAACTCATCATACAGATCTGTACAATGCATACTGTGTATTTTAATCTAATGAATTCCCATATCATCTACCTAACAAGAATGTGTTGTTTGTTTATGACCACTTGAATTTTATTGCGCAATAGTTGACTCTGCCACAGGGGGGATGAAGGAATGTTTTTTACCTACATAACAATGATGGTTTGTGTTATTGACAGTCATGATGCTTAAAATTTAGGCCGTAGCAAACATTGAAAATCTCGGCTATGAATAGTGACAAAGAAAGCTCCCTTCTACTTCGCTAATGCCTGCAGTTATCTTATAGCACATATTCAATAATAATACAGCAATACAGATATTTTTTTTTTAATTATTTCCTAAACCTACTACCAGACTTTTATCTTGTATTTCTCAGTCTTTTTTTCCTACACGTGTCACTGTTACTTACACACCCCTGCCTTAGTTGGCTTTTCTGGAAATTTGTTATCTTTTTTTTCTTCCTGAAGAAATCCGCTTTTTCAGATTTCCCTGAGCATTTGCTATAGTCTTAGGATCATGACCCCCTTATTTTGCCATTTCAAGTCTTCACAATAATCTGATTGTAACATTGATCTCTCTGGACATTTCTCTTGCTTTTATCGCTATATCACCGGGAAAAAGTGTTTTAAAGAAGATTTCTGTTTTGTGAGGAAAGGACCTATCTGTATATGGTGAGAATTTTTAAATATGAATGTTATTGATTAAGCAAATTTGTACACTAACATGATTAGGATAAACGTTTAAATATTCAATTGAAATTTTTTCAATTATAAAGTCATACCTCCCAACTGTCCTGTTTTTAGAGGGACAGTCCCTCTTTTGCCAGCTCAATCCGCAGTCCCTCGTTTGTACTGGAAAGTCCAGTTTTTCTCTGCACTGAACAGCCAGAAAAAGATACAAAGTTACTAACTTAAAGGGATACTGTCATGGGAATTTTTTTTTTTTTTAAAAATGAATCGGTTAATAGTGCTGCTCCAGCAGAATTCTGCACTGAAATCCATTTCTCAAAAGAGCAAACAGATTTTTTTATATTCGATTTTGAAATCTGACATGGGGCTAGAATTATTGTCAATTTCCCAGCTGCCACAAGTCATGTGACTTATGCTCTGATAAACTTCAATCACTCTTTACTGCTGCACTGCAATTTGGAGTGATATCACCCCCCTCCCCCCCCCCAGCAGCCAAACAAAAGAACAATGGGAAGGTAACCAGATAGCAGCTCCCTAACACAAGATAACAGCTGCCTGGTAGATCTAAGAACAACACTCAATAGTAAAAACCCATGTCTCACTGAGACACATTCAGTTACATTGAGAAGGAAAAACAGTAGCCTGCCAGAAAGCATTTCTCTCCTAAAGTGCAGGCACAAGTCACATGACCAGGGGCAGCTGGGAAATTGACAAAATGTCTAGCCCCATGTCAGATTTCAAAACTGAATATAAAAAAATCTGTTTGCTCTTTTGAGAAATGGATTTCAGTGCAGAATTCTGCTGGAGTAGTACTATTAACTGGTGTGTTTTGAAAAAAACATGTTTTCCGATGACAGGATCCCTTTAATTGGCATTTTGCAGAATTTCTAGATAATTAAATAAGTAATTGTAACTATATAAGATAACAGGTCCCTTGGGAGAAGTTAGACTCACAGTTTAAAGGGCAATTCACCTTCATTAGCAAAACTGTAATAACTGAAAAAAAAACAGAAATATGTTCACATTTTCATAACCTGCCAAATTTTTAAAAATGGTAATTAGGGGGTGTGGCCACAACAATGGGCGTTGTCACAAAACTTGTGCGGCAACTTTTTTGTCCCTATTATTATCACCAGAATGTTGGAAGGTATGATAAAGTTTTTATTTCCCCTTCCACCACTCCTATTTATTGAGAGAAGGGCATGCTTATCTCTCCCTGAGAAAGGTCCTAATGATATATATACGATTACTGATCCTCATCTTTATAATACTAAATCAAAGAACATGCCAGTTTTACTTGCAGTATTATTGACAAGGCAGTTGATTAATATGGCAATAGGAAAATGAGTGCAATAATGCTACCTCAGTTCATAAATCTCTTAATACATTGTAATAGGAATCTACTTAAAAGAACAATGCAGTATTTTTCAAACCAGGAAAGCAAAGAAGCATTCACTACAAATCTCTCCCTAACATCTGGCCTGCTATTTGGCCTTTCCTGGGGCGTAACTACAGAGGAAGCAGACCCTGCAGTTGCAACAGCACCTGCAGTGCACATAAACAAATAATGTTGCTGCCTATAGCAGATAATCAATATGGCAGCACACACACACACACATATATATTTATATAAATTTCTTTTTTGCACTGAAGAAAGTTGAGAGTAGTCTTTGGTTGAATGTGTTATACATCAATTGGGAGTCCACATCTGATTTATATTTGATTAAGCCTAAGGGACTCGCCCCAGTTCTCAGGCGATCACATATAAGAAAATCCTTTATCCAAAGATAGCTGTCCCAAGGCTTTTGTTTTCATAAAAAATATTGTTTTATTAAATTAGCATTAAAAATCAATTACAAACAACCCCACCAGGCCCACCTTACGCGTTTCGCACCCTCCGGCGCTTAGTCATAGGTGTATCTATATACACCTAGTCATTTTAAATATACCTTAAATGGCTAAAATAGTCAATATACTCTAAGTACGTAGCTCTCTCCAATGCTTTTTAGTCTAGATGTGTTGCTAGCAGGACATTTTCCAGATGGGACACTGGAGCAATCTAAATCCTTTAAAAGTCAGGCACTTGCATTTTGCCAAGTGTCTTCTTATTACCAGTAGTGTTAGTCAGCCTTAATACATTTAGCACTCATACCATGTTCTGTAGGCCTTGCAGATGGCTGCTGACCACTTGTAGGTTTAATAGACATTCAGCAGGTGCACTTATGATTTATATGAATGCTAATTTGTTGAAAGTGAAAGTCATATCTGAGCTCATCAATCATTTTTTGAGTTTGTGTCTAAATATAACGTACTTTATGATGGTAAAAATATACTGCACGTTAAAACAAACAACTGGTAGGAGAGAGATCTCTAAAAAGTTACAGAGATTTCTGCCTTTTCCGTGTATATTGCAAACAAGATGTATTGACCGAAATTTATAATAATTCATTAATTTTGCTGACAACTTCATAATCTTCTTTTTTTTTTTGTTTCACTAAAATCCGTGTTACTGGTCTTTTTGAATGCTACATGTTTTTTACTGTGCACCTGGGTAGTAAAGAGACAATCGGTGTCCCCACCATATATATATATATATATATATATATATATATATATATATATAATATATATATATATATATATATATATATATATATATGTATTAGATAGATACATAGGCATGGCATCCGTTATCCGGAAACCCATTATCCAGAAAGCTCAGTATTACGGAAAGGTCATCTCCCATAGTGCTGTAATAACCAAACAGTGCTTGATCCTCATTCAACCAAAATATAATTAATCCTTATTGGAAACAGCTTTAAAAGTCTTTACATCCAAAATGCCTTCGTTTATTATGAAAATAGTGTTCCGTAGATTAGCAAAAGAACACAGGTATCTTTTATGAACTGTGGATGATTAGTTATCTTATTTATTACAAGAATTCTGTCCAGTGTAGAAGGTTGACATTCCAGAGGCAAAAGTCAGCATGTAGATTGCAAAAACATGTTTGCTTCTAATTCAAGGTAAAATAAAAATACTTTTGTAACATTCATCTTGCTGTTGCTGCAATAGTTTATTCACATTCCACACAAGCCAAATCTATCTATGTTCTATAAGCAGTGAAAAAATCATGCTTTTTTTTAATCTAGAAAAATGTTTCTTATGCAATTTACTGATTGAATACAACAATGATGTCACCACTGTAACCTTGTCCTGCAGTATCCACTGCATTACATAAACTCTCAGATCCATCTGCTCAGGAAATTGCACTAAATGTATTTGTAGAAATCAGGAGCCATTAACTGCATGTCCAATACTCATTTGTACCAAGAGATATTATGTTTGTGTAGGTAGACTAGTTTATCACTTTGAATGTACATATATGGTGAATTTGTGTTTATACAGGGAATAATGTACCACCTCTTGTTAAAGGACCAGTAACATCAAAATAATTTTTTGGAAAATTTTTTACTATACAACGAAAAACAAACACCAACACAAATTAAACTTTAAAATAGCAAAGCCTTTATTAAGAAATAACTTACAGAAAGTCCACTTCCTGTCATCTTCAGAAACGGCGAAAAGTCGACCATCCATCCTGCAGCAATCGATTTCTCCTCCCTGGCTATTCTAGTGACAGCATGCGGCTTCTTCTCCTCCTTTATTCGGGGCCCAGTAGATTCTCGATGAAGAAAGAAGACACCCTGGCTGTGGTGGTGTGCTGGGCTTCAAGGGAAATCACTTGATTGAAAGAAATCCCCAGCCCTCCCCTCTGTCCTCTTCCCCAGCTCTGACAATCGTATACAAGGAGCCGCCTCTGGGGAAGCCGCCACTGGGGAAGCTGCGCACAATGCTGCCAGGAGAGACTCCGGTATGTGCGCGGGGACTGGGGAGGGAACAACATGCGGTCATGCTCTATAGGCAGCTCGGGAATGTACCGCAGCCTCCCCCGGGACCTGTATCTGGCCAGGGAAGCCCCCCACTCGCTGACACCCCGGGGCACTTCAGGGAGGATCGCGTGCCTCTAAGGATTGCCCAAATACACTATATTTGTATATATCAGCCTCCCCCAAAATGGAGCGGTGAGAAATTCAAACTATGTTCCTTCACGGGGAGACTCTGTTCCCGCGCATGGCTGCCCCTGAGCAGACAGCCATGCTCCCGCACAACAGCGACCCTTTCTTGCAAAGCAGGTGGCACAGTGAACCCACGGAAGCCCAGCACACCACCACAGCCAGGGTGTCTTCTTTCTTCATCGAGAATATGCTGGGCCCCGAATCAAGGAGGAGAAGAAGCCGCATGCTGTCACTAGAATAGCCAGGGAGGAGAAATCGATTGCTGCAGGATGGATGGTCGCCTTTTCGCCGTTTCTGAAGAGGACAGGAAGTGGACTTTCTGTAAGTTATTTCTTAATAAAGGCTTTGCTATTTTAAAATTTAATTTGTGTTGGTGTTTTTTTTGGTGTTTTTTTTTCGTTGTATAGTAACGAATTTTCAAAAAAAAGAATTTGATGTTACTGGTCCTTTAAATATAAGGATTTTAAAAGTCACAGGTCATTGAACTCTGGTGCGACTTTTTATATCAGAGGTCTGAAACTCAGACAAACCTCTGCTGCTGGGATTTACTAGCTCCAGTAATCCCAGTCCACCGTGTCATTGCCCTACCATCTGATGTCATCACCCTACTCACTGATGTTATCCATCCGCCCCTCAATCTCATCCACTTGTGATTAAGGTTGCCACCTTTTTCACTAAGCGCCATTTGTAACTGGTCATATTAACCTTTAATTTATAAGGATTTTTTTAACAGGTTAATTATAGTTCTTTTGTATTTTATAGTAAATAATGTACCCCTATTGCAAAATATAAGGATATTATATATTTTATATTATATAAGGATAAGTCACCTAGGAATTTCATGACCATATAAACATTAGGGATGCACTGAATCCGGGATTTGGCTAGGATTCGGCCTTTTTCAGCAGGATTCGTGTTCGGCCAAATCCTTTTGCCGAACCAAATCATAATTTGCAAATGCAAATTAGGGACAGGGAGGGAAATTGCGTGATTTTTTGTCACAAAACAAGGAAGTAAAAAATGTTTTCCCCTTCCCACCCCTAATTTACATATGCAAATTAGGATTTGGATTCGGTTCGGTATTCAGCCGAATCTTTAGCGAAGGATTCGGGGGTTCGGCCGAATCAAAAATAGTGGAGTCGGTGCATCCCTAATAAACATATATACTGGTCATGGAACTCCAAGGTGACTTTTAATATCAATACAATATTTTCTATAATAAATAATTTTCGATGAATCATGTGACAGAAATGACATCACTAGGCACGGATTGACATCATTAAGCGCCATTTATAAGGATATGATTTACTGTCTTTAATATTTATATAGGCACACTCATCTTTGCACATCGTTTCATGATAATAATTTTAGTCAGAACTGTTGGTTAAAGCAAGTCTTTCTTCTTTGAACTGATGTAGGGGAATGCTGTGGTGCTCTGCCAATAGTGGTTTTCCCTGAGTTTTTGTGTGGCCAGATATTAGTTGGAAAGTACTACTTATGGGTTCCAGACAGGAGCTGAACTACTGAACAGTGTGTGGAATGGGTCAGATTGGGTATGATTGTGTGAAACTGGGTGTGGTCTACGGTTGCCACCTTTCTGTTTGCCCAACTCCGGGCAGGGGCAGGTGACGTAGGGGAGGGACAGGTGATGTCATGGGTGGGATTTGTGATGTGGTGATCAGTGATTGGCTGATCACCATGCCATTTAATTCAGTGTCCTGTCCAGATTTCCTAATTTGGAAATCCAGACAGGCAGTTTTCAACCAAACAGCCCTTCCAAAAACCAGGCTGTCCAGGTGAAAAGTGCACAGGTGGCAACCCTAGTGTGGTCTATCCTAAAATGGTCTTGTTTGTGGATTTGTGGAAGTAGTGAAATTCCGGTAACATTTTTTATATGGTGTTCTGTTTTACAAAACGCAAAAATCCCAGGCCCAACCAAATCTGAGCCCCTTGGCTTCTCTGTAAAGCTGATGGAATGTTACACATCAAAGAGTGGTTTTGAGTCAAGAAAGTAGGAAAAAACTCTGCACAAAGCCAAAGTCAGGTCTATCTATACTTATACTTACAAAGTTTTCCCTTAAGGGTACTGGCAGACGGGGACATTTTCGCCTGTGTTTAAATATGTGCTACCACGGGCAACTTATAATATATAAAGTAAATCACCAATTGGAAAACATATGCGCAGCTTAGTGTTCTGAAGTCAGCCAAAGTTTACTTGCAAGGCAAACAATGCATATGTTTTCCCATCAGCTATTTACTTTGCTGCCAGGTGGAGATTTGTTGCCCCCTGTGGTGCAGAATTAAATATCGATGACAAATCTCCCCATGTACCATCAGCTCGTATATACCCTCTACATATAATAAGTGCAACCACATTAATAAAATTAACCTTGTTAATATTGCTATAGTATATTCACCCAGATAAGTCTATGCAGTGTCACTTTTCTTCTGTACCTATTGCATGGAGAATTTAGGGATTTCTTGATAGCGGTAACCAATGGCCACTGTCATGTATTTATAAAGTTCCAATATATTCAGCAGTGCTGTACAATAAACTGGTGTACAGAATAAACATACAGACTACAAACAAAAATACTACCGACAAAAGAGGCAGTGAAGGCCCTACTTAGTTGTGCTTGTGGCTTAGATTATTTGTGTACAGAAAGAGAGAGAGTCAGTAGAGGGAGCAAGTCAGGCAGTCAGTTTGAGGTGAATGCTGCAGATTACAGATACTTCATATTAACATCTACCTGCTGAGCATATCAATTTTATAGATATTCCGCATGCATCTACCAGCTGTTATTGAACTGCACAGGAAGCTCCGAAAGCATGCTGGGAGTTGAAGTTTAATAACAGTGCACAAGCAGCAGATTGAAGATAACCTTGTGAATATTTGCCCCCTTCTCCTTGGCAACAGCCTTCCACAGAGATATCCGGATGTATGGGACAATTCCCTCTTCAGGTGCATGTAATTAAAAAAAAAAAAAAAAAGCTTCAACAATTTATCTGTCTTGGCGCTGATTCCCCTGTAATATTATTCGCTTCATGCAGATTTAATCCTGTAAACTGGCGCCAGCACTTAGCTGTTCCACCTTCAGCAGGAGAGGGGAGGGTGCAGCACTTGTTCCTATGGGAAGTTGCAGATCACAGGTTACAGCATAGCAGATGTGGGCTGTATACAAGAAGGTTCTCCGTGGAGCACAATTTACACTAACAACCTGTGGGATAGATC
Organism: Xenopus laevis; assembly: GCF_017654675.1. Taxonomy (NCBI): domain Eukaryota; kingdom Metazoa; phylum Chordata; class Amphibia; order Anura; family Pipidae; genus Xenopus; species Xenopus laevis. The sequence continues at coordinate 112,390,079 of NC_054374.1, read as the reverse complement.
AGTTGGATAAGTAGAAATGTATAAAATTGTCTTATGGTCAGCGTCTGTGTGTGTGTTGTATTTTAAATTAGATTAAAACGAAAGCAACTGTGGTTGTTGCTTGGATGCCGTTGCAGTCAATGTGCTAGTACGTCACAGTAATGCAGGCAAGGCACAGCCACTTAAATGCAGAATGGAAAAATGCACCGTATATATTTTCACATGCACCTCGTCTCATAATGTAGCAAGAAAGCAGTATTTGAACTGGCAATAAACAGTATGTGTTGTATATACAGTATTAATTGTTGGTAGAATATACCCATAGCAGGATCTGACAGAGGGAAAAACACTGAAGGGATGCAGATGCTATCTCCTAATCCATATGTGGCTGACGCTGAGCCTCTCTGAAGGAAATTCCTTTTCCATCAGTATGGATGCAATGTTGTTTTATGCACATTACTGCTGCTGTACTCCAGTGCCAATCATTGTGCTACAGCCAATGCTCACAGGCCAGAGCTTACAATCCTTCCTGGCATTGGTAACTGGGAGGTGGGTGTAACCGGGAGGGGAGGGCTGCAGTATTCTATCGACAGTGCTCTAGCCATCTCTTTGCTTCATCATCTGATGGGAAAATCCCCTGGAAGGGCAAAGCTTCTCTGTGCCAAAATAGGGAGAAGAGCAGGACGCTACAGTTATCACTCTGCTGGCGATTATAATCCACTCGTGAATTGGTCAAGAAGCAACACTGTGCGCAGAATCTGCGGATGCAGAGCAATAAGAAATAGCTAGAACTGAACAAGGTAAGAGGCTTCTTAATACATCTGAATGCAAGAAGAGTTTGCTGCAGTCTGCTGCATACAGTGTGGTGCTTACAGGAGTTAGGGTATCGTAGTGCAGACAGGAGCAAAGCAGGAGGCTTTCTGATCTGCAAGATACCGTGTCTCCAATGACTTCAGGTTAGTATCGTGTAATTGTCTAAATTAACACATGTATTCAAATCGTTTTACTGAATTACTTCCATAGGCCATTAGTATGGCTAGATAGAAATGTTTACACTACATATGGAACATGATGCAGTGGCAGCACACTTTATTTCCTAGGTACTCACGATAAAGGTGCTTCACTTATATAACATATAAAGTCATTATCCCTCATAACTACAGAAATAGGTTTTCATGAACGTCACGTCCCAATGTAAAATTATACATAATCTGTATTGTTCATATATATATATATATATATATATATATATATATATATATATATATATATATATATATATATATATATATATATATATATATATATATATATATATATATATATATATATATATATTGGAGATTAGGAGGACAGTAGAGTATTGCCTGTACTGTATAACCATATCACTATTATTTGGTCAGTAATGGATGGCAGTTCTGGTTATCAAAGCTTTTTCATATTTTACGTTCACGACTGGTATCAGAATATATATTGGATTTGAAAGGATAACAACGCCTACTGTAATTATGCCATGTTCATGCAATATTAATGAGAACACACAGCCAGCAGAATAAATTAATGATAACAGGTTATTTTTTTTATAAGCATTGCTTTCACTCTGCAGCTCTCTATCAACTTTCTCACTTCCAGCACCAGCCAAATATAAGGGTGTTTCATTTCAATTCCTACAGCATGACAAGAGCAAGCAGCATGTTTAGAGCACTTGCTGCCCTTGTGTTCTGCCAGGTGCTGGGCTGGTTATGGTGTGTGGTAGGCCCAAACCCATGCACTCATACTGTTTTTCTCTAATGTGCTGAGTATAGATAGATAGGAAAAGTACATTAATATTTATTGATTGGATAGATCTTTGAGTAAGCCAAAAGAAATAAAAAGCTTAAAATAATCCTTATACAGTAAATCAGTCGCTTTGCAACCTGTCGCGTCCCAACTGTTAAAATAAAAACAGGTTTTGCTAAATGCTAGAAGGTATATTTATAATTCTCTATTTATATAGTATTTATATAGTATTCATGTTTTCCACCAGCTCCAGCCCCAGTGGAGCTTACAATCTAAGGTCCCTATCACACAGATGCAATAGGTTCAATTTGATTATCAGCTGATAAACTAACCTGCATGTTACGGAGTGTGGGATGAAACCAGAGTACCAAGAAGAATGCATGCAGACATAGGGTGAGCATATAGTCTCTTTGCAGTTAGTGGCCAGTTTCAGACTAAGCCGAGTTGGTCAGTCCCTGATCAATGGTGCCTCTTATAGTTCAGCAGTAGTGATGAGTGAAATTTTTGGCCAGGTTTCTCCTTTCATAGACACACATAGACTCCAATGGGTGAATTGCCACATGTCAAACAATTTTTCACGCACATATGAAAAAATTGTAGAGTGTCAAAAAAAAGTGTCACCCATAGACTTCAACACACTTGGCAAGTTATTCATAGTTTCACCAATATTCAGCGAAGCGAAACGGGTCACATTCGCCCATCACTATTAGCAGTCCTCTGCCCTGGAAAATGTGTTTTTAAATGTTAGTATATCTAAAAGGCAACTGTTTTAGACCAGTATCCAACTTGCAGCCTCAGCTCTAACACTCAGGGGGTTGAATGCAGCTGCAGCTTTTATTTTATGACAGTACAGTACTGTTATCAGGGGCTATGGGGTGGTAATCATCATAATAGAGTATTTCATATACAGTAATTTAATTTGTCTGATTTTCAAAAGGGACTTATAGAAAAATATTCAATTTATACTCCATTGCATTCTGCCCCCCCAAACTTCAAAACTTCAAACTTGTGGCCTGCCGACTGGGGCCTTATCTGATTTCCAGATGTTCAAGGGTCAGACTATATTAAATAATTATGTTTTGCAGAGAAGTTATTGGAGCCCTTGATCTGATTGATGTCATAAAAATCCCTTCAGAGCCACATACAGCCAATGGGCCTCCAGTTGGGAAGTCATGTACTGCATTGGAACACCACTTAAATAAACAAGGACTGCTTTGAACTAAGATATTTGTACTAATTTGCATCCCAAGCAGTGAATAGCACTTTCTTTGACCATTTAAAGGGGGAGTTTACTCTCTAAGTTCAATTAAGCAAAACACACAAGTATTGTCTGCACATGTTCCATTGATTGACAGAACAATGAATAAAACTTTTTGGCCAGAGAGAGCACTACAGGTGTTAGGGGCAGAGCTGTGATGTCAACCATTAAAAGTAAATTTGTAATAATGACCCCCAGCCTTAGCAGGTGTTTTACTGGTTAGGCCAGTAAAATACCAGCCAAATTGCAACCCTAATTTGAGCTTATATTGATCAACAGGGAATATTACCCCTTTAAGAGGCAGTATCAGAACATCACAGTGAATTTTCTTTTACTTGAAGGGGTTTTCATAGGCAGAAAGGATAGACAAGAGTGTTGCATTGCTTAAGAAAAGTTACTCGAAACTCCATCAGCCATTATTATTATTATTATTTGTTCATTTTTATTTGTCTATTATCCCAGAGGAGCATATACTGTATACAGTTTATAAACATTCAGCCCAACACGAATATATGGCCATATTTCCCAAGTCATCTTAGTCAACATATAATTGTACTTTCTCTGGGTTTCTGGCAGCCTTTTGCAGAACTGTTTTAAGATGAACCTTTATTTAGCCATTCACCTTCATGAACCCAGTTCTTGTCAAAGCCCAATTATAAAGCAGTTTGAACCCTAAGGGGCCTATTTAAGAAAGCTCACATTTTTCTGGTTGAGTTTTAAAGGGGAAAGAAATAATAATTACTAAACTTTTTAGAGATTTATTATGCTCCAAAGCTGCTAAAAATCTAAATCCAAAAATACTCCAGCTAAAACCTGTCAAGGTCAAGTAGAAGATATTGGCAGAAGGTCCCTTTAACAAATGGAACATGGTTTTTGCCTTTTCCGGTTGGAAAACCAGGCAGACTGTCTTGACTGAATCTTGACCCGGGCAGCCCTTCTGAAAACCGGACTGTCCGGGTCGAATCTGAACAGGTGGAAACCCTAGAGGTTCTGGAGGTTGTAGTTCACAGCATCTATAGGGCCATAGTTCAAGAGAATTCCTATGCCCTATCTGTCTACAATTTCCACAGTTGTGATCCCAGGACATTGGCTTCTTCCCGCAGCTACCAAAAATAACACTACATTCGGCTTCTTGATATAGGAAGCCTTATAGTAAGGACTAAAATTCAGCCTTTCTTTTTCTTGAATCATGAAAAGTGTGTTAGAGCAAATATGTCCAATTCAGCATAGAAATATTATTGTGTTTAAGGCTATATGTATTGATCGTATAGTACAGTATGTCAGACTGGGAAGCTAACATTTTTCCAATAACTTAAGTAATGGAAAGCCGAAATAGAGAAAATTTGAAAATGGCAGACACTGAACATTTTTAAAATAGAATGAATGTTTCAAATTCAGATTGTCTCATCAATTTGATTTAAACGGTGCTCCAGACATATTGTGAAGCAGGCACAGTCACACTTTTCCCTGCTGTCTCTAGGGAAAAAAAGCTGCAGGGTGCTCACACAGGTTCAGTCTCTCTAATCTCTTTAAGAGCATAGGTACAGGATCATCTTGGTTGGAGCTGGTGAGGATTACCACTCAGACATGACAAGCAAAGCGAATTGCATGTATGAATTTAATTTCCCTAGATGTGAATTCACACACTTCTTGTTGATTTTGAACATATCAGTGTACATTACTGTGCTGTTGTTTCAGTTGCCATCAGTTTATGCTATTGGTAGTCATTTAGCTATGCCGCATAAAAAATGCCCTGCCTACTTTAATGTTTAGTTACTTATTACCTATATTACCTTACACTGGCAACTGGTTTTGGCTAAGCTGTTATCGCCCAGCTAAGGAAGCTATCTGTTCTGACTTTCTATACCTATATTGTGTCCTATAGGCTTCTGATAATGAATTTTAGTAATACTGGCCATCCATTTAACGGGGAACTTTACCCAATTACCTGTATCAAATTGATGTTAAAAAACCCACAAAGACTTATTTGCTGTATTTCTTTTTATTCATATGAAATGGTAACATGCCACTATGATTCACTGTATTATAAGTTCGCCGTGATTCAATAACTATAGGCTTATTCAATTTCAGTTCTAGTGCATCACTCATTAATGTTCTGTTACAAACATTCATTTCCGTTATATGTTTCTTATTACACTGAACTCTTGCACTTTGTTGTAGAGAAGTAGTCATCGGATTCTACAAATTAGGCCACATTTATTAACCTGAGATAAAAAGATAAAAATGATAGCTCTTTGCTTAGTCGCTAGAAACGGGACACATCCCTCCCATTACACTCCTGGTATCTCAAGGATTCAATTGAGTTTAAAGTGCATTATCTCATTCTTAATATGTTACTGTCCTATAAAGCACAGAGGTTTAACAGTTACTGGCTGGAACCCCATTTATCTTACCGGTAATTTATTTATTCTTATATATAATAACTACATTTAATTGATTAGTATTGTAGGATTGTGTTCACACTCCTGTGCTATTATTTATATATATATATGTGGTATTTAGCAGGCCTGGAGTTCTATATTATATTGTGGAGTCTATCCCAGATAATAAAACTGTTGACATGCCACTCCACTCATGGTTGTGGCTGGATATAATTGGGGTGTAGCCTTATAAGAATGAGGGTGTGGTGCTATTTTTGCAATTGTAATTGTCTGAAGGTGTGTTGTTATCAGTGATAGCTCTGCATACTGATAATTAAAAATCCAACTCATGTGCGAATTACTAGGGATGCACCGAATACACTATTTTGGATTCGGCCGAAACCCCTGAATCCTTTGAGAAAGATTTGGCCGAATACCAAACCGAATCTGAACACTTGTTTGAATATGCATATGCAAATTAGGGGTGGGAAGGGAGACATTTTTGTACTTCCTTGTTTTGTGACAAAAAGTCACACAATTTCCTTCCCCACCCCTAATTTGCATATGCAAATTAGGATTTGGTTCAGCCTGGCAGAAGGATTCGGCTGAATCCGAATCCTGCTGAAAAAAGGCCGAATCCCGAACTGAATCCTGGATTCGGTGCATCCCCAGGAATTACAAAAGTGCTTTACTGTATTTGTTAACAAAGTTTAATGGTTAACATGAACACTTGAATAATCTTAGGGAAATACTGGATTGTAACAACATTTGCTAAATGAGAAGGGTTATACCTTATTCATATTTACCTTTTTCTGTTCTAAATCTATCCTCAGCTCTGGTGCAAGTTTCTTTATTGTATCATGAAATAATTAGCAGCTGTCGTGAGCTTTCAAATCCCACCATGTGAAGAAGTCTTCATTAATTTCTCCTTAGCTCAGCAGTTCATTTTCCTTCAAAAGCTCATGTCTAACGCTTAATCTACACACGTAGAAGACTTGTACAGATAACTGACCTGCTCTTTTTTCTTCACTGGAACAGAAATGACCTACACTGATTTATGTGCTCTCTACACATAGGGATATTTATGGACCCATACAATTATTAGAACCTTTTCTGTAATCCTTTTTTGAACCTTAAGTACACTCTACTCAACGAACTTTTGTTCATAGATATTTATATTTTCCTTAAAATAAATTCCCTTTAAATATAGGAACTGTGACACTGCTAATAGTAATTACTTTAAAGCTTCACCATCGCTCTGAATGGGCAGTTCTCAGGTGTGGAGAGACCTATTTTTCTGAGAACCATTTGTATTGGTCTGTATTTATATAGTTTATATATTTGTATGTATAAAATACATATATATATATATATATATATATATATATATATATATATATATATATATATATAATATATATATATATTAAAACATTATCAAATTTTTAAGTCCAGAGAGTGTGGACCTTCTTTACTGAATAATTATTTAAAAATTTTGGACACTGCACACAGGCAAGTTGAACTTAGTGACGAGAGTGCCGGCTCCCCCAAAGTTCATATATATATATATATATATATATATATATATATATATATATATATATATTATATATATGTTGTTTGGTGGATGGTCTACTTATGAGCAAGCCTTTTGAACATGCTAAATGTTGTGCATGTGGGGGTATATTCAGTTTAGCTAATTAAAAAGCAGTGCAAACTGTAACCTAATTTTTAAGTGAGCTGACAGCATTCTATTCTGGTATGTCTGTTGGGGCTTTCAGCAAATAAGAACTGTGAACACTGGGATCACATCACAAGGGATAATGTTTTCACAGTGCCTTTGATTTTGTCACTAGATTCACACCGACTATATTGCTGCTCCATAAATGAATATCTATTATATCTGTGCTATAAAAAAATTTGTGGGTAAGTCATGTCTGACATATTCCCGTGCCATTCCTAAGTACAAACCCTTTTACAAGGACTGCACACTCACATGACTTATGGTGTAAAAAAGGGTTTTTATTTAAGGTGAAGAACTTATGTTTCGGCTGCCAGCCTCTTTCAAAGTATATATATATATATTTATATATGTGTGTAAGCCCACAGCTGGTGCACACACAAAAATCAATTATAAATGCCTAGGTGCTGGTTAAGTTTTAATAGATAATCAGCAAAAAAAAAACACACTCATAGGACTTTTACAAACCAAAAAATGTGTCGTTTATTGCTATATATATATATATATACACACACACACACAAATCAGTCATTTTCTATACTGTGGGCCACTTATTTCATATTTGTGGGGGCCAAATTATTATAAAACAGTGGTGATATACAAGGTTGTCTGTGGAGAATTCTAAGGGCCATACCATTTTGTGGAAGGGCAGCAAGTGTTAAAATTACAAAAATCCTATTTCACATTCCTACTGGTTGCTGGGGTCACTGACCCTGGCAACTGCATAGCATTTTAAATTGCAAGTTGGAGACAACAGTAAATTATTTAAACACCATAACCATAGATAAGTTCAAAATCTTAGAGTACATCATTTTGCAAAGTACTTGAAAGTTAATCTATATTACTTTGCATAAAAATAGCTTGTGCAATACATGCAATATACATGTTTTTTTGTAAGATCATAAAGTTATATACATTTCATTGTACTAAGGTAGAAGCAGAATATGAACTTAAGTATGAACAGAAATCAGTTAATAGAATATAGACAAATTGTGCAGAATGCTGTGTATGGATTTTATAATGATATTTCTAAACAGCAACAACCCATAGCAAGCAATCAGATATGTGACATGAACCCTAGTGATGTTTGTTCCTGAAGTGGCTCTCCACCCCTTAACTGTAGGATTCTATGTTGAAAGCTGAGATTAAGTAGAGAGAAGCATTGTAACTAGATCTAACTATCTTGCATGGCAACTTGTGTTTATGCTGTTTTGTGATTATCTTTTATTATTGCTATCTAAACTTGTTATTGCCTTCTTTTAGATGAGTATTTTTAAACACTGCGTAATGCCGACATTAGGCAACTTGAAGGAACCATCTGAAAGGTGGAAAACTTTTCCATTTTGAAGTTTTAATAAATTGGCATGAAGACTTTGTAGATCAGAGTCAAGTTGTCCAATTATTGCCTCACCCAGTTTCAAATGCAGTCTTTCTGAGTCACCATCTTTTGGATGGATGCCTAGAGTATTGCTGCAATATATGTTTTTTTTTTTTGGTTTATTTCTCTCATGCATATCTTTCAAAGCAAGGCAAATTGTTTTTTTCTTCAAAATTATAATGTAGTTCTGTAATATCACACTGGAGGAAATCTATACCCCCAAACAATGTAGGTCTCTATAAAAAGATATTGCTTAAAAACAGCTCATATATAAAACCCTGCTTCGTGTAAGTAAACCATTTTCATAATAATATACTTTTCTAGTAGTATTTGCCATTGGGTAATCATAAATAGAAAATTTCCATTTTAAAAAATAAGAGCCGGCCCCTGGGATCGTACGATTTTCTGTGCACACAAACATATCAACAAACTATACTTGTTAGGTCATATGATCTGTTGCTTAAGTGTTAATTTTGGGGGTAAAGTTTTTCTTTAAAGGTTGGGGTTGTGCGTTGATTCATTTTGCATTGATTTTTTACTAAGTAGATTTTTTTTTTTTTCATTCTTGCTAGGTTTACTTGAAAGGTGCCTTCTGTGAAGTCATTTTTGCCAGAAAGTACTATAGTGGACCATCTGCATTTACAAGGCTCTCTGCTTGCCAAACACACCGGATCCTGCTCTGAAGTGTGGCTGCATCTACCATGTCTTTACTTGCCAATAACTCAACATGAAATGGAATGAACATCAGCGAAGAAAAAAGATCCTAATCGCACCATCCCAAAACGCTGACACAGTTTTAGCCCATCTTAAATAAAGAGAAACTGTCTTGATTCAAAGAAAACATATATTATAGAGACGGCGCAGTTAATTTGGAGTAACTTCATGGTACTCCTCAACAAATACTACAGCCATCCTGATATTTCCAACTGCTGAGTATTAAGAGCATGTTGTTTTTAAAGCCAGAATTGTTTTAGCTGGGCAGCCTGATTGATGAGTAACGTTGTACTGATTAATAAGCTTTTTCTTATGGTGCTTCAAGTGCCTTGGACTCCATTCAGCAGTTTACCCCAACATTTTATTATTTTTCTTTTATTGCTAAAGGTTTTAAAAGGATTACCTGGCATTTGAACAGTTACTAAGAAGGCGCTCCATTATTTTCTGTTTTTTCCAATCATGGCTTTGAATGTAGCTCCTGTAAGAGACACAAAATGGCTTACATTGGAGGTGTGCAGACAGTTTCAGAGGGGGACTTGTTCAAGGTCTGATGAGGAATGTAAATTTGCACATCCACCCAAAAGTTGTCAGGTTGAAAATGGACGAGTCATTGCCTGCTTTGATTCCCTCAAGGTAAGTAACACGCCTTAATACTTATTATTAAGTTATTTAAACTGTCTTACTGTGTAAGGGGAAGGGTGTTGGTCAACATTTGCTATCAACTCTTTGTAGAGGACTAGTTTCATTGAATGTTTTTTGTGCAAAAGGATAGAAGTATATACTGCAGAACATGGGGTCCAGTGCTCATCATAAGGAAGCTATTATTATATTATGTTTTTATTTAGCTTTAAATAAAGGGTATTTCCACCAAAAACTGAAAGAAAATATCTAGGAAGCTCTCCAATATATATTTATTAAATATAAAGTCATTTGTAAATGTAATTACTATTGACAGGGCAAGGAAAGCTTGATTCACTGGAGGTGCCAATATGTTAGGAATACCTAATGAATCCAGTTTTACATTTGCTTAATGTGATGGCACTACTTTTAGTAAAAATATGCACCATCCTTGGGGGAAAAAGTTGGGCAGTGACACACCACCATTTTACTTACCTTTCCCAGGCATCCCTAGGGCTGACTTAGACATGAGTAGAGTAAAATGCAAACATTCTAAGTCTGCCCACTGAAGCCTGGGAAGGGTAGGTAAGACAAGACTTCTATGCCTTACTGGTTCTGACTTCTCAAACCCGAAAAAATTTACCCATACAATAAAATATAAGGTTTGCTTATGTACTAGTATATCAATATTTTGATATACAGTGTATTTTATACTTTAATGTATCTGCATTGGTTTATGAGCTGTGAAATTTGTTTTTGCATGGATAATTCTGATAATTGCTTTTCATTTAAAGTTATTCAGAGCACAAAAATATTAACCACTGTAGAATGGAAATATGCTTATTAGAATTCCCAATAACATTTGACAATAAATTGAATGGTACAGAGTAGCTGAGATCAAGAATGCAGCAATGCAGTGTCACCATGGATGGTAATTTCACCAGAATAGCTTGTACTTTTCTGTAATTTCTGTTCATATCCGAAATATCCGGGAATGATTATACAATCAAATGTTGAGTATTTTAACAAAATATTTTGTCTGATGTCCCTCTGGAAATTGCAGAATACCTTTTTGTTTTTATTCCTTTCTTTAGGAGAAAAAATGGTTATTTTCCTTTGTGATAATTTGGTTATGGTTACACTAAGGGCAGAGACACATGGCAAGATTCAGGGAGATTTAGTCGCCCGGCAACTAATCGCCTCTTCTTCGGGCTACTAATCGCCTGAAAAGGCGTCCCGCCGGGCGGAATCTAACCCGCCGTCGGGCTGGCACTCAGACCGCTTTGTTTTCCGATGCCGCCTGGAGTTTCCTCGTCAGGCAACTTCGGGTGACTACGGAAAACGAAGCAATCCGAGTGCCAACCTGCCAACGATTTAAATTGTAGCCGGCGGGAAGGCTTTTCGGGGAGATAGTCGCCCGAAGAAGAGGATTAGTCACGTGCAACTAAATCTCCCTGAATCTTTGCGCCTTTCTCTGCCCTAAGAATTTCCCTAGGAATAGTTCAGTGCTGTGACTGTTGTCTCATTATCATATATCAATTTCTGGGAGGGCTAGCTGTTAAAGATAGCTGGGAGCTAAGACAATTACTGCTAACTCAAGTACGTGTATGCAGAGTTGTGTGCATCTAAATAGAGTTTCTGCAGTATGTGTTTAGACATCCATCCAACATAAAGCAGTAGTGTTCAATGCAGCATTAACTGCATCTCTTGGAAACAGAAAGCGAGATTATAGACAAATCAGTGTATTGACATTCATTCATTTTCATTGCAGATGGTTGCAGATATTCTGGCTGATTCATATAAACCGTTGTGATCTGTGTTTAGGAGTTTCTCCCCCAAATTCTTCTTGAATCATATCAAATAATATCAGTCACTAATAAAATAAATGTCTCTAAAAATAAACAAAATTAACTTTGTGGTTCTATTCTTCTAGTGTCAAAAGTTCCACGCATGAAAAAGATCATACCCCATCTTTGCTTGCTGCATAATGCATATTTAGAGTATATGTGTTACATATTAAGTTATGTTTGCAGAGCAATGTTTTTTAAGATGTACACATTGCAACATTTTCCGTAAACTGTGTCCATTATATTGTTTTTATGATGGTGTGGCTCATGTCTTACCAGTTTCTTTTATTAGTTGGGCTGAAATGCAGAGCTTGGCAGTAATGTTGTTGGAAGCCTAGTGCAGTTTTTTTCCTGGGTTATGTTTTTTTTCAGGAATTTAGTTGAAGCTTTATATTCTGTATTTTCCCAGGTAGCCAAAGCTATCATTACAGTATTCATGTAGATGTTTTCTCCACATGTTCAGGAAACAAATAAAGGGTGATGATCCTCTCTGAAAATTATCCACTGACTCTTGAAATGGAAAGCCTAAGGAATAGCACAGTTAAGATCTTTGCTTTGAACTGCACATATTAGTCTGTATGTCAAAGACAGTGATCCATAAAGTATCACATTCTTCATTCTTCTGGTCTTTATAGTTTTATTGGAAGTATCAAATATGAGACAAAGGTGTAGATTTAGTTCAATGAAAAAAACATTCTTGTTTGTCACATGAAAACTACTTTGAAGTCAATTGGGAAATCTGGAATTGAATTAGAAAATATGTTTTCTCAGCAAATTGAATCTGGCTCAAAGCTAGCATCCTTTTAACCCTTATCCAATTAAAAGTAAAATTAAATTACAATTTACCGTCCATATAATATTCTTTGCCAGTTAAGTATGTATACCTTTTATAATAGAACAGATTCACTATCATTTACAGTGAAGGATATAAAATTATAGAATAAAATTATACAATTTTTAATGATACCTAATTAAGGCACCTATAGGCTAAAAATAGTTTTACCTACTTGAGGTGTAGGACAAAAGAGCCCACAGTCTGAATGAGGACAGCAATCCTACTCTTTTTATGAAAGATCCATGGCAAGCCCCCCCCCCACACTCATGCGTGTGAATTAGAATCAGGGGACAACCTATCCTCCATCACAAGAACGCACATAATGAGCAAGCTAGAGTACTCTCTCCTTATGCATGTGAGTGCCACAACATGTGGATAATCATCTGAATATATTGATAATGTTGTTATTCTTCTGCTTGGTAACTGTAAACAGCTTTTAAAACAAATTACATCATTTTATGTGGGATAGTTTTAATAATCGTTTTTTATTTTTATTACCATATACTGCCTAAAGATAGAGGCATATATATCATGTCCTGATATTTTTACTGTTGGCTACCACTTTGCATACAAATACATGGTACGATTCATTCTAGCACAAAAAAAAGTAAATGTTTGAGTACTTAATCCCTGTTTAAAGCAGCCAAATACATTTTGAAATATTGCTACATGAATTTTCTAAATGTCACTTTTTCTGACTGTCAATAAAATTCTCCCAACACTTAATAAAGTGTTGATAAATGGGGGGAAAATATAGAATCCTTCAGGATTCCCCAGTTCGATATTTGGTAAATCTGTACTATAATCTTAATAGTTCATACTCCAGACTCTTAGGGCCAGGGCACACACTGCTATTTCGGGAGATTAGTTGCCCAGCGACAAATAGCTTCTTCTTTGGGCGACTAATCTCCCCCAACTGCCTTTCCGCCAGGTAGAATGTAAATCCCGCTGGCAATTTACATTGTAGCCGGTGGGTCGGGGAGATTAGTGGCCCGAAGAAGAGGAGATTTGTCACTGGGGGACTAATTTCCAAAAATAGCAGTGTGTGCCCTAGCCCTAAGAGTTTGGAGTATGAACTATTAAGATTATAGGACAGATTTACCAAATATAGAACTGGGGAATCATGAAGGATTCAATATTTTCCCCCATTTATTAACACTTTATTAAAGGGCCCATTAACTTAGCTCGAGTGAAAGTAGAGAAAAAAAAACTTTGAATTTCGAATTTTTTTTGGCTACTTTGACCATCGAATGGGCTACTTCGACCTTCGACTACGACTTTGAATCGAACGTTTCCAACTAAAAAACGTTCGACTATTCGACCATTCGATAGTCGAAGTACTGTCTCTTTAAAAAAAACTTCGACCCCCTAGTTCGCCACCTAAAACCTACCGAAGTCAATGTTAGCCTATGGGGAAGGTCCCCATAGGCTTTCTAAGTATTTTTTGGTCAAAGAAAAATCGCTCGATCGATGGATTAAAATCCTTCGAATCGAACGATTCAAAGGATTTAATCGTTCCATCTAACGATTTTTCGTTCGATCGAACAAATTGCGGTAAATCCTTCGACTTCGATATTCGAAGTCGAAGGATTTCAATTCGGCAGTCGAATATCGAAGGTTAATTAACCATCGATATTCGACCTTAACTAAATTTGCCCCTAAGTGTTTAGAGAATTTTATTGACAGTGAGAAAAAGATTTGTCACTGGGAGACTAATCTCCCTGAATCTTAGCGTGTGTCACTGCCTTAAACCTTTCATCAACCTCTGTTTCCTGGGGAAATATTTACTCCCCACAAAACACCTGTTAAGGTCAGCCTGGGTTTATCACTAAACAGAAACCTGCACATCAGCATAATATGATGTTGAAGCTGACCTGGTGATGGCCTGTTTCTATTAATGAACAGTTGTTTGCGCAAAGGAACGTTACCATAAATTATATTAAATACAGAGCATCATTTTCGTTTCAGGAACAACTGTTTTCTTATCAAAATAGATATTTTGATATTTTTTTTATGTTTCTATATTTAAATATTTATATATTATAGTGCTACTTGTACATGCAGCTTTTTTCAACAGAACAATACATTAATAGAACAAACATGGATCAATCCATTGACAAATTTAAAATAGGAAGGAAGTGCCTGCCCTGTAGATTGTGTTGTTTGTAATATATTCTATTAAATTATAGTAAAGTCTTGTTATCCACCACCTTTGATCAACATGTTCAGCCCTTGAGATTCACTGAAAACAGGTGCATTAAATGTGTGGTTGTTATGTTCCTTTCTCCAGAAATGTATTTTCAGCCCTAGAATGCATGAGGAAAGCTTACCATTTATATACAGCATGTAAGCGCTGATAGCAGCTCGGTCAGTGATCTGTCCATTTCATGCCCTGTATTTCAACTGCAGTTTTAAATAAAACTTTATAAATTGTTTATTATAGAAGAACATGACGAATTGTATCCATACTTTGCCTAAACTATATACTTTTTCTTTAAAAATAGAGCTCTTGTGCATTCTTGTTATGTGTCACACACTTACTATATGATCTGTCTGATTGTGGCCATTTTGAATTACTATGCATAACTGGATGTCATTGGCCTTAGTTGGCTTTTTACTAGCTGGGCTTGCTGGCTATCCTAATAGTAACAGTTTCAATTATGGATCCGCACACACCAATTTTCTGCAGTTTTCTTTTATTTGTGTTCACCACCAATATCAACGTTTCGGGGGTACAACCTCCCTTCGTCAGGATATACCTGACGAAGGGAGGTTGTACCCCCCGAAACGTTGATATTGGTGGTGAACACAAATAAAAGAAAACTGCAGAAAATTGGTGTGTGCGGATCCATAATTGAAACTGCTGCCATTGGAAGGCCACGTCAGGCCGAAGGATAACCAGCACCACTAAAGCAGAAAAAGTGAGTAAAATTCCAGGTGTGCGGTGTAACTATTTCTATCCTAATAGTAAACCAAAAGTTGTAGAGAATAGCTTTCATTATACCTCTATATATGTTTAATTTTTGTGAAAGTATGCCAATAAATAGTGGAATGTTCATTTTAATCCCATCTCTTCTCTTGTGAGACAATTGATTTGCTTACCTAGGCTCAGTGTAATCGACTGATTTACCATCCAGTTTTGCCGTGGTAGGGTTTTTTTTAAGGACCCTAGAGTATATTATTTGGAAAATAAGCAATGCCACTTTGATGGTGAAAAAAACCTTCACTTGACACTATTAATACTCCCAGCCAGTCAGAGAGCAAAGCTGGCATACATAAGCATGATTTTATATATACAATGCATATCGGTTAGTTTGGGGGATTAGGCAAGTTTAAAAACCTCATCTGCTAATGCAACATATCTGCCATGGTGCAATGGCAAATGAACATGCAGAAAAGGGGCCACATCTTCCCCTTCCCTTTGTTCTGATTCTTTGGTCACCTCAAGTGCTAGCCATCCATTAAGCCCACAGGACAGTTGGCCAGAGATCATATGGGTTATCCGCATACCTCCCAATTGTCCCGTTTTCTGCGGGATGGTCTTAATTTTGACAGCTCAGCCCACAGTCCTGTGTTTTTATCAAAAAGTCCTGAGTTTCTCTTTGATCTCCTGCACTGACACCAAAAAAAGATACAAAGTTTCTGAAAATTAATTAAAATAAGAGGCTTTTCGGCAGAGATCAGAACACTCAGCACCTGCACATTTGTAACAATTTAAAGGGATTCTGTCATGATTTTGTAGTTTTTATTTGTAAATTACACTGTTTATAATGCAAATAATTCACTCTACAATAAACAATTTCATTCCGGAACCAGCAAGTGTATTTCTTTTAGTAAAAATATTGGTGTATAGGTAATTTTGCCTGGTCATGTGCTTTCAGAAAGAGCCAGCACTTTAGGATGGAACTGCTTATTGGCAGGCTGTTGTTTCTCCTACTCAATGTAACTGAATGTGTCGCAGTTGGACCTGGATTTTACCATTGAGTGCTGTTCTTAGATCTACCAGGCAACTGTTCTCTTGTGTCCGGGAGCTGTTATATGGTTACCTTCCTATTGTTCTGCTGATGAGCTGCTGGGGGGGGGGTGATATTACTCCAACTTGCAGTAAAGAGTGACTGTAGTTTATCAGAGCACAAGTCACATGACTGGGGGCAGTTGGAAAACTGACATGCCTAGCCCCATGTCAGATTTCAAAATTAAATATAAAAAAATCTGTTTGCTCTTTTGAGAAAGGGATTTCAGTGCAGCAAGACTATTAACTGATTCATTTTGAATTTTTTTTTTCCCATGACAAGTGTCCCTTTAAGATAAGCAAAGATACGATTGTAACTATTTAAGATAAGCAGGTATTTTAAGAGAACTGTGACTCACAGTTTAAAGGTCAAATTCACGTTCATTACCAAAACTGTTATCACACACAAAACATAGCCCTCAAACTCCCAGAAATCTGTTCATGAAATGTGGGATGCCAAATTTTGTAAAATGGACATGGTAATTAGGGGTGTGGCCATAAAATGGGCATGGTCAAAAAAAATTGTTGCGCTATTCGTAGCAGATCTTTTTATTTTCAAATGTTGGCAGATATGCATCCCATGTCCCTCCTGCTCTTTATCAGCTGTTAATGACAATGTTGTCTGTGTAGTTATCAGGCAGTGTGGCTAGTTAGATCTGGTGTTGTACACAGTTACGGATTATGAGATGTGGGCCACTAGGCTACATCCAAAGTCCCTCCTTCTAGGCTACTGCTGGGTTCAGATACATGCAGATCCTGGCACGTGCGCACCCAAGCTATCTATGCCAGGTCCAGTTTGAAATGCCCCAGTGACATTACTGGATTTGCATGCTTCCAGGCGCTTGCACACACCTTGCCTGCCTTCTTCTCCCAGCAGGTGCACCGATCAGACCCAGCAGCACAAATAAAAATAAATATTAAAAGGAAAGAAAAAAATAAATAACTGAAAAAAGATAGATGGATCCCTGATCATACTGGGCTCGTAGGCTATAGCCTAGGATAGGCTGTGCATTCATCTTCCCCTGGTTATATGGATGTGCAAGGACTGTCAAATAAAGTTAGTGCCCATACACATCAATTGTGGCCACTGGAGTAGTGTGACTGTGCACACAGGGGCCCATTTACTTAGCTGGAGTGAAGGAATAAAGGGAAAAAAACTTTGAATTTCGAATGATTTTTTTGGCTACTTCGACCATCGAATGGGCTACTTCAACCTTCGACTTCGAAGTAAAAATCGTTCGACCATTCGATAGTCGAACGATTAGTCGCCACCTAAAAGCTACCGAAGTCAATGTTAGCCTATGGGAAAGGTCCCCATAGGTTTAGCAATCTTTTTTAGGTCGAAGAAAAATCGTTCGAACGATGGATTAAAATCGATCGAACGAATAGCGCTAAATCCTTCGACTTCGATATTCGAATTCGAAGGATTTAACTTCGACAGTCGAATATCGAGGGTTAATTAACCCTCGATATTCGACCTTAAGTAAATTTGCCCCACAATGTCTGCTACAGATATAAAAGAATGATGGAAAATAAAAGTGTACTGTGAGGACAACCTGGTAATTTGCACCGACTTTTCTAACTTTTTTCATCCCAGTAAATGAGCCCAAGAAGGCATTTAATAAGCTGAAGGTTTTATTAATAGGTTTTAAGATTGAGAGTATTCTTTCTAATTAGCTATTAAACTTTAAATCCAGAATACTCCCGGGGACAGAATTCAATCCATATTAATTGAGCCGTAGGGTAGTTTGACGTTGCCTCCTTCAGTGTATATTTCTATGTTTTGTCTTGTAGTCCTACTTCTACCTATTTCATTCTTATAGAGTTGATGTTCTGTACAGCTGAAAAAAATATCTGTTTAGTGCAGATTTGTATAAACTCTGGATGACTTTGAATTGATTACCAGAGATTTATGGATTTTGCTAGTCTTATATATGAACTGTGGAATATATAGGATAATTCACTATTAGAGGGGCATTGTCAAAAACTCATTAGCAAATTACATCAGCTGGAAGCATATGGTAGATCACCTCAAAGTGTCACATTCAACATGTAATCCTAATTAGGCATTGATTTCCATTTAATAGAGGATTTCTGATGTAGGGCAACTGACAAAATTAGCCAAATACCCACCTACATTATATGGTTTTGTGAAAGGATGTACAAGACAGCACCATTTTTTAATCCCCCAGATGCCACATGTATTGTATTTTTTATTAGATTATCAATAATATAAATGCAACAATTTATTAGAGGTCCTATGGCCATGATAAAATGACAAATACTTGCTGTATTTTAACAGGTCATCCCTCCTTTCCCTCCTGAACAGTTCACCCATTCTGCTTGCTTCATTAGTCCTTTCCCATGTTTAGTCCAATGATTTACTCCTGCCCCAGTAAAAAATCAGCCAGTGAATTTACCTTGATCTACTGTAAGTTCGTCCATCTTAACATAAGTGATTAATCACAGCGCTGTGCTGTTACTAGCAGGCATTATGGCTAACTCATTGGAACTTCCCAGCAAGCATGGCAATGAGAGCATGGAGCAATCTATCACCAAATGAGATACGGTTGCTTATAAGGGTGGTACAATTAAGATGTTTATTTGTGAAAAATGTGAGAAAAATGAAAGCAAAATGCTAGAGGTATAAATGTATAATGCCTATGGGTAAGAATTAACATTTTGGCTGGAGCGAGAGTTTTGTACAGATATGGGCCCTGTTATCCAGTATACTCGGGACCGGGGTTTTGTACCATGCAGCCTGCCTTCTACAGCACCAGACACAGACACTGTGCCCCAAATCACATTGCTATTGATAAAGCAGATCCTGCTACTGCTGGGGGAACCAAGTAAGAAAAAGGTATCCCAGTGGGGCACTGACTGATTTATGAAAAAGGTCTTATTCCCAAAGTGTGAGTGTGTGTCCTAATATGTATTTTCTGAAGTGCCCAGTATCTTTTACAACTGTTACAACTCTGGCTGCAAACCCTGGGCCCTATTTCATTAGTGCAGGCATGTCCAAAGTGCGGCCCGAGGGCCAATTGCAGCCCTTTATCAAATTTACACTGGCCCTCAGCCTCCATCATGAAATGAATAATAATGCGGCCCGCCAGCATAGTAAGATCAGGAATCACGTAGATGTAGCAGTAATATTTGGGCACATTAGTGAAATGATCTGCCACTTGGTCTATACTGCTGCCTGTGTGCTGAAGGTGTTAGCAATAGACATGTACTGGCACATAGTGACGCGCCGCTCTCTATACTTCTTTACTGTACAGGCGCGTCACTACTTCTATTGCACCTTCAGCGCTAAAGAAGTATGCAAGAGCAGCGCGTCACTACGTGCCAGTATGTGTCTATTGCTAACACCTTCTATTGCATCTCAAACCTGTCGAGGTTGCATATAAGTCAATGGGAGAAGTCCCAATGATGCGTGGGTTCCTTGCAATACCCCAAAGTTTTCGGGTGAAAATTCTGAAAAAAATCATGAAATTTGTGAAAATCAGATGAAAAAATCTGAAAAAAAACATGAAAATCTGATTTATTTTTTTTTACCACAAAGCAAGTTTTTTGGAAAATGTAATAATAAAATCTGAGCGGATTTGATCAGAGTTTGTAGCAGAAAATATTGAGATAAATTCGGACTTTGATAAATAACCCCCCTAGTATTTTAGGGTAAATCAACTGAACTCACTCCCATTCCTTAGCTTATGGTTGCCTTTATAATAAACGGAGCACATGGTATTGAAATTGTACATAATAGTTTATGGCAATCTAAAAACTGCAGTTTAGGTATAATGCATATTTAAACCAAGGAGATCCTTAGACTTGGTACACTGATAAACACTAAAATGCTGACGATAATAAGTCCTTGTAATCAGGGCCTTCTGATCCAATTTTTTCCCTGTGTCCTTGTTTTTGAAATTATTGTCAAGAACCTATATACTCAAGTTTATTACTGGGAGACTAAA
Organism: Xenopus laevis; assembly: GCF_017654675.1. NCBI lineage: Eukaryota > Metazoa > Chordata > Amphibia > Anura > Pipidae > Xenopus > Xenopus laevis. The sequence goes on along the minus strand of NC_054374.1, from coordinate 112,369,566 downwards.
GTTTTGGACAGCAATCTAGCCTTAGTACCATTACACAAAACAAAAGGGCCTAATATACACATACTGGCGTGAAAGGCGGAATGGATGACATCACCATAACATCATTAAACAGCGACTTACATACATTCATATACAAAGTATATAAAGAAAACAATGTCTCAAAAAACAAAACCCCACAACTGTTCATAATTTGAATATCACTTTAAACAAAAACAACAACACAAAACTAGTGATGGGCGAATTTTGACGCCGGCGCCCGTTTGACGCCGGCGCCCGTTTTTCAAAAAAAAAAATTTTTTGCCGCCAGCGAATTTTGTGCCGCGCATTTTTCGCGGGCGTTTCGCAAATTTATTCGCCGGCAACAAATCGCGCAAATTCGCCGCGAATTTGCGCCTGGTGAATAAATTCGCCCATCACTACACAAAACAAATAAAACTAGTAAATAATGATAACATATAATTATTACAATAACTATCTCTTGTTTTGCTATAAAATATACATAGTATTTCCAAAGATATCACTCGCTTTTCAAACAGCACCTAAATATCCTAATAACCACTAAATCTTTCTCAGCATTTTATCAAGTAAACTTACGGTAAAAAATTATGTATCCTACCATCCGGCAAAAATTTGGATCAAGCACAACCCAATAGCGTATCCTATTATTCAACAAGAGGCATATTCCCCCACATTATAATTTCTCAAGCAACTTACTACTATTTAGAAATTCCCAACCGGGCATTCTCATTTCAACTTTCAGAGCGGTATCAGATCCCCTATCATAATCACTCTGGAAGCCCACACCATCCTTACTCATATGTCCATGTATAAAAATAATTAGTCTTTTCCTCACAGTATTTTCCAAAACAAGTTGTCTTAGAAAGTTGTACGTAGTAAAACAAATTCATAGTGTGTGAGAGTTATATTGTTACATAATTTATATTAATAAATATTTTGTAGTGATTAAAAAATTAGTCAAACCAACTGTTAGCCCTCTGCACATTTTATAAAAAAAATTTTTTTAAATTATCACAACTTTTTTTCAAACATTTTTACCATGTGAAGTGCACCATTACCATCCACATGCATCTATCCAAAAACCAATATATGTACACTAGATTGTAAGAAATTAAAATAAAAGAGGACACAGAGAAAAAGACAGATAAGGATTAATATGTAATCTTTATTGTTCAAATGTATTTTTCAACTTCACTTTTATACTTTACCTAAGAATGTATTATATCTCGATACTTCATAATGGCCTATAACAGAAGCTCTCCACTCGATGTTGTAGAGCATTAAAAAGCCAGAAAATCTGATTATGTGTATGGATATTCAATAAAAAAAACTTTGAAATGAAATGTTTTTGCTGTACTGTTACTACCTCCTCCTTAAGTTCTTCTGCTGCTGTAAAGAATGAGGTACTTGTAAAATGAAAGTACTTCAACTTTTACGGTTTGCATGTTTAACACAGGCCCTCTTCATATAACTCATGTTGAATACAAGGGATACTGTGTCCTTAACTGATTTTTAGGTGTTAAGAGCACCAAGGGACTTCATAAAAGGACTTGTAGTGGCACAGTGTTTTGCTTGATTGTATAGATAGGATAGGGTTTCTATCAGTGGAGCCAATATGCCTGTCTCCATTAATTAATAAATGTATTGATGCTGATCAATGCTGATCTTGTGGCAGTCTGTGAGCAAACGTCTTACTTTATGTTTTCAGATACCTTGGTTTTCTGGCAGGGTTAATACTAGGCCTGTCTTTATGTGTGCTTATATTGATGGTATAATAATGGCTTTCTGACAGGGTAAATACCAGGCCTCTCATTATGTGTGCTTATTTTGATGGTATAATGACTACTTAGTATAGTAGTCAGATTTATTACAATTTAGAATAAAAGTTTTTTTTCAAATGCCTACCATTTTTATTGTAACTGCAAAACAATTGTGCAATATTAATTGAACATTGTTTCCCTGCACAAAATTCTACTGTCCCAAGCAGGACTTTCACATGAATGAATGCTCATTATAAGATTGAACTGACTGTAGAAAAAGTTGGTCGTAATTTCTCATTTTAAATAAAATGGTGAAAAACCTGCCAGTTTACGTAATCCGAGAGCTGTGTACCTCTTGAGGGAAATTTGTAAAATGTTTATTAAATTACAATAAATTTGCAGCAGGAAAAACTGGTGGTGTGTAAAAACAGATGAAAATATTTTCATGAAATTCAGGGGGATTCTAATAAATACAGCCAGAATCCAGATAAAGATATTTGGACCGTCTCTGGACTAATCGTTCCTTCGATTTTCATACCATGGCAATCTGCCGTTTAGGTGATCCAACAGGTAAATATATTTTGCCTGTCTGACGATATCCATAGGTGACTGTCACTACTATTTCACAGACATAACTTTCGTACGATTGCTGTCTGTCATTTAATGGAAATTCAAGACCGTTGTTAACATACCCAGCAGAGGTCAACCATCAAAGATCGCTCCAACTGCAAGGCATCTAATAGTCCTAGAGGGATACTCTAAAATCTTTTGAACTCCACTACAAGACCAACCACCTTTAACGTTTACATGAATATTATGGCAAATGACAACAAGGCAACACAAAATGTGGTGGTTGCCTATTTCCACAACCATTAACAAGACCTGGATAAAAGCTACCCACCGAATCAGCCTGGCCTTACAGAATAATCCACTGTTTCATGCATGGGAGATTTTAATAGCAACTGGATTCCTCTTTTAATACTGGAGAGCAAGTGTAATAATATCCTTATTACAAATGGCCCATTATGAGAAGCGGACTTCCCAGGCCTTATGCAAAAGACTAGTAATCTAGAGCCAAAAGAGACCAAAGATATTGCATGTATACACTATTATGAGATCAAGGGATATTTACTTCGTTGAAGGAGACATATTGTGTAAATTGTGTCTGTAAATTATACTCTTTTAATTATAGAATGAATGTGCTTCAAAAATTAGTTTCCGGCTGATTTATTGAAAAATTATCACAAAAACATGCTGGCCCCACCCATCTGTTCCACTTCCTGGTCAATGAATGTTCTGGCTGTGCAGGGGAGCTGGTGGCACTCAGCATCTAGGTGAACCTGAGAGGAAACCGTTAGGACACACCCACCCCTCATTTGAAACAAAAACAGGGATCACAGTAGATCTATAGGTAGCTTCAATAAAGATTGTATTCTTTTTTTGCCATTATTGGCATTATTGATTTGAGGTTTTTTTATTTATGCCATATGCCTCCTTTTAATGTGGACATATGACACCATGAGGTTGTTTTTGAACAGCATGGACCTTGGAGACTCTCCATCATTGCCAAAATTGTGGTTTTGGCTGTGTGTTCCATACATTTTTTTAGGGTTATGCAATGTCTTTCAGTTTTTCTGTGAATAGAAAACCATAGAAAATAATAGAAAACCCAGCAGTAAGCTATAATTAGAGAAAAGGGCCCCTAAATGGTATTCCTGTGGATATGAAGCATTCTAAATGTCATCTAGCAGTAAGCTATAATTATAGAAAAAGGCTACCTGAAGCACCTATTTCATAATCTTTTGGCATTTCTTATATGGTAGGTGTTGCAAACTTTTCTCTTTAGAGCAAATACTAAGCATCTGCTCGGCTCCAAAATGCCCCATGAGATTATTTTTAAATGTTGACAAGTTGGCATGACAGGTTTTAATGTTAAATCCTGAAACATAATGGCTGTTAGATCGCTGTTTCTGAATTGTGCCCTAACTCTCACTGCCAGTGCTAGGTTGTCCAAAGGCAGAGAGAAACAACAGTTCAAACATCTGTCAGAAAAAAAAGAAATCTGTAAAATTCACACTGGTGACTTATTTACAGTTTGTGATAAATTTGACCATGAGCTGATAAGTAAACTTTGCCAGTCTTATAGAATGACTATGATATGATTCATATAATGGCAACATGTTAGACCTTTTATTTCAGTTTGTCCTAATCCCTGCTCTTTCCACCCCCAACTCAGATAAAGACCTTAAATCTTATTTACTTCTGCAGTGCAGTATCCATAGTTGCACCCACTGTAAAGGTGACCAAACAGATTAAAGGTTTAAAGCTGCAGATTAAAGTCCTTTAGAGCGATTCTGCCCGTGTGTAGGGGCGTCTGACGTCTCCCTGACTAAATATCGTCCTGATATCACTCAGGCAGGTTTGATGTTTTCTGTGATCGATGATAGTTGATGTGGTTCTACGGCCTGTCGGTGCCCACTTTCTTTGTATAATCCGATCGTTTGACCCAACAGTTGGCATATCGGGGAAAAGATCCGATTGTAATAAACTGAATATGATTGTTTTGGATCACTTCCCATTGTATGATATTTTGTTGTCTAAAACATATCTCCATTGATTATTAATAATATAATAATAATGATAATAATCTGCATATACCACTGCTCTTTTGGAGAAAAGTTGAAATAACAAAATCTAAGTGACTCAGTCTGATACATAACTTGAACCTCATCTACTATGTCCGCTAGCTGTGGTGTGTTATTTCTTCAGTAGTGTTCAACTTTCAAGTGCGTTTACACAATTTTGTAATAAATTAGCATTTTCTGCAGTAACCTTAACTGATCCTTGAGGTCAGTTCAGGGGATTTTGCTTACTTGCAGCTTCCTACCCACCAGAAAGTTATAATGCTGTAGATTGCAGATTCTATGGAGATGGTTATCTGTGGTTGTCAAGTACCTGACTTCCAGGCACAATAGTTTCTCATTTTCTGGGTTCTCTTTTCTTCAATTTGCATTTATATAGAGGCCTTGGTGGTTGGCAGCAAAAGAGTTAAAACAAATAATGTTGAGTAATATGGAATGGCACAGCTGCTCCAATGATTTTTTTTCAAAGTGATAGCCTTACACTACTTCCTCGTCAAGGGACATTTCTGTCACTTAGTAACCTTGGAACAATCTGTACTTCATCAAGCATACTTGCTGTCTTAGCTGGGATTTGCTTCTAAAGTTCACAAAGAACAACTGTGACAGTATAAATCCTTGAGAAATGGTTGGATATAGCCAAATACAGCCAAGTTTGGTCAGACAATAATCTTTGTATAGATATTTTGATGTACGTTTAAGATATTTGAGCAAAATAATGACCTGATTCAGGAAACAATGTTGTCGCCTTCTACAGGGAAACGTAAATGGTAGGCAATGTTAAAAATGACGATTCAACAGGACATATCTGAGATGGTGTGATGTTAATGGTCCATGAAAATGTTATTACATTTACTTGAACATTTACAGCAGGTGTAATTAAATTCAAATGGAAGATTCTTTGATGATTCGCATCAATTAAATTTTACCACAACCAAGGCAACTGCTTAGAACGCAAGTGTAGAGGGGGCTCTGTTTATTAGAGACGAATGAATGACGGGTGGGATTAAATGAGCTAGTAAGCCTAAGAGTGGGCTAGAAAAGCTACTGTTTAACCATATTATTTAAGTATAACAGTACCATAAGTATTGATTGTTCTAAGGTACTTTTATACAATTTCAGTATTTGCAGAATAAATCATAGGCGACAGTGCTATTCTGTTGTAATGTAGTTATTTCAGATTCTAGCATTGCATTTTAGTGTATGTTGCAGTAAATTGTGGTAATTTGGCAACACTGAAGTATGCCACTGAGAGTTCTCATAGAGACCCAATCTGCCAATGTTAAAATTACACATATTAAACATTAGATAATCAACAAATATGCTTTAAAGGAGAAGGAAAGGTGCTTTATCAGAAAGGTCCATCTAAATATACCAGTAAACCCCCAAAGTAGTGCTGCTCTGAGTCCCCTGTCAAAAGAAACACTGCATTTCTTTCCTTCTATTGTGTACACATGGGCTTCTGTATCAGACTTCCTGTTTTCAGCTTAAACCTCATTGCCCTGGGCAAGAGCATGCTCAGTTTGCTCCTCTTCCCCCGCCCCCTCCCTTCTCTACTGTAATCTGAGCCCAGAGCAGGGAGAGACTCAGGCAGGAAGTGATGTCACACCACATTAATACTGCAGCTCCTATCCTTAACAAACAGAGAGTTTCTAGAGCTTTTTACTCAGGTATGGTAAAACATTCTACAGAATAAATATAGCATTCTCGCTTGCACTATTGTGGCTAATCTATTGGCAATAAAATGCCTCCGTAGCTTTCCTTCTCCTTTAAACAATTTTTTTAATATGACTTCATCCATTCTAAATATATACCATTAAACTTCCTCTTCCGTGCACGGCCAGAGCAGACATAAAGCTGACTCAGAAGATATTTGTTTGGAAGGATAAAGTAGCCCAGACTGCCCATGAGCAGCTTAGCTATGTGATACTTGAGGATCTGTTAATATATGGAAATGAACATGAGGATTCCATCTGTCACTAGGCTGTGCCATCCAGCTCTTCATTTTGGCATTCAGACAGGGACTTTCGTTGTGTGAACTGGCTAAAAGGGAATTGTGATGTTTTGTAGGAAGAAAAACAGACAAAGGACAATATTATGTATGCCAGTTGTGGACTGGAAAATTATTTATCTGACTTTAAAAATAATAAATGCTTTTTTTTGTGTAAAAAAAAAAAATGAATTATGCAAAAAAAAAAAATTCATGTAATATATACAGTAGAACCCCCATTTTACGTTTTTCAGGGGACCAGAATAAATTATGTAAAATCCGGGAAAATGAAAATCAGGGAAATGTGTTAAAGTAACTTTCTTCAAGTACTGCACAGGAGTCAGTTTTACATTGAGATACAATATTTACAAGGGCTAAGCGCTGCCCTATTGTTAAACTATTACAACCTAAAGCAATAAGTGATTGGTGCAGGGCTGTATAATGGGCAGACTAATTGGACTGACCATTTACAGGCAGAACCATGGCAAAATATACATCTGGTTAGTATTTTAAACCTCTTTATTTCACAAATAATAACATCCATAGAGGGAAAAAAACAGTTTTTGGGTATATCAGGACAAAATTTTGGTGTAAAATCCAGGAAAACATTACTTAAAATCTGGGAAATACACCCGTTGAAATGCATTATAAATTGGTGGGACCAATAAAAAATGTGGGAAAACTTAAAATCAGGCTACTTAAAATCGAGGTTTCTTGAAATATAGTGCATTATTTAAAGCCGCTCTTTTACTGAACTGTGAATATTTTCATATTCGGAATTGTATAAACCCATACAAACTGCCGAGAGGGGGCTAGTGATAACTGTTAACTACTGGTACATGATTTTTCTTCTCAGTCCTGGTTCTAATTAATTAACAACCAGCTTTAAGGTTTGAATATGGTACAGTATTAGCCTTATGTTTCATTTATGTATGGCAAACACACTTTACCCTTTTGAATTCATATTTCAATTAATTTCCTTATATTTACAGGGACGCTGTTCAAGGGAGAACTGCAAGTATCTTCATCCACCAACACACTTAAAAACCCAGCTAGAAATTAATGGCAGAAACAATCTAATTCAGCAGAAAACTGCAGCCGCCATGCTAGCTCAGCAGATGCAATTTATGTTTCCAGGCACACAGCTGCAGCAAATGGTATGTCCTCTGTCCAATCTGCAAATAAATATGCCTGCATGCACTTAATTCTTTTATGGATAATTGCTGATAGGTAAGGCTGCAATAAAGCCTGTTAATGATTATTGTAAATATAAGTCATTGTACAGTAAGAATAGTAATGGCAGGATTGAATGACATACACTAAGCATATATTTTCATAACCACTAACAGAAAGAGAATGCACATTCTATAGTTCACACCTACACACGTTGCAGCATTAAAATGTCTTATTTAAAAATGCCATTATTTGTCATTCTTTTTTCTGTATTTACCAGGTTCAAGGACAGATTCACTAATGGTCTATACTAGGGCTCCCCAAGATATTTTTATCTGTGAGCCATATTAAAATATAAAAAAGTTAGGGAGCAACACAAATATGAATAAAGTTCATAGGGTAAGTCCAATAAGGGCTATAATTGGTTGTTTGGTAGCCCCTATGTGGACTGCAGGAGGCAATTTGGCACTACACATGGGGGCTAATTCACTAAAGTGCGAAGCGCCTAGTAAAACTTCGCTGATTTACTAACAGGTGCTGGCGTAAATTCGCTAGCTAAGTGGACCTACTCTAGCGCTACTTCACACCCTTACGCCAGGCGAAGTTGCGATATGGCGATGGGACGTAACTACGCTAATTCACTAACTTGCGCATTTTACTGAACGTTACCTCTTGCGCCAAACTTGCCTTCGCCACCTCAGACCAGGCGAAGTGCAATAGAGTAGATAGGGCTTGCTTCAAAAAAAAGTCTAAGTCCCAAAAAGGGTGATAGGCTGAAAAAGATCGTAATTTTTTTTGGGGGTACCCTCCTTCTCCCCTACATTTCCTAACATATGGCACCTAAACTATACAGTGGGCACATGTGTAGGGCAATATAACAACTCTATTTAATTTTATGAAGCTTTCCCAGGCTTGTGTAGTGTAATGTATTTGCTGCTACATATACGTTCATTGTACTTTAACTTGGCGTTGTATGCAAATTAGGCATTGCTAGCGTAAATTCGCTTTCCTTGACGAATTAACGCTAGCACAACTTCGCTACCGTTCACCTCCCTGATCGCAAGTTCGGATTTTAGTGAATTAGCGGCGAAGTGTGGCGAAGCCTGCGCTAGCGCAACTCCGCAAGTTAGTGAATTTACCCCACTGTATTTATGCCTCCAAAACTTGCCTCTTTGTCAGATATCCAAAATAAGCTTTGGTGCTACTGTGAGCAACATCAGAGGACTGCTACTGGTTGGGGATCACTGGTCTATACCATAAGGCAGAATTTTATCGTTTTCCAAAAATGTAAAATGAAAGATAACTGAAATGCATTTGTGGTTGATGTTGTATGGGTACCAAAATTTTAAACATAAAAAAATTGTTTTATTAAAAAAGATGGTCAGTATAACACAATGTCTGACCTGAACAGTAACATTTTGGTTGTTATATAGTGAATAAAGTACCCCCTCTTGTAAAATATAACGATATTATAAGTTACCGAGGAGTTTCATGACCATATAAAAACACGAGGCCGAAGGCCGAGTGTTTTTATACGGGTCATGGAACTCCGAGGTAACTTCTAATATCCTCATATTTTGCAACTGGGGGTACTTTATTTATTATAATACACAAGTTTCAGTGAGTCATGTGACAGAAATGACATCAGAACTCACCGTTTATAACTGATGACATCAGAACTCCGTTTATAAGGATATAATTTACAAGATATTCATGGCTTTTGTGTATTATATGGCTATACACACTTAGTAGTATTCTCAGGGAATTGTGGCCAACCTTATAAGCATTATTAGAATAAAACGACAGCAGTATTATGGCTCTAATAACTGAATTACTTTGAATATTCTATGCATTAACAGCTACTGGTGCACTAGGGGAGTATTTTTAGAACAATTTATCATGAGTAGTGATGGGCAAATTTGTCCCATTTCGCCGCGAATTTCGCAGGAAATTAAAGTCAATTGGCGTCCGTTAATTGTCGCCGCCAAATTTTCGTGGCAAATTCACTAATTTATTCGCCGGCGGCGAAACGCATAAATTCGCCACAAATTTGCACCTGGCGAATAAATTCGCCCATCACTAATCAAGATATCTGCTGTAGATTTTCCGTAGGATTGTGTATTTTGAGCTATATGTTCCAGGCATGACAAAATATATAGTAATATAGAAGCAGCTAGATATCCTTGTTGTGTTATCCCTGTGTAAGTGGGTGGGAGAGTGATAACACAGTAAATCAGAGCAGCAACCATCAAAGAATAGAGGTCCCAGTTCAACAATCAATTTTATGAGGATTTCAAGAGAAAATATGTTGATCTTACTGTATCCCTATTAGCTCAGGGTAAGGCACTTGGCATATCTGTCAGATATGAAGAAAACACTAGTATAGTAGCTGAGTGGGTATTGTTAGAACAGAAGCCCTGATGGGAATAAGAGAAATTGCTAGGAGCGTTGTATAATCTTACTACTTTTTCAAATATGTACTCTTTTCCCAGCTGAATCGTTTCACATTTGAAAGGAATTCTAAAGTGCTACTATTTTAAATGTTTTAAATAAATAGCATAATAAATGAAAATTAAGCATGCATCATATTGTGTTTATTTACACATCCCCCTCCATTATGCCACCTGCTAAATAATATGGCATTTTGGCAATATTCTGACAAAGTAAATCTTCTTATTTTAACAATTTACTGCACTGTTTTTGTTTTACAGCCAACATTTCCTGTAGGTCCAGCATTAGGAACAAACACAGCTATTAGTTTTTCCCCTTACCTTACACCGGTAACCTCTGGAGTTGGATTAGTTCCTACCGAAATAATGCCATCCACACCTATGATTGTTCCAGGAAGTCCACCAGTATCAGTCCCTGGATCTAATGCTGCTCAGAAGCTTCTCAGGACTGATAAACTGGAGGTACTATTAGCATCATATACCTTGCAAATTCTGTTTTAACAACCACAGCAAACAGTTACTTTATTTGAATTGTGGTAAACGGCCTAATATATCTTGCCGTTTCATATTCATGTAATCAAAATGTTTGTGTCAGGATTACATTTTGCAAACTATTGCTATAATTTTCACTTAGTCAAATTAGGGATGCACCAAATCCACTATTTTGGATTCGGCTGAACCCCCGAATACTTTGCGAAAGATTCGGCTGAATACCAAACCAAATCCTAATTTACATATGCAAATTAGGGGGAGGGGAAAATGTTTTACTTCCTTGTTTTGTGACAAAAAGTCATGTGATTTCCCTCCCCGACCCTAATTTGCATATGCAAATAAGGATTCTGTTTGGCCGGGAAGAAGGATTCAACCGAATCCTGCTGCTGGCCGAATTCCGAACCGAATCCTGGATTCGGTTCACCCCTTAAACTGGCCATAGACGCAAAGATCCGGTCGTACGATTTTCGGATCCTGTGTGTGGAGAGTCCCGACATCTGTCGTGCCATGCCGATCGGTCGTTCAGCCAATTGGACAGGTTAGAAAATTTCTGTCGGCTGCCGATAATATCTCTGCGTGTATTGCCGATCTGACGATTTTGGGGGAGACTGTGACTAGCTTTTGTTGGACATAACTATCGTACGATTGCTGTCAGGGGCAGAACATTGCTGATCTGTTCTTATACTACTTTATTTGATCTGAAAGGTTAGTGGCAGGTTGGGAGATGGGGAAGTCCCATAAGTTTGATCGTTCGAGGATTCTAACAATCGGATCTTTGCATGATCTATGGCCAGTTTAAGTCAAACACACTGTATAGAGTTGCCTTACTTAATTTCAGGGCCAATTTTATGGTAAAGAACAGAAGGCACTAACCCTGGGCCTCCCAGGAAGTTAAAATACAGGGTGTATTAGAGTAGAACAGACATATAATATATGAGATATTTGTGGTATACACCAGGCTTTTGCAAGATGTTAATAAACTGCATCTTACAAAAAAGGTGGTTGTGGGTTACTGGAAGTCTAAAAACAGCTGGAGGACCTCAGTTTGGGGATAGCAGTCCATTCCCTTGAGTTTGTTTTTCTGGGATTAAAATTGCTTATCCTCATTATCTGATCTCCTCTATACGTTAATTGGTAGCTATTTCCATATGGGTCATGCCTATACTAGCCTCACTGTTGCTGTTAACCACACACATCTTGCAAAGACATGGTACCCCTATAACCATGATGTACATTCTTTTTTTTTCCCCAAAGGTTTTTATTTTGCATTTTCAAAAGAAACAACAAACCAACAGGCTTGACACTTACATGACTACTGTTTTTAATTATTTAGTGTTTTAGTGACAGTTTCAATACGTAGAAGAGCATATAACATATTCACCAGTTATCAGCATATACTTTGGGCCAATCTAGAGCTCAGTCAACTGGCAGGGATTCATAAGGGTTGACCTCTAACCAAGGTTCCCATATTTTCTCAAATTTCCGGGGTGTTCCCTTAGCATTGTACGTCAATTTGATTAGCAGATATCGGCCGAGCCTTTTGCAGTGTACCATTTATTAGTTTGATCCATTGCTGAAGTGTAAGGGGGTTGGGGTTCATCCATTTCATTATTGCTGCAATGGAAAGTACCTCTGCATAATAATATACAGTTGTAAGTCTGCTGCTTTGCCACACTCTACCATGATGTAATTCTGCAGCTATATAAGCTATAAAACTGCTAATTGGCAGATGTCCAGTGATTTGCCCTTGTGTTCCCTATGTAGGTATGCAGGGAGTTTCAAAGAGGAAACTGTGCACGGGGAGAGACTGATTGCCGCTTTGCTCACCCTGCAGACAGCACGATGATTGATACAAATGATAACACAGTAACCGTTTGTATGGATTACATTAAGGGTCGCTGCATGAGGGAGAAATGCAAATATTTTCACCCTCCTGCACATTTGCAGGCCAAAATCAAAGCTGCACAACATCAAGCCAACCAGGCTGCCGTGGCAGCTCAAGCAGCTCAAGCAGCTGCAACAGTGATGGTAAGTGCACATACTCACCCATACTTGAGCCCAGAACTCTAAACTCCTCATTGTTTGTGCTCAGAAATATGGTAAGAAGCATGGTATTGCCGAGGGAGTGGCAAGTTGTGACAGTATCTGTTTGCTTGGATATTTACCCCGTACTGCTCAGCAAAACAGTTCTATAAATATTTTCTTGGCAGCTCTGAATTCACAAATGCTTTCTATCCTACAACTTAAGCACAAAACTCTTATTGAAGAACTGTTTTTATTGGTAGATGTGGTGGGGCAGTGGAAATATTCCTAAACTAGGAGTTATGTATCATAAGTGCACTTATAAAATCTGTTATGTTTTGACCATTCATCATTCATGTGAGTGCTGGATGAAATTAGCATAAAGTGTGTCTACAGCTTCACGTGCCTGTCTGTGTGTGTATGTGTTGTACATTGTTTTAACATTCCTAGTTGGAGGAGGGTAGGGAGCCAATGCGTTTTTACATTTAGTGGAGGCAGGAAACAGATTTATTCATCACCAGTTATTAAGCACCAACATGTTATGCCACACTCTGCTATATTACCCTGTTTAAGACAGTGCACTTACAGCAAATGAGCAAGCATGAGTTACAGAAGGAACAGCATACCGTACATAAAATTGTTTTATTACATATCAATAAAGCACAAACATAATCCGCAGCACTGTACAATAAAATGCTGTATACACTGTACATATAGATTACCTACAAAACTAAATAATAGACAAAATAAAGAAGGTCCTGCATATTAGAGCTGACAACTTAAAATAATAACCTCCATATGTAATAAAAGGCACTACGTTTGCACAGGAGCAGTAACCCATAGCAATAAGACGTTTGCTTTTAAACAGGTGACCAGCAAATGATTCCTGTTGATTGATTGCTAATTTGCCCATAAATGTTCTAATTCGGTACAGAAAAGGGAATAGCTAATCACCAAAAATAAATCATGTACATTAAGGGGGTTATTCATCAAAATTTGAATTTATCTGATTACTTTCTGAAATATACTCCGACCAAATCCGCACTGGTTATTTCCCCATATTTATCAATAAGTTTTCCCGAAAAATTCCAGTTCGGGAAAAAAAACGAAAGAATCGTGAAAATCGTCCAAAAATTCGAATCGTAAGATTCAATGATTTTTTTCAGAATTTTGCACGAAACCGAGCGCAGATCAGGATATCTTCTGGACTTCTCCCATTGGGGCAAATTCACTAAGCGCCGAAGCGCCTAACGCTAGCGTCAATTCGCTAGCGTTGGGCATTTTCGGTACTTTGCAAATTCACTAACGAACGCTGGCGTAAATTCGCTAGTGTTACTTCGCACCCTTACGCCTGGCGAATTTTCACTACGGACGTAACTACGCAAATTCACTAACGCGCGTAGTGTACTAAACACTACCTTTTACGCTAGACTTCCTTCGCCACCTCAGACCAGGCGAAGCGCAATAGAGTAGATAGGGATTGCTTCAAAAAAAGTTCAAATTTTTTCAAAGTCCCAAAAAAAGCTGGCGTTTTTTCTATATTATGGGTGATAGGCTGAAAAAGATCGACAATTTTTTTGGGGCTCCCCTCCTTCCCCCCTACATTTTCTAACTCATGGCAACTTACCTATACAGTGGGCACATGTGTAGGGCAAAAAAAAAATTTTATTTGATGTTTTGAAGGTTTCCCAGGCATTTGTAGTGATTCTATGTATTCCTCCATTGAAATTTGAATTTGGCGCCGTATGCAAATTAACCATCGCTAGCGTAACTTCGCTTCGCTTAGTGAATCAACGCTAGCGCAACTTTGCAACCTTACGCTACCCCTGTGCGCAACTTCGGATTTTACTGAATTTGCGGAGCCCTGGCAAAACTACGCCTGGCGAAGCGCGGCGAAGTTGCGCCTGGCGCAACTACGAATCTTAGTGAATTTGGCCCATTGAGTTATATACAATGCCGGATTTTCGGATTCTGACTTTTTACATCCTCTTGTTTAATAAATGTTTTTTTTTATTATTATTATTTATTATATATTTATTATAGTGAAAAAAACCTAACATTTTTCGAGTTTTTGGCATTTGGATCTTTAATTAATAGCCCCCTAAATGTCAAGAGTTGGACACTGGAAAAAAAAACCCAATGGGCCCACGCTGGTCCAGACCTGCTTCCCCGGCTGCCTCATTAAAATTAGCTGTTGCAATGTGGCCCTACGCTTGACACGTCTTATGTGCATGAGCGCAATGTGCTGAGTGGGTCCTAGAAGTGACTAGAAACTTGCTAAGCATGACATTTACCTGTGTATGTTCCATTATCCCTAGTGCAGGATGTGCAGTGTAAGGAACATTACAGATGGAGCGCAAGATCTGGTTTAAACATGCTTACTACACTACATTTTGCTATCCTATGCGTGTATCTGCAGTCAGTATCTGTCTGTAGTGATGTGTATAACTGCTACGTCACATTTTATATCTGCTGTGGGGTAAGCACAAAACCCAGCCTTCACCCGAATCGTCTTAATACATCTTTAATAATATGTATACATGATATGAAAGGCCCTGGTAAGAGACATCTTAAATGATGTTTTACTAGTTATATAATGGAGAATATAAAAGTATCTACCTTGTTCTGTTACAGCGTGGTTGGCACTGATAGCCCGGCTCTCAGCCTACAGCATTGTTTGTTCAGTTCAGTGCATTCATTGAACCTTTCATTCTTTTGCCCAGCTGTTAGTGTACAAAAAGTCATTGTCAAAGCACTTAACAATGTGTACAAATACATGATATAAATGTGGCTTGTCATTTCACATCACATAGGGTATGAGAATAATAGAGGCTTTATAATCTAGCAAATACTCCTGTAAGTAATCCCAGTTACGTGGATTGTAGATTGAATAGAATTTAAATTGTAGTGATATTCAAGATTAAGGCTGAATGCAAATGTATATAGAGAGAAAGAGAGAGACACATATATGTGTGTATATATATATATATATATATATATATATATATATATATATATATATATATATATATATATATATATATATATATATATATATATATATATATATATATATGTTTGTTATGTGGTACAGGTATGAAATCTTTTATGTGGAAAAACACAGTGGGGCTCATTTATCAACAATGGGCAAATTGGCCCATAGGCAGTTACCAATAGCAACCAATCAATGATTAGCTTTTTAAAGCCAGCTGCATGTAGAACCATAAATGCAACCATTTGATTGGTTGCCATGGGTTACTGACGTGGGCAAATTTGCCCAGTGTTGATAAATGACCCCCCAGTGCTCCTACAAATGGCACATCCGCTAACCACTGTATATTGTTACTTAAAATACTTTATTCGTACCTTATTGTCAGTTTGTCTGTAATAGAATAATGTCTTGATACTGGTATTAACTAATCCAGCATCAATTGCAAAAAAAAAAAAAAAAAAAAAATCTTCATATACATATCATACATTTTTTTATTGTGTTCCAAATTAAAATACCTTCTCTGTAAAACCTCAAGTTCTAAACATCATAGATAAGATCCCATCCCTGTACCATTTTAAGTTTTTCTCTTTAATAAGCCTCTGACATCTTTGTCTCCCAATACTGACTCTTATTCTTTATTATCTGCAACTTGCCCGTTTAATTTGTATTGACTAATTTCTACTTAATCCATTCTAATCTCATGCTTCTTGTTCATGGAGATTGTTAAATGCTGACAGCAAGTAGGTATTATATCCAGGGCCATTACTAGGTCATTTCAAGCTTTCCCACTAGATAGACGTCTAGTAAATACTTAGAAAAGATGCCCTATCATTCTTAATAATCTGGGCAAGAACACTAGTATTTGATACCTAATAGTCTTTACAATTGCTGGAACCATAGAAAGTCTATGCACAGATTTTTCTTGTGTGTTTTAAAGTGCTATAGTGCTTTTTACAAAGTGCTATCTTCAGAATAGACTTTCTATGGTTCAAGACACACACAGATTTGTGCTGTAACACACTGGTGACTGCACTGAATATTAACAATATTGTGCTGTTTTGTTTTTTTCCATAGCCTGTGGCGCTTTCCCTTTAATCTTGCAGATTTTGTTTGTTTTGCAATTTTAACTCTGCTATACGTTCACAATTGCTAGATTCAATGCTAGGTTCCAAAATGTGTCCTTTATAAAACTATACACAGTTTGCTTGTGCCTACCTACTTGTGCTCATCTATACATATATATATATATATATAAGTGCCATGAACTAGTTTCCTGGCAGCACCTAGTTTGGTGCATGAGGCGCAAAGAAACGGCAAACAGTAAGTATAGGGCACCTTTTTCTTTTGATGCTGTTTCAGGCCTTTAATAATACTATAAGATCAGGTTACATTATATAGTGAATGAAGTACCCCCGATGCAAAATATAAGGATATTATAAGTTACCAAAAGGTTCCATGACCTTTTTTTTTAACATGGAGCACTTTAATTATTATACACAAGTTTCAGTGAGTCATGTGACAGAAATTACATCATTAAGCTCCGGTTATAACCAATTACATCACTAAGCACCGTTTATATAGTGAATAAAGTACCCCCTCTTGTAAAATATAAGGATATTATAAGTTACCGAGGAGTTTCATGACCATATAAAAACACGAGGCCGAAGGCCGAGTGTTTTTATACAGGTCATGGAACTCCGAGGTAACTTCTAATATCCTCATATTTTGCAACTGGGGGTACTTTATTTATTATAATACACAAATTTCAGTGAGTCATGTGACAGAAATGACATCAGAACTCACCGTTTATAACTGATGACATCAGAACTCACCGTTTATAAGGATATAATTTACAGGATATTCATGGCTTTTGTGTATTATATAGTGAATAAAGTACCCCCTATTGTAAAATATAAGGATATTATAAGTTACCGAGGAGTTTCATGACCATATAAAAACACGGTTGAACTTGATGGACTTTGTCTTTTTTGAACCCGATTTAACTATGTAATGAGGCCAAAGGCCGAGTGTTTTTATACAGGTCATGGAACTCCAAGATATTCATGGGGGTTTGTGTATTATAAGGATATAATACACAAAAGCCATGAATATCTTGTAAATTATATCCTTATAAACGGTGAGTTCAGATGTCATCAGTTTTAAACAGTGAGTTCTGATGTCATTTCTGTCACATGACTCACTGAAACTTGTGTATTATAATAAATAAAGTACCCCCAGTTGCAAAATATGAGGATATTAGAAGTTACCTCGGAGTTCCATGACCTGTATAAAAACACTTGGCCTTATGCCTCGTATTTTTATATGGTCATGAAACTCCTCGGTAACTTATAATATCCTTATAATTTACAATAGGGGGTACTTTATTCACTATATAATTTTTAGGATATTCATGGCTCTTGTGTATTATATATAAATAAGTAGGAACTAGCTACAGTATATATATATTGTGGGACCTCTGCAAATTACATGGCTATACAGTTACTACACATTAAAATAGAAAAACGCTCAAGATGGCTACCCACAGGCTGGTGTGAAGGCTATTTACAGGAGAATGCTTTGAAAGAAAAGTGTAACGTTAGTTTAATATGGACAAACACTTGGCTGGCTGAATTGCTGTTATTGGTTGGATAACTAGACTGAACCTTGAGAGAAGTGAGACTTACTCGTACCTGGTCAGTGTTGGCCCTAATACACACACTCAAAGTTTTGGCTGCTAGACCTTAGTTATGATCATGATTCATTGTTATGTTGGGCTGGTGCAAAATATACCCTGGACTGCATTGTCCAAAAATGTGTAGTTAGGGTGTTGGCATGTAGGGTGTGTAACATGTGGGAGAAATATTTAACAGAGGGGCACACGTTCCTCACTCATCAATAAGTTGATGTTTAATAACTTTGAGGTAATAAACATCAACATACCAAATTATTACTATATGTTCTCTCACTGTCCCTCTATCTCTGTCTCTCTATCGTTGTGTCTCTTTCTTTATATAAGGAGAATTTCTCCCTGTATAGTAACGTGTTGGATACAGAGCTGTCATTATAATCTTATTTATGCCTGTTGTGCTGAACAGACATGGGTTTTGTGAAGTAATTTCTTCATTACTATTATTTTGCTGTCATTATTGAACACAGAAAATGATTCCTAAACGTATAATGAATTGTTACTGAAATACCAAAGTGCCGAGATGAGTCGTGTTTCAAAGTACAAGGCTTATTGTTTCTGGATGAACATAAGATTTTTTGTGACATATCATAGATGCGGCTAAAAATAATTAATTTTTTTTAAATGTTCTTTTCTCATGATATGTAGACAAAAAGATTTAATATAATAATTCTGCATTTAGACTCTTATTTGTGACTGGTATTGTATTATATATTTTATATAACACTGCATATATTTTAATTATATTTATTGTACAGGAGAGAGACAAAACTAGGACAACTTTTTTAGAATGCCTTTTTTTTTGTTAGGTTTATGTTAATGTGTATGTGCTGATATAATGTATAAACATCTGTTATACCAACATTTAGTTCTATTTTGGGTATAATATAGCCGTATATAACATCCTAGTTAAAACATTGGTGAGTGATGCATCAGGAAGGAATCCGGGTACAACTGATTTGACTCAGCTCCATTATTTGTTCTGTTCATGTTCTGAGCGCCTACTTGCCACCACACAGCAATGTTTTGAATAAGCTACTACATTCATACATCCTTTTAAACAGGTTGTTCACCTTCCAACACTTTTTTTTCAGTTCAGTTGGTTGCAGATAGTTCACCAGAAATAAAGACTTTTTCCAATTACTTTCTATGTGTGACTGTTTTTCTAATATTGAAGTGTAAAGCGTCATTTTTCACCATCTAAAGCATCTCTGGGGGTAAGGGGGTCGCTGACCCTGTAAACTGTTCTAAATTGATACATTTAGTTGATACATTTATCATCGTTGTCCCTGCTGAGCAGAATCTCTGGGTTTCATTACAGGCAGCTGTTGCAATTGATACAATAGTTGCTTATACTCCAGAGATGCTGCTGAAAGATGCATCAACTAAATGTTGCAAAATTATAGCAGTTTCGATTTTGCACCTGCATTACGGATATGTCAGATTGAAACACCAGAGACAGGGACATCAAACTTAGATTTTGGAAAAACTGTAAAAAAATAATGGAAAGTAATTGAAAAAAAGTCTTTATTTCTGGGGAACAACTTGAAAACAATGTGTTTGGAAGGTGAACCCCTTTAAGCCAGGAATAAATCGAACTCATACAGTAAACTGATATAAATTCATTCCAGGTGTAAATCAAAACCCAGCTTTAGCTTTTCTAATATTAACTGTTAACAGCTATGCATTGGCTGTATGCATGGAGCACCCAGAAATCTGCTTATTCGTTAGTATCCTTCCATCAGTATGTTTTATATGCAAACGAGTCATGTCAGAATTTATTCCTCATACTTGCAGTTAAGAAATAATGCACAAAAAAAAAAAAACACATGAGAATAATGGATGCTAATTGTTCCGAATTTCTTGTTTGTTTTTGCTTTGCCCCCTCTTGTCAGCTTTAGAGTGTGAGAAATTGCTTTCAGTGGTACTGCTTTCATTTGCTAACGCAACTTTTACTCCGCATCTAACAGCTTCCCAAACATACATGATACAATGTGCTTCTTTGGCGCTACCTAGTGCCTATTTCTAATCTGCAATCTGATTATTCATTTGTGTTTTGCCACCAGAAAGACAAATTTATAGCCCTCCAGCTG
Organism: Xenopus laevis; assembly: GCF_017654675.1. Taxonomy (NCBI): domain Eukaryota; kingdom Metazoa; phylum Chordata; class Amphibia; order Anura; family Pipidae; genus Xenopus; species Xenopus laevis. The sequence goes on along the minus strand of NC_054374.1, from coordinate 112,349,251 downwards.
TTGCACAACCACAACTCCCAGACACCTGTTACCCACGATTTTACTTTTCATTGGGTACTATTTGACATTTTGTGGAACAGTATTTCAGTGACAGCTAAATTGCTATAAATTGGCCAAATCTGCACCAAAAATGGATTATATTTCTTATTTTTAATGGAGTACCGTTCATGTATGCATATGGTAAATGTATGTAAAAGGAAATGATTATACTACAGTAATAAAAGAAGTAACCTTACTGTAAATCTGTCACTGATAACATTGACACTACAGTACGAAACCATGTAATGATGATAGTTAATATATTCTTTTTGCATTAAAATTAGCAGGCATATAAATAATTGCATACAATACCTGTAAGAGTAGTAAAATACAATTGAAAACATGCTTCAGGTTGCAACTAATAGTTTTTTTGGCTTAAAATGGCAACTAACTTCTCATTCGCAGTAGTAGAAGTGTATAACAAAAAATGTTAATATATTTTAATATGCGGTTGCTTTCTGGAGCCTGAGAAATGCTTTAAACTGATTTCCTGATTTTCAAACCCATGTATTTTACTCTCTTATATGCTTTTTTTTTTATTTATTTTTTTTTTTTTTAACTAAGGTATAGTAGATACATTTTTTGCTTCAGTACTAATTAAAAGTGTAATATTCATTTCTTTAAAGAAACATTTTTGTTGTTGTGCATGCCTAGTGTTTTATATGTTGTATATTGCATTCAGAATATTTTTTTCCTTCTCACCTATCCACAATGCAATGCCGTTCCCATGATGCACCTCTGCTTGCTGTTTACCTGTATGTTAATTCGCTTGAATCCCATTGGCCCACTGCCATCATGTGCTCGCTGCCTGTTATTAAAAGACGCAGTCGACTGCCAAAGCAATGAAGCGACCTCTCGAAGCAACTGTAGATCTGGTACTTTGACCTTTCACCTTTTGCTTTGCATGTAGCTTTTTAATGAAGCAACTAATATTTTTTTATTGCTTTTTTTAAAAAATCATCTAGACAACCAATGCATATATTTAATGTACAGAAATGTTCAGAGTTGTATGTAGCCATCTCATGTGTCCATAAAATTATATAGATATTTTTTTTTCTTTAAGAGCTTAATTTGTTTCACAAGATTAAATTGTACCAAACTTCATTAACTAGTAATTTTTTTGTTTGCTATTTCAAAAAATGTTTGATTGAATGCTTAATTTCTGCATATTATAAAAACACACACATATAAATATTGTTTTAATAGTAAATATTATCTGATCCAAAAACATATGCTGTGTTGATGCTTTCTTAAGATTTTTTTTAGCTGTAGTTTTGGCACTACAGTCTTTATAAATAAATCCATGCTTTTGCAACCAATAACCAAATCTCACTCATTCTGCATTGCCTTCGTTTGGGTTAAGGTGCATGGCAGGACATCTTTTATTTTGAGTTGTTTTTGCCAATCTTATAATTACGTATAATTATTTGTATGTGTGTTTATGCAAGTGTGTACTACACTGTAAACTGTAAACAAGTTTAATGTGATTTTTTTATTAACAGGCTTTTCCTCCTGGCGTTCTTCATTCTTTACCAAAGAGACCAGCTCTTGAAAAAAGCAATGGTGCCAGTGCATTTTTTAATCCTAGTGTCTTGCACTATCAACAGGCTTTGTTTAATGCACAGTTCCAACAACCTGCCACATTTTTCCCTGCAGGTATGTCTCCTATTTTACAAAAAATAAAAACTTAATTTATAAAAAGCATTTGGACTTTTTTTCAGGATGTGCTTGTGTGTGTTAAATCCATTCCCATATTAAACTCCAGATAGAATGTTGCATGTGAACATGTGTTTTGTCCTGTGGCATTGAGGAATATGAGCAGAAGTTTGATTCCCTTTAGGATTTGCTGAGTAATTCAACATGGATAGCTAAATATTACTCTTTTATGAATTACTAATATTTGCTGTAATTTATAACAATATGGAGGAGGTTATAAACATGACATGCAAGCTAGCCGAAAGAGAACATTTCTAACTGGACATGTAGTATATAAGATTTTTAAACTTACATTATTCTGACTACGTTAAGAAGTTTTCGATAAAGTGCCTAAATAGTTCCTCAATGCAAGATGCAGAAACATTTTATTAACAATGCCAGTATAGTCTTAACACGAATCATGCATGTGCTAAGGCATGGAACATGCTGCTGTTATTATATGGAGAGTTTAAAGAGTCAATAAATAATATCCAGGGTTCAATTTCTTTCCCTCTAACTATTGTCGAATCCTTAGAGTTGTAAATCTACATTAGCAGGAATGGCAGAGGTTTATCTTCTGTAGTCTATTTTGCTCTGTGAATAAATGTAAGCAACATTTGTTGTCCTTCAATTTGTGCAGTTCCACAGTAAAACTCTAGTCCAGTGATCCCCAACCAGTAGCTCGTGAGCACCATGTTGCTCTCCAACCCCTTGGATGTTGCTTTCAGGGTCCTCAAAGCAGTTGCTTATTTTTGAATTCCAGGCTTGGAGGCAAGTTTTAATTGCATAAAAAATAACTATAGTGTCAAGTAGAGTCTCCCGTGGGCTGCCAGTCCACATAGGGTCTACCAAATAGCCAATCACAGCCATTATTTATCACCCCAAGAACTTTTTTCATGCTTGTGTTGCTCCCCAACTCTTTTTACATTTGAATGTGCCTCACAGGTAAAAAAGGTTGGGGACCCCTGCTCTAGTCTCTAAAAGAAATTAGTAGGATAAAGTGGGCATGCACTGGTTGATTCCGCCAATAAGTGGCCATACACATGCATGGCTGCCTTTCATTAGTCTTTTCCATCAGAAATCCTCATCTGCTTCAGACACTAGAATTACTAGACCACAGGGCCGCCATCAGGGGGGAGCACTGTCCCGGAGAGTTTTAAGTCTTATGGGGGCCCCGACCATGCTGCACTTAATTGGATAGCTGGGCCCCTCACTGTTGTTGAGCTCCAGACTTCAGAAGGGAGGGTGGATGGGAGCTCAGGTGCCTGCATCTTCTTTTTAACTGCTCTGATTTTCCAATGAAGTGCAAGTACTGGTTAAGCCACATGGGGATTGGTGAAGTTTGAACTTCCCCTCCAGCTTATCCAATCCCCATACAGCATTACTGGGACTTGCACTTCACTGGCAAACCTGAGAATGAGAAATCTGAAGGTGCAAGCGCCAAAGCTCCCGCAAACTCTGCAACTGAGGTAAGTGCACTGTTCTTTTTATTTTAATAACTTACAAGGACCCTGGCAACCAATTTTTTTAATATAACTTATAGGTGCCCGGCCAACAATTTTTTTAATAACCATATATAACCAAATAACCATTGTTTTGTTTTAGATAACTTAGAGGGGCCCTGGCCAGCATAGTTCTTATTTTAATAACTTGTAGGGGGTCAGTGGCCACCGATGTTTATTTTTTCTTTAACGTGTAGGGCCTGTAATGTTATAGCACTTGCGCCTGTGTGGCCCCGTGATTTCTGATGGCAGCCCTGCTAGACAACAATTGATGCATCTGATATCCTTGTACTTCAGCAACTCAGCAAATGCCTGCCTGAGCTTAGATCAGTATAAACCTCTACAAAACCTCTGTAAGCCAAAGGCCAGCACAGCACAAATATTGACAGGTGCACACAGATTCCTCTTGGTGGGCCAAACAGAACCACATTGTGTAGTTTTACTTAAACTCTATTAATAGTGTGGTTTTATTTAACCTCAGCTAATAAAACATGTAGGGTTCATTTGGGCCCCCCAAGACGAATCTTTGTGTCTCTCTCTTTTTTGTTTTTCGTGCTGAGTTTTTATTCCACTGATGCCCTGCAGGACCTATCAACACATGGGGGCCAATTTACTTAGCTCGAGTGAAGGAATAGAAGAAAAAATACTTTGAATTTCAAATGGTTGAATATGGCTACTTCAACCATCGAATAGGCTACTTCGACTACGACTTCGAAACGAACGATTCGAACTAAAAATCGTTCGACTATTCGACCATTCGATAGTCGAAGTACTGTCTCTTTAAAAAATACTTCGACCGCCTAGTTCGCCACCTAAAACCTACTGAGGCCAATGTTAGCCTATGGGGACGGTCCCCATAGGCTTCCTAACAATTTTCTGATCGAAGGAATATCCTTCGATAGAACGATTATTCCTTCGATCGTAGGAATAGCTCTAAATCCTTCGACTTCGATATTCGAAGTCGAAGGATTTACATTTGGCAGTCGAATATCGAGGGTTAATTAACCCTTGATATTCGACCCTATGTAAATCTGCCCCATGGTGTAGTTTTACAATAGCCAAAGCACACTGTTGTAAGAGTATCAGGTATTTAAAACGCTGTGCCTATGGAGATTGTAAACTGCAGGTCCCAGTAACCAGTGTTTGACTAAGAAGACCGGAGCTATAGATTTGAGAATCGTTATATACAGTACATACAATCTGTGCAAGTTTCAGTCTACGTGTGTGTGCATTTTTAGTCCAAATATGTGTATGTATTTAGGCCAGATATCTATAAGTGTATTGGAGTGAAAGTTGTAAAATTGTTCCTTGATACCTTTGTTTAAATATTTTCCATTTGATTTATCACAAATTAAATGGTGACCTGTAACTTTGTCCTATAGCAAAATGTTATTTTTGTGATAATCCACTTTAACTTAACTTTTAGGTTAATGTGATTTAGCTAAGGCCAGGGCAAAGTGACACTGTTTTCAAGAATATTCTCCCCCCCCCTTTTATTTTTTTAAAAAAATTAAAAAATTATGCAAATTTTTCTTAAAACACTAATATTGAATATTCCAAAAATGTATCTAAATACATTCACTGAGACCATATAATACCACTTATTATTTAATTATAACTTGAATAATCTTAAGATTTCCTTATGAAATGCTTTTTAAACAGTGCTACACTGATTGTACTTTGGGGTCTGAAGATTTGTGCTATACATAGGGAGCCCTTTTCTGCTTTTCTAATTGCTTCTCCATCATTAGTCCTTCGCTTGATTTTCTGATACTTTATTTTCTTCGAAATTGGTTTGAAATTGCAGCCAAAAGTGTATTATTTGAGGGGCTTGTTTGCCTGTGCCATTTGTCTTTGATTTAAGCCATCACATAAAAATGGCCACTCTAAAGTAACTTAAATATTTACCAAATATCTAAATTTGTATTGAGATTACAAGCTATTAATTTTTTTTTATTCAGATTAAAACATGATTAAAATTTTTAACAAATTGAATACATTTTGGGCTTTTCCAACCAATTAACAAGCTTTTAAAGGAATGCAGACATTTATTTCAGATTATTAAAGAATTTCCTTTCCATGATCTATCACAAATAACTGGTGTGCTTAAATGGATGTGATTCATTTGTCTCTATTAATGTTCTGGAACTGATTTACTTTGCTGTGGTCTTTTAGCTATCTGGAAATTGTTCCCTTTGCAGCTGTTTATTTTAAGAATGGTTGAACAGCTCCTCTGTGAACAATGTGTGTTCCCTCTTTAATACCTTTCACTCTAAGGTCATTCATTGTTTTCCTTAACAGCATTAAGGCCTACAAAACATACATCAACTCTTGTGCTTATATATTGTGTACATGTATATGTGTATTTGTGTGTTCATAAACAAGCCAATACTGGACACTAATTTCATGCTGTGGTGCATTACAAAAGAACATAAGCTTAATTAACCAGATGATCTGCAATGATCCCGCTTCCAAGATCACCAGCCTACAACTTCTTAACTGCTTGCCGAGCCTTGACCACAAGATATTTTGTATTGCTATTGAGCATCTTGTATCTGAAGCCACTTATATGTATGTGGCAATAATTTATGTTCTGAATCTGCTACTCCAAAGAAAAATTGAATAGAAGGAGCAAGTGGGACAATTGGGCAGGGTTTAGAAGTCTCCTAAAGGTCTAATAACCTTTAGTAACCAATCAGCAGTTAGCGTTTACTCTCGCCTGTTTAAAAACAATGTATTGGCTGCTGTGGTTTACTGCACCTGGGCAAACTCTGTACCTGTTTTTAAATATGGTGGTCTGTATTTTGTTATTATTTTATACCATGAAGCCCTATACTTACACCTGCATTCCTAGCACTTCCTAGCTTGCAAGTCTAAATGATGCACAACTTTGGGGTCTTCCAGAATACACCCTAATGTCCCCAAATTCCACTACCATGTTGCAGCAGTGTGAATGCAGGCAGTGCAACTTTGCATATAGAGTGAGGCACCTCTGGACCCCATTGGGCAAAAAAATAATGCTTTCCACTTTTTAGGACATTTTTTGTGCATTGTTTTTTCCCCAATACTAATAAATGAAGCTGTGGTCTCCTGCTTTAAAATATTTATTGTCTCCAGACCATCTGCTTTTTGATATGTAGTATCATAAGGGACTTACATGATTCTAAAATAATCCCTCCCACTTGCAGGGGTGTTCTGTGGACGATTGGTTGATGATTTTTAATGTTAACATATGGTAATTGCTCCTGTATCAATGGGCGTTTTATAAATTAAATATGGTGGTTCTAACTGTTGCAGTTCTGAGGAATACATATTATAGCCGGATAAAAGATGGAATAGCATTTATACACAGGCAGTTGGAACACCAGCTTTGCACCAAAATTATCCAATTTTCCAAGTGAAATTTTGCATGGGGTGGGTACACACTGACATCTAGATCCAACTTCATAATTGTTTTAGGAACATGAGCTTTCAATGACTTGCAGAGAAATTCTCAAAACCATGAATGGCCTTAACACATTATGACTGCACTAACTAACTTATTATGAGCTGCACCTGAATTTCACCCTAAATGATAACTCTGTAGCTAACCTGTTTCTTTCCCTTTATTCATTTTCTCCACCTCTCATTGCATGACATGCAGGGTCAGTTTTGTGCATGACACCAACTACTAGTTTTGGTAGGTTCCTATACTTTTTCTTTTTCTACACAAGTTATCTTCTATGGGTTAAATTCTCTGAGAACGGCTTTAGAATATCAGCCATTAGTTCTCAATGTTCTAGAATATTAACGCTAGACTTATTAATACTCACCTAGTATATGTCCTTTGTGTTAACTTGCTGTTTGGCTTAATAATGTTACCTTTAGCTGACTTCTTGAGGATACTGTATTTTTCCTTTGTTTATTACATGTGTGAGTTAAATGAAAATGAAGTGTAAGTAGTATCACCTGTGTCTTAAACGTCATAGTGTTGTGCTTTTCTTCTCCTTTTTGCTGTGTTTTGAATATTTCATCAGAGATTCCCAGAACCATGTTCTCAAAATGATTATGTCCATAAATCCTGTTTAGAAAGACTAGTAATGTAGGATTATCACTATTGGTGTCGGTAATTACCAGTGTTAGTAAACAAGTTCTTATGTGCTAATTATTGCATCATATCCCTGGGCCCAAAGGGAATTGCTTCACATTGTTGTATTAGTGAAGAGCGGCTTAGCATGAAATATGCAGAATAACAAAGGTGTTTTTGTTTTCCTGAGCGAATATAACATTATTAAATATATGGATATCTAAAGAATGTGTGTAGTAAGCTTGATTAATTTTATATGTGGCCTATATGTAATTGCCTTTATGCATTCATTTAACCACGTCATCATTAAAAAAAAAATCACATAAAAAGGATCTTTTGTGTAATTTATATCAATTTGCTGTTTAACGCCCCATTCATTTTTGCTACATTTTAGATCTGATTTGAACACATATTTAATGAGCTTTTCTGGGAATCACTGATTATATTTATATTTTTTTTCTTTTACAAACTTCCTTTAATTGTACCTGTAATAAGCTTTTTTCCCTTTTTTTTTTTTTTATTTCTCTCCCACGCTTTCTTGCTTTGCATTGTGATTGCATGCCATCTGCTGGTTTAACCCATGATGGCTTGCTGCTATGTGATATTCACCATGCCAAAACCACTTCTATTACCATAATGCTACACCCTCCTGTTCATTGCTTCCATGGTTCCCCTCCTGAAAGTACCCATGATGCACAGCGCTACGTCCGCCACTGTCTCTGCAGCAACAACTCCTGCAACAAGTGTTCCCTTCGCCGCAACAGCCACAGCCAATCAGGTTTGCTCCTTTTAAAGCTTTCTTTCACAAATCCCAAACTCTAAATGAGTGCTTATATCTTTAAAAAAAATTCTCAGCAGAATTTTTTTTTTATCCGTGTCTTACCCATCAAATTTATACTTTGTAGAACTGTATCATTAGCAGGTTGCACTTATTCAGAGTTAACATTTTGCAAGTATTGATGCTTTTGTTTTGTGTCTCTGTTTTTGGAATGAATGTCTTGTTAATATGAAAATATAATTTCAACAGTGCTAACCAAAATAAAATCACTTCCCTTGTTTTAACCTGTATATGAGTCCAGTTCCAGACCAACAGATTTAGATATACAGTGTATATTCCTAACAAATATGTTGAACAGGAGACATATGTTGGTGTGTCATGGGGGAGTTTCAACCACGGGGTGTGTAGGGTGTCAAGTCCCTTATTGCAGACTTCCCAGGCAGTCTTTGGGCAACTGTCTGTTGTGATTGGAATCACAGCAAACTTATCGAGGAGCAATATTCTTACTCAAATGCGTTTCTCATTCCTCCCCTAAATTCCTGCATCACCTAAGCACACTGTCAGATCACAGCAATACACACTGGCACACAAATACATACTGGCATATACCAACAAATTTCAATCTGTTCTGGCACATAACTGCACACTAATTCACAACAGCAGACTCATACGCAGCTGTATTGTACTGTTGCCCAGAGTGTGGGTACATCACCAGCACTTAGAATTATTTCCAATATTAGGAGGCACATTTATTAAACGTCAGATTTCTGTGAGTTTTTTTTAAACTGTAATAAATTCGAATATACTCGAAATTCAATTGGAGGGTTATTTCTGAAAAGAATTGAATATATATAAAACTTGCACTAATTTTACCGACTCGAGAACTCAAATCAAATTCCATTTTTTTGTCGAATGTCAGGAAGGCTAGTAAAATGTCCAAATTGGTCCCTGGACCTTTCCCATTGACTTATACATGAATTCGGCAGGTTTTAGGTGGCGAAAAGTCGAATTTTAATTTTTAAAGGGGATTCAAATCGAATTTGGATAATTCACAATTCGAGTTTGAGAGTTCTGACCATAACATTTTTTTTTAGGTGTAGCTAGTGCATTTGGAGGGTGAGTTTATGTTTAGGTACTTGCAGACAGGCACGTTTCAGGGGCTGCTGCCGCCTGAGGCAGCAGCCCCAATGCCGCCCCTCCTCCTGCTCCGCTCTTCTAACTACCAGCGTCGGAGCGGGTGGAGGAGGTGCCGCATCGCTAGTTAAAAAACGGAAATTCGGCTCTTAAAGTTACCAGAGGCGGCTTTTTGCCGCCCCTGGTAACTGGCCGCTCCGTGCCGCCTGAGGCAAGATTCTCACCTTGCCTCATGGCCGGAGCGGCCCTGCTTGCAGACATGCACAGAAAAGCACAGGAATGATCAGTACCAACTGCTATTGCTATTGGAAGCAGTGTTTGTTCCAGTCTATTCTCTGTCCTGGTGGCCCAGACTGTCTACAATGTAAGACTTGGCAGTTGATTAACAGAGCTGTCAGTGCTGCGGAACGAAGACTTTTGCAACGTTGTGTAATAAATAATAATCAGGAGTTATGCAAATACTCTCTATAGCAATTGTTTTTACAAAAACCTTTGAACACATTACAGATTTTAATAACTGCATATTACATAGTGGATTTGTTTTATACTTTTTAAATTATTTGCCTTCTTCTTTCCAGCTTTAAAATGGGGGTCACTGATCTCATCTAAAAAACAAATGCTCTGTAAGGCTACAAATGTATTGTCATTGCTACTTTCTATTGCTCATCTTTCTATTCAGGTCTCTCCTATTCATATTCCAGTCTCTTATTGAAATCAATGCATGGGCTAGGGTAATTTGAATCCTAGTTACCAGATTGCTGAAACTGCGAACTGCTTACTAAAAAGCTAACTAACCCAAAAAACATAAATTCTAAAAAAAAAACAATTGCAAATGGTCCTGAAAAGATCACTCTCTTCATCATACTAAAAGTTAACCCAAAGGTGAACAACCCCTTTAAACTGGGTGATTAAATGACATTATCTACATTTAAATAAATACTGAGACCAAATATGTAACCTTTTTCACAACTATAATAATAACATTGTCTTTGCATGTTTGGGTAAAATGTGATATATTTACATGACTTAGCCAATCCCCATTGTTTCTCTATGAGGGGGCTGCCATATTTGTGCTTTAGTAGTCCATTCGTTTTAGAAATCCTAATAAGTTGAAAAGAGACAGGCAAAACTTCAAATAACAATTACTTACTAAAGCAGTCTAACTTTTCCCAAGGGACCTGCTATCTGATATTGTTACAATTACTTATTTTGCTTATCTCGAAATTGTTACAAAGTATCTTATCTGAATCTCCTGGCTGTTCTGGGCTCTCTGCCAAAAGCCAATTAAGTTAGAAACTGTTTCTTTTTCTAAAAAATAGAACAGTAATAAAGGAAATTGTGTAAGTGGTCATAGAAGCCCTAGGAGTAAGATTTTATTATTTTTTTATTTGGGTTAAGAACCTTTTTAATTCTAGACCTTTATCCTCCAGACCAGATTTTCAGCTGTAGTAACTTTATCAAAAATTATACCCAAACTGAGCCCAAAAACATATTTGAATACCATAACCCATGAGGCAAAAGTATGGACTTACTAGTACCAATACAAATGAAGATTTAGGGGTTTATTTATTAAACTCTGAATGCCAAAACCCCCGAAAAATTGTATTTTTTTTACTAAAACCCCTCAATTTTTTCAGGATTCATTATATGTAAAGGATGTAAAAGTCTGAATCCAAAAATCCGGCATCTCAGACCTGCTGAGGTTGCATATAAGTCAATGGGAGAAGTCCTGAAGATATATTGATCAGCGCTGTGCAATAATCCGAAGATTTCGTGGTTTTCGGAAATAAAATCAAGAGTTTTCGGGTGGAAAATTCAAAAAATTTGTACTATTTGTTTTGGTTTTTTTTCGGATATTTTCCCGCACAGAAAATGTTCGGGAAAATGTATTGTTAAATAAGGGGAAAAGTCCCGTGCTGATTTGGTCGGAGTATTTTTCAGAAAATAATAAAATAAAGTCGGACTTTGATAAATGGGCCTTGTAGTGTCTAAATACACCATACAGTTCATAGCCACAATGTGTATTGAGAAAATGCCTTTTAATTTTAAATGGAATGAAAACATGTTGCCAGGATGCATGTTTCCACCAAGCATAGCAGAACAGAAAGTAGCCAGAAGCATATCAATAAGCAACACATATTTACAGTACTTTTATTAAAGGAGAAGGAAAGCTACCAAGGCAGTCTATTGCCAATAGATTAACCACAATAGTGCAAGCTATAAGACTATATATATTCTGCAGAATGCTTTACCATACCTGAGTAAACAGCTCCAGAAGTTCTCTGTTTGCTTAGGAAAGCAGCCGCCATATTAGCTTGGTGTGACATCACTTCCTGCCTAAATCTCTCCCTGCTCGCTCATAGCTCTGGGCTCAGATTACTGCTGTGAGGGAAGGAGACCAAACTGAGCATGCTCAAGCCCTAGCCCTGGAGGTTTAAACTGAAAACAGGAAGTCTGATACAGAAGCCCATGTGTACACAATAGAAGGAAAGAAATTATGTGTTTCTTTTGACAGAGGACTCAGAGCAGCATTACTTTGAGGGTTTACTGGTGTATTTATATAGACCTTTCTTTTAACCTTTACTTAATTTTAACCTTTCCTTCTCCTTTAAAGGCGTTTGTTCACCTCAGATGTATTTCTTTGAATTATAATGTATCCAACAAGTTCTGTCTGGCTGTTAAAGCTTATATATCCTAGCAACCAGGCAGCCACTTGGACGCATAAAAAGATAATCAATTTAAAATAGAACTAGCGATAAAACTGAACCTTCACAAATAACGATATTTTTGTTTTTCCTTGCTGGGTCAATGACCCTGACAACCAAATAGCATTTTGTATAAAAAAAACTGGAAAAAAAATAATAATATAAGTAAAAAGATGCTTTAAATAAGTCCTTCTATAGCATAGTATAAAGAGGATTATCCCCCATTAATATTCCATTATTATACACAACACCATAAAAATACCTTTGAATATTATATGCTACTGAAAACTAGAAGAAAGCCAAGGTGGGAGAAGCATTCAAATCAAATTTCACATTTTAAAACCAGTTCCAGTTGGATATTAATGTATGCCTTGCTCATAGAGTGAGAAACACGGGATACTTGAAGTGTTTTTGTAAAAGCCCTGCAGATACACCGCTCAAGCATTTTGTTTGAGGCTGCACAACATTTAGTTGCCATTAGGAAATCCAGCACTCCTCCATCATTCCCTTTTAAGGAGAGCAATGCTGCTGATAGCTGGAGTGGTTTGTCTCTAAGCAACATGTTCACATTTCTGCTAGTTGAGTTATGAAATAACTATCATGGCTGAGTGTATAAACACTGGGAAATGCAAATATGAGTTTCAATAAAAGGGGAAAGGTCTTCAACACCAGTCTGGGGACTTTTCATACTGTCTCGTTTGGAACATTAACCAATCACTTCTAGTTGCAAAAAGACAGTTTGTTGCTAATAGAAATGACTATACAAAACAAAAACCCTTGGAATTTGCCATGTAGATATATGTCAATCTGTACTGATCATAATATTTAGTGGGTGTGGTTCTATAAAAATACTTTTTTTCTAAATAAGTCCTATAATATGTCTAATTTGGGCATGAAAAATGCTAAAACCCCAGGGCAAAACATTAAATTCTTCTTGATTTGATTTTTTTTGGGGGGTTGTTTTAGCTTTTAAGTATTTAGCTCTCACATAAAGATGCCATCTCAACATAAAAGCATATAAATAACATTTTTGTATAATGTGATTTTAATTATTAAAATAATCCATTTCACCAGCTGAATAAAACATGATGCATTAAGTGCTTGACGATTCTTTAATTGGATGTTATCACAACTCAACCCTAGTTTTATTGTGTAGTACAGGATGTGTTGTTCTCTTGGACCTTGATCTGCTGGTACAGGTATGTTACCTGTTATCCAGAACCTGGAGTATTCTGGATATTTCTGTAATTTGGATCTTCATACCTTAAGTCTACTAGAAAATCATGAAAGCATTAAATAAACCCAGTAGGCTGGTTTTGCCTTCAATAAGGATTAATTATATATTAGTTGGGATCAAGTACAAGCTACTGTTTTATTATTACCGGGAAAAAGGAAATCACTTTTAAAAATCAGAATTATTTGATTACAATGGAGTCTATGGGAGAAAGCCTTTCCGTAACTCGGAGCTTTCCTGATAATGGGTTTCCATATAACGGATCCCATACCTTGATCCCATACCTTGAAAGGGGCCTGTGAAGGAGTGCAGTCATTTGCCAGCAATAGCATTTAGGGTGTTCACACTTTTCCCTTTACAAACCTACAACCCCCAGAAACCATTTTATCATTTTTCTTTTCGCATTGCCTTCTCAGTATAGAACTATAACACAAGCAATAAGACTGAGGCTTGACCCCATCATCCTTTTCTTGCTTTCTATTTAATGTGTGAGATGCATGTGAAGACCCATAATCAATAACAAGAGAGCATTTTAGGTCAATACATACAGTATATATAACTGATATATATATAAATATATGTTTATGAATGCTATGATGATTTTAGTCAGGCATGAACCAGGAAATATGTGATTGAAGTCAATTTCTAAGCAAAAACAGAATGCACTCTTTGTCAATACTTGCTAACACTGCTATGCTTTATATGTGCTTTCAACCCCCTGTTATCTTTTAGGCATTTTTATTTTATCTGCTTGGCTTCCCCCACTCCCCCAATGTGGTAGATATCCTACTTGAGGATATCAGCTCTAAACAACATTTTTTCCATTTTATTTTACTTAAACAGGCATTATATCCAGTATTAATAGTAAAAAGGTAGGTTAGTTTGTGCTGTTACCATGACCTTAATCTTCAGGAGATGAGTTTTTCCAAAACCACCTGCCCTACTACACACTTGTGGCATTGACTTTCTGTAAATTATGTTACTAATATCATGTAGCTCACAGACACATCCTAAAACATCCAAAATCACTGAGCGTTAAATTAAAGGGATACTGTCATGGGAAAACATTTTCTTTTCAAAACACATCAGTTAATTGTGCTGCTCCAGCAGACTTCTTCTTCTATAAAGATGGAGCAGACATCAATGGTGCATCGGTGCACACTGTGCCCATGGCACACCATTCATTTTAGTAAAAAAAGAAGTGCAGCAGAAATGTTTTTAATAGGACTTTACTGTGATGTATTCATTAAGGGGAACTCACAAAAATGAAAATTTAATATAAGCTTCATCAACCTGAAATAAACTTTTTAGATACAATCAATTAAAAATTCTCTACTGTTTCTGAAATAATCACGATTATCTTCACTATTCCTCTCTCAGCATCTGTTTCTCTTCATTCTTTCAGCAGTTGGGTGTCAGATAATCATTGACATTTAGATCCAATAGATCTTATAGGGGGGCTCCTTTCGCCTAGAAGATGTACTAGAGCTCACACAATTAAAATCCTCAGAAATCCTGTCTCTCTACATGCAGAATTTGTGCAAAAAGCAGTTATTTTGTTAAATTTCTTTTGTACTGGAATCAGTTATTTGAGTGAGCTCTAATACATCTGCTAGGAAAGGGAGCCCCCCCCCTATAAGATATATTGAATCTAACTGTCAATGATTATCTGACACCCAACTTCTGCAAGAAGACAGAATGAAGAGAAACAGATACTGAGAGAGGGATAATGAACATAAACTTTATTATTTAAAAAAAAAAAACATGCAGAATTTTTAATTGATTTTATTTTGAAAGTTTCTTATTTCAGTATGATGAAGCTTATATTCAATTTTCATTTTCGCCTTTAAAAACCATTGAACTTTAGAACTCTAGCAAATGTATTGAAGCACAGAGATTCAGATTCAGACACGATGCATATTTTAGCCTGCATGGTTTACTCTAAACATAAATTCATTTAATAGTGAAGCAACAACGAATCCATTCCAAGTACTGACCACAACCATTGTCTTTCTCTTTACCAGATCATTCTGAAATAATCAGCAAGGGGGAACTGGAGCTTCATGAAGATGTGCAGAAGCTAGCGAAGCATTCATATTGTACATACTATCCTGTCTCCTCCTCTATAGAGTTGCCACAAACTGCATGCTAAAAGGATATTGTTCTCTTCATGGACAAACTACAAACTCTTATGAAGCTAGTGCTGCTATATTATAAATTGATAATATATATGGTATGCTTAATATATTCCAACATCAAATAGTTAACTACCTGATACCAGCTGTGATGTTATAAAAAAAAAAAAAAAATGTTTAGTGGGTAAAGTTTACTTTTTAATATTTTGTATACCTGGTTCCCACTCAACAATATTGTCTTATCATCTATTATATAATTAAAGGAGATGTTAATGGTATAGATCACATTTAAATTTTAGGAAGAATTTAAAAAAAGAGATAAATATATATATATAAATATATGTATACAAGAATGTTTTTTTTTTTTCCAAAGGCTAGTATACAGTGTTAGATTGTGTATATTAACACTTTGGCGTTCACATTAGCCAACAATATATATATAGCTATATGTTCCCCTCTACAGAGAAGACCAAGAAGATCAAGTACTCTCAATTATGGACAGAAAGCACAAAGTCAAAGAATTTAAACTAGCATCCGGCTCAGTTTAGCCATAGAAACTATGTTGGAATAGATGGGCAACAAAACAAGCAAAAAAGAAAAAAAGAGCAAAAGTGGAAACCTTTGCACAGTATGACTGTCATACACAAGGAAGTCTTGAATACTTTTATTTTTGTTCTCTAACCAAGACTTTGCAGAAGTGCCTAAATTTTGCCACAGTACATCAGTCGCAAAAAAAAAAAAGAATGAATGTGATGCCATTGTCCCTGTTCCCAGTGATCTGACCTTTCTAACCTGCAGTCAAATCTTGGTGACATAGTTGGATCTCAAGCAGGAAAAAAGGCATCAGAGGAGGAGTTGTCTTAGAAAATTGAATGTACAAAAGAGTTTATTAGTGTTGGTGACTCTAGTCTATATTAGTAGATGCAGTGAGAGAGTTTTCCTTTGACCTCGTCTGGCGATTGTGGGCCTGCAAGTGACTGCAGAGCAATATAATGCAGGCCTTCCAATCCCCCACCCCTCTGCTGCCAGAGCAAAAATAAACATTGAACAGTATTGTTTCTGTTGCTCTGGCAGCCAATGGGTCAGAATGGGTCCATAGCGATATAATTTTATATAAGTGGTTCCAGAAAGTTGTAACAGGATTACAGCACAACAGAGAAAAGAACATCTTCGAAGCCTATTTTATCTCAAGATTAGAGAAGTCGCTTATAAGTAATTGCAGGAAAAAAAAAAAAATAACCTATAAATAAAACAGATTTTGATGTTTACTTTTCTAGTAAGCGATTGATTTACAAGGTAAAGTCTGTACATTTATAATGTAATTGAGTTCAATGTTTGTTTCAAGCACTGTTGTACCAAATATTTCATGTTTCTGTGTTGCACATTTGTCACATATAAGTATGTGCTTGCCGAATTATGGTTATCAGAACAGAACAGCTGTTGTACATGAATAGTATACTTAAGTGTTCGAAATCTTTTTTTTTTTTTTTTCTATTGTAAAACAATATTAGTGATTGCAGTATTTTATGAGGATTTTAAGAACTGAATGTAAACTATTTTTAACGCGGGCAGCCTGTTCTGAAAGAAGGCGCTGTAGTTCTATATTTGGTTATCTGGAAAAGATTCTGCCTTTATTTGTGTTGATTCTGTAATATATGTACGTTGTTTGATGACTTTTATTCTAGTTGCAGAGCAAATTACTGAAAAGATCTATGTCGAAATCCCCACTGATTGTACTTAGACACATTACATCTTATCACATCCAATTTGCATTTATATATTTGATCAGGCTGAGAGCTGCACTTAGCTATAGCCTTAGGGTAAGGGCACACCTGGAGATTCGGGGAGATTTAGTCGTCCGGCGACTAATCGCCTCTTCTTTGGGGCTACTAATCTCCCCGAACTGCTTCTCCCTGTCTTCCGCCTGCTTCAATGAAAAAATGCCTATGGCACTCACTGAAGTCGCCCGAAGCTTACTCGTGAAGAAACTTTGGAAATCAAAGCAGCGCTAGTGCATTGGCAAAAGCAGTTCGTGGAGATTAGTCGCCCCAAAGAAGAGGCGATTAGTCCGGGCGACTAAATATTCCCGAATCTCCAGATGTGCCCTTACCCTAGTGGTGACTAGCAACACAGCACCGCACATACACCCATTTTATCTAGTTATAGTTCTTCAGTTATGGTTTTGTTTTGTTTTTTTAAGTTTGATGTGAAATTTGATAGGCCTAAATGGTCGGCCCATCTTTATTTTATCATTGCAAACCCACATCGTTAAAAATAAGAAAAATTGTGATCTTTGTGTTTTTGTATTTTGTTTCTGTTTTTATAAAGTCCTCTAATTAAAATAGTCTCTTAAAACATTAGGCAGTTAATGCTTCTCTTAAAATGAATACAAGAAGTGTATTAAGCTTGTACTATGTCTTTAATAACAGGAAATAAGCTGTAGTCTTAGAGAATGAATGCGTAATGCAGGTATTTTATGTCAACTACTAATTCTCATCCGATATATTTTACATACAAATAATCTTCAATTTGAATTAGTTCTATAACCTATTAAAATGTGGCAGTTAATCTAAAAATTAACTTTGGGGGGCATATCTGCCAACTGGAGATGAGAAAAAAAAGTTTCTTCACACTATTTGCCAAAACGCTTCTCGTGTGTTGGAAGACAGTAGTAATAAGAAAGAGGCAACCAGTCTTCATTTTATATTTGTTATGGGTTTTATCATTATTAATATTATTACTAATTGCACTTTCTACCATGCAAAGCTCTAGTCTTGCTAGAACCTTGAACACCAGGTATTTGCAGTGTCGGATTGAAAGAGCGTTAAAGGGGAAATTGAATTTTATGTATGAGCTTTACTGTGGGAAATGTGTAAGTACTGTAAACACAATATACACTTTCTAAATAGTTTTAAAGATAATCAATATCAATTTGTGCAGATAACTATCAGTGCAGAACAACCCATATCAAGCCATACTTCCCCAGCTCTGCCTATTAGTATGCTCTGCAAGAAGCTTGGCTCTCATGCATGGGGAAAAATAATGACACTTGTAAGAGATGCTGCTCTTGCTTTATTCAACATCTTGGACTCTGCACTACTTAGCTTCTGAAATAAAGAATTGTATTGGCTCAACTTTTGAAAGCAGATCTTTTGAGCTGTTCTGCGAGCGGAGGCTTGAAATTGGACAAATGTCTCTTTAGACATTTAATAAATTGTATTTACAGGAAATATTATTTTTACATGATCATCATCATTCTTAAAAGGAAAGTGAGTGGTTTTAATAGAGAGAGACTAAATGTAACAGTGTAAGCATTATATGTATAAGACAGATAAATTGAAAACCATTAATGGACCAACAGTAAAGCACAGCTTAGGTTAACACGGTCTACTTTAACTACATTTAATATTTAAAGTTAATTTTTGGTTGAACTTGCCATCATTTGGCTTTGCCCTGAGATGCAGTTCATTGAGACTCTGCAGATTTTTGTAGACTAAACCTACATTAGTCACATAGCCGACCTCAAAGCCAAATGGGCATAAATAACATTGCATACATTATTCCTTAACTAGAATTAAAGTGGAGGATAAATGGCAAAGATGTTTATTTGTCTACAACTGAAATAAGACATGACCCAAAATGATTGATCTGTCTGACATTGATGCGCAATTAGTTCAGTAAATGCACACGCAAGCAAAGGCGCCACCATTTTCTCCAGGAGCTGCCGTGTCCCTCTTCAAGGTCTTCTCTTTGTACGGGATGTAAAATATTGAAAAGTTTAATAAATTATTTTGGTGCAGGATTTTGTTCTTGTTCAAGTTTTTTTTTTTGCATAAATGTAGCAAAGTGAAATGTTGTTAGTGAGGAAATAGAGACAAGCACTAGTACAAAGATATATGATTACAAAGATTGGTAAAGAATCCCCCAAAAAATCCCTCCAGGACATACAGCTGTGTTCAGTGTGTTTAGAAAAATATATAAAGCTCAAAATCTTTTTAATATATTATCCATACTTGCAAATGCATTGGGGACACTGACCATTCTATTCCAAATCAAAACATGAAGAAAATTGATCAAGTTTGCATTATTCCTTGACAGAAAATGAAAAAAAAGGGAATATTAAGATGTTCCAATAAATAGCAGTATCTGCATTCTTCTTTACAAACTCAAACATTCACTGTATAAACTGAAAAATGTTTCAAGATTTTGCTTTGCTTTGAATCACTGAATTAATATTTAGTTTCTGAGAAATGCTGCACATCTGTGTTGTATGGAGTCGACCAACTTCTGGCACCTGTTACATTCCACAATTCTTTTGCATTTCTTGGTTTTGCCTCAGAAACAGCATTTTTTATGTCTCCCCGCAAGTTTTCTATTGGATTAAGGTCAGGGGATTGGGCTGGTCATTCCATAATATCAATCTTGTTGGTCTGTAACCAAGATGTTGCTCGTTTACTGGTGTGTTTGGGGTCATTGTCATGTTGAAACACCCATTTCAAGGCCACTTCCTCTTTGGTATAAGACAACATGACCTCTTTAAGTATTTTGAGGTAAGGAAACTGATCCATGATCCCTGGTATGTGATAAATAGTCCCAACACCATAGTATAAGTAACAGCCCCATATCATGATGCTTGTGCCACCATGCTTCACTGTCTTCAGTGTACTGTGACTTGAATTCAGTGTTTGGGGGTCATCTGACAAACTGTGGTCCCTAGATCCAAAGAGAACAATCTTGCTTTCATCAGTCCACACAATGTTGAGCCATTTCTCTTTAGGCCAGTCAATGTGTTCTTTGGCAAATTGTAACTTCTTCATCACATCTTTATTTCAACAATGGGACTATGCAGGGGCTTCTTGCGATAGCTTGGCTTCACATAGGCATCTTCTAATTGTAACATTACTCACATTACATAACTTCTTTGATCTTCCTGGAGCTGATCATTGTCTAACTCTTTGCCATTTTGGCTATTCTTCTATCCATTCGAATGGTCGTTTTCCATTTTCTTCCACGTCTTTCTGGTTTTGGTTGCCATTATTTTATAGCATTTGAGATCATTTTAGCTGAGCAGCCTATCGTTTTCTGCACTTCTTTATATGTTTTCCCCTCTCCAATCAACGCTGTTCTTCTGAACAATGTCTGGAACGACCCATTTTACTCAGATTTCTCAGAGAGAAATACACTATAACCAGCATACACAACATTTGCTTCCTTCCTTCCTTAAATAAGGCCATAATGGACACCTGTTATTTCACAGAATGAATGACCTTACAAATTGAACTCCACACTGCTATTATTTGGAACAAGCCTCAATTAATAATTCAATTACACAGAATCGGCTGCATGCATGTCATGACTGTTGGGTCTGTTGGTTTCTATGTGTGTGTGTGTATGTATATATATATATTTATGTGTGTGTGTGTATATCATACCAAGTGTATATACTTCTCTACAGCTACGTTTTATTTTATATTTAATATATATACGTGCAATTTCTTGTGACTTTACAATGAAAATGCAGGATTTGTTTTTTATCAAAGGGATAAATATTGAGTGTGCTCTGATGAACTTTTTTCATTTTCCTCCCAAGCACACTAACATTATTTGATTTGCCATAATAAGAGCTGAAGAGCAAGTATGGAATGGAAGATGCTAATTTGAGGTGGTTTATTGCCTTCTGAGCTACAAATTACACGGATGACAATACATTCTGCATCACTCTGTGTCAGGACCTTTAGAACTTTGTCCTCCTTACGGCAGAAGTGAAAGATGGTTGTTTGTAATTTTCTGATTACTCTGCATTAAATGCGACCATATTTGAGCTGTCGGTGGCATGTTGTGGGGCAGTTCTGGTGATGATAAAACAAACTTGCAACCTGCAAGGACTTGCTCAGGAGATTGCTCAATTTGATGGCGATGCTGAAAAAAAAAAAGAGTACTGGATAACCCAAGGGTAATGATCAATGATCCAGGTCACATTTCTGAGAGATCTACAACTGGAATTATGGGACTACAATGTCCGCAACATTTCCAGCCAAAAGCTCAGCAATCTTACCATTCATTTTGCAACCTCCCATACTGTTATACTGAAAAAAAAAAAAAAAAATCTAGCAGACAGTGCGTTATGCATTGATATTTAAATGTAAATGCACTAAACAACACATTGAACATAATGCAGATTATAGAGTGCTTTCATTTGTTTAATGGTAAGGAATATTCTGCTGTAATTTAGTCCTATCTACAAACATTTTCACAGATTTCCCACCCACACGATCTTTCTTATAACCTCCTACACAGCGATCAAGGCTGTCTATTCAAGGCTCAGGACTATATTTTTTTTTACAAAAGCAGGATAACACAATCAAATATGCTTTATGAGAATGACAAAAGGAAGGGGGGAAACACATAAGGTACATCTCAATCAATGTGCTGCACAGAAGAATGAAAGCTTTTCACGTGCCTCTTGCAATCTTGGGTTTTGTTTTGATTTCTATAGTGAGTCAGACCATTTTTCTCATGATGCAATTATTCAGATAATAATCACAAGCCTGCATTTAAAACACTACATACACCGCACAACAATTTTCTTTAATCTGTAATTTATGTTGCTTGGATATAAATATGTACTATATTGCTGTATATTGTATATTTTGTTTGTTTAATATAGATTAAATAAGATAATATTTAAAGAAACCCTTAAGAGGACTAAGTCTAGCAAATCCGTGATTGTGAAGGACTAGTGAATAATACAATTGTAGCAAGGAATGCCAGTCAGTAGCCGGAAGGGCCCAAAAGGTATTGCCCTGTAATTATCAATGAAAGGAGAAGGTAAGTCTTCCCCTTTACAAAGCAATGGTAAAGCTGGCCATAGACGCACAGATCCTATCGTACGAATCGAGGATTCGTCAGATTTTTGGATTGTGTGTGGAGAGTGCCGACATCTTTCGTCCCGCGGAGATCGGTCGATTGGACAGGTTTGATTTTGACCCAACCGATCCCGCCGGAGCCCATTCCACATCGTAATCGGATAGTTCGGACATACGGCCGAACGTTCAGATTACCCCCGATATAGCCATGCTCGTTAATGGCATATTGGGGGAAAGATCCGCTCTTTTGGCAATGTCGCCAAATGAGCGGATCTTTGCGTCTATGGCCACCTTAAGACCCCATTTGGAATATGCCATTTAGTTTTGGTTTCCAAAAAAAATTGGTAATCGTGAAATTGTAAAGAGAGACTCCCCAAGGCTCTGAGTCTGCCTCTTGTGAAGGGACCACGTCTGGGTATTCCATCCTAGATGTGATGCAGGGGCTGTAGTAATGCTATGGCTGTGGAACGAAGTGTTTAGGGGATATCAAGCACTCACCCCTTATGGAGTGTTGGTGGGATCCGCATGGATGCAGAGTTATATCTTATCTGCTGGAATGCTGGCTATTATAGAAATAGCTTGGTTCTGTGCTGTGCCTCCCTTCTGCTTGGAGGCAAAAAGGGTGGTGCGCGTTTCTTTTATTTTTGGTGGCAGCTTGGAATTCCCTTGTTGCCCTGGAGGTCCCAGGATATGTTGTTTCAGAGGCCTGCAGTGCTATTAATTTGGCACTGGATTCCCCTCCTTGTAGGCCCTAATAATGCTTGGAGGGCTCAGGTAGGGTTAATGCTTTGTGGGGCCCCTAAAAGGTACCTCCGGGCTAGGGAACGCTCACCCCGTGCTAGGTGTTTCCCCCTACAGTCTGCACTTTGTGCTGCGGCTGGGCGCGCTCGGGCCGCAGTACTGATCAGGCCGCGGGCCGGGGGACTGCTCTCACTCGAGTCCCCGGCTTCAGGGTTTTAGTAGGCTGCACCACCTGCTCCAGCTCTGCTGGTTCTAGAGAGCCGTTTTTTATCTTAAACGGGAGCGGATGCACTCCCCTCTTTATTAGGGCCTGTGGCAGTAGGGTAGTGCTGGTGGCACTTGGCAAATGGGCCAGATTACGCCAGTCTCCTGGGAGCCCCTCAGGAATGCGTCCACGCTGCTGCTTGGTCAGCCACGCCCCCCTTCCATCCTAGAGGTGAATCTTCAACTCTCAACTTCATTACTTCCACATGGTGCCACATCTTGCTGTCTTTGCCTAATTCTCCTGGAATATTAACATCTGAACTACCTTGCCTCTGTGGACGTGAGTTTTAACCCTGTGGATCTATTGTTTTGGCCAAGAAAACTTGATATATTGTTTGCTGCAAGAACCTCCTGGCGTCCTTTATTTTATTTTCAAGCATAGTAGTTTAACTACACCCTTTTTTTATTATTTTCCACCTAGTGAAGGCCCTGCCTTGTGTGTTAGAGTCAAGTGTAGCCCTTGCTCTACTGGTTTAGCTGGACAATAACCCTTTTGGTCTAAAATAGCCCAAAATAGTGTTACAGACATCTTCAACAAAGGGTTGGATGAGCTTTTTGGAAAAGAAAAAAAATACAGGGAGACTAAAAAGGAATTCGGTGGAGGTGGCCACTGACAATGTTTTTTCAGCTTGTAGCTAAGGCAGGTTTCATTAGGACAGAAAAGTGGAAGTTTATGGAAGTGTAACTTTTTTCAACTTAAAGTGCTATGTTATAAAAATATCAGTGCATTTGAAAGCCATTAGACATATTTGTTTGCTTTGTTTAATTGATGGCTGATGTCTGTGTCAGCTGTATTGCTGCAGTATGTTTGTGACATGACATTTTATTTGTTATTCAGATGAGCTTCCAATCCAGGGTCAGTTTCATCAGCAATTACATTTACCAGCCAGGGTAGGCTGGGCAGGCAGGATGGTGACTTAGCAGACAGGCCACTGATGTTGGGTCATTGGTGTAATGGAACAGGTCAGTGATTACTGTGGATTTTATTTCAGCAAAAAAGAGGTAAGATTTGGCCAAATTTGGGGCTTCAATTGGCTAGTGGGGGCAGAATAAGAAAGTGTATACATTCTATGTAGGAATTAAACTCAAGACCCCAGCTTGCAAGGCAATAATATTAACTATTGTATCACAGTACTACTCTAATTAACCCCCAAGTGTTCTACATTACAGTAGAATAGTTCCATGCCCCGCTTGGTACCACAAGCCTTGATCACAGCCGCATTAGATATTGTGGGGTATCACTGTGAAAAGAAATGGTAACAATGAAAAGACAACAGCAGGCACGTTCTTATTTATGGGATGCTGTTTTTTTTTTTTAAACATATTGGCTAATCTTTTACTGTGTTGGGGGGGGGGAAATAATAATAGTCAGTTATTAGCAAGGCAGTCCTAGTGTCAGCAAGTTTAAATATCCTGTCAGCTCTAATCTGAATAAACAGCTTCAAGCATTACACTAATACCAATCTGCATTGTGACATCTATCAACAATTCTAATCATCTGCACAAGCCTTCAAGACACAAAAGTGCTGTAGAAAAATAAATATACATACACATGGGAAGGAACAGGTAAAAAGATCTTTCAGCTGAACATTTTTAGACGCAACACATTTATTTAGTAAAGTGAGTGCTACTGGATTTGCAATGGCCTGTATGTGCAATGCTAGAACACGGCTGCACCTCTTTAATGTTTTATAGGCAAGTTATATAACACTGTTGCCAGTTTTAGTATTTTGGTTGTGCAGAAAATGTGGGAGCATTGCAAATAGAAGCTGCAGTGAATGGATGAACAGAAGGAGATTTCTCTGTGACTCTGCTGCCAGATAAGAGATGTCAGTGGAGTGTTTCAGGTCGTAACTTAAGAGGCAGGATCACTCTGGGATGGCAGGTATATCTCATGACATGCTAGGAATACACTCATTAACCCCCTCCCTGCAGCTCCCTTCCCTACACACTATAACCTTCTGTAGCTGATGATTAGTATGTGCCGACATATGGGCCAATGAAATCCTATTTATTTTGTAAGCACATCACTACAAACCCAGCATTGTTTTTGCCATGAGGCAAATTTACTAAAGGGCGAAGTGACTAACGCTGGCGAAAATTCACCAGTGTGACGTCATTTCGGGACTTCACCGATTTACTAATAGGCACTGGCGTTAATTCGCTAGCAAAGGTGATAGAATGTAGCTCTACTTCGCACTCTTAACGGCAGATAAATTTTCGCTCTTGCGAATGGACGTAACTACACAAATTCACTAAGATGCAGATTTTAATGAACGTTACCTCTTGCGCCAGACTTGCCTTTGCCACCTCAGACCAGGAGAAGTGCAATAGAGTAGATAGGAGTTCCTCAGAGTCCCCAAAAAACTCTGGCGAATTCAGTTTTTCAGGGTGATAGGCTGCAAAAGATTGTAAATTTTTTAGGCTTCCCCCCTACATTTCCTAACATATGGCACATAAACTATACACTGGGCTCATGTGTAAGGCAATATAACAACTCTTTTTTCTTTTATTAAGGTTCCCTGGGCTTGTGTCATGTAATGTATTTGCTGCAACATATACGTCCATTGAAATCTAACTTTCCATCGTATGCAAATTAGCCAACGCTAGCACAACTTCGCTTTGCTTGCCGAAGTAACGCTACTGAATCTTCGCCATCGTTCGTCGCCATGGACGTAACTTAGCATTTTAGTGCATTAGCGTTGTCCTGGCGAATTTTCACATGCCGAAGTGTGGCGATGTGAGCAAAGCCGTTGCTGGCGAATTTCCGCAGGTTAGTGAATTTGCCCCAAGGTGAGAGGTTTGTAGGTTGATACCAGCAGGGAGTTAGAAGCAGACGTGCCTCCTCTTCACTTCTTCATCTGCAGATGCACCATACGCAGGCAGACTACCCACCGCAGTTTGAGGGATAGAGGTAACTGTGGGAAGTGATGGGGCAGATAGGGTCTACTTTCTTAGGATTTATTGATAAATATAAGATATTAAAGGAAAACTAAACCCAACCCTTGGTTTTTCTAAATTCAACCCCTTGGCCGTAGCCCCTTTTCCCTAACAGAATCATTGCCCAGTAGAAATACCTTCATGCAGAGCTCTACAGTAGTGTCTGCAGGTCCTGAGTCACTTCCAGCTGACTGCTCTGATCGGCATCATCAGCAACCAAAACCATGGTAAAGTAAAATTGCTCCAGAACCATGGGGGGTCTGCTTACAGTGTACATTCTTGGGTTGCTGATCATGAAGATAAAAACTGCCAGACAGAAGTAGCATGGGTCAAGAAGGTGAGCAAACACCCTGCAGCAGATCTCTGCATTCTTGCTGCTGATACAGTTACTGTAGGTATTTAGCTGGACAATAACACAGTTTGGAGGTGTAATGTGTAGAAACTGTATGTCCTTAAAATTAGTCCTTAGTAAGAATTCCACATGCTTAAAACAATGGGTGCAAATCAACATTGTTTTAGTCACTACATTATCATACCCCTATATAATAACCTTTTTCAGCCAGGCTATAATAGTGAATAAATAAAAATATAAGGGGTGCTTAGTGGCATGCTGGAATGGGTGCATCGGTGCCCCGTGCAGGTATCACAATTCTGAAATAAAGAAAATGAAAGGATCACATTCACTCCCCCATGCTGACACCAATGGGCTAATGATATACCTCTAATAATAACTCCTATATATCACTGTGACTAAAGAACTACTGTATGGGATTGGCAATTCCAAGAGGTCAGGACTCACAGCATCACATTAAATCAGCACCCAAACAGAATAGATAGTGGCACAATATATCATTTGGAAACCAAAATGAAGACAATCATTTACAATTAAAATCTTCAAATTCCAGATGTGTAGGTGATAAAGGGAAGATGAGGTGAAGTAAATGAGTCAGCCGCTCATAAAATGAAATGCTACAGATGAGTCACTCATGAATATATATATATATATGTGTGTGTATGTAGAAAGACAAAGTGCTACTCCATTTATCCCATACATTATCCCATACATAAAATGGTGGTTCTAAGATGTTACACTAAAAATAAAAAACATTTTAGGACCTAATTCCTGAAAACAATACTATTTATTATATCCAAAAATGCTAAATTGCACCACACGTATTAATATACAATACAAAAAGTGACTGGATGTCTCACAGAACAGAACACTACTTCCTGCTTTTCAGCTCTCTAACTCTGAGTTAGTCAGCTACTTGAAGGGGGGGCCACATGGGACATAACTGTTCAGTGGAAACCAAGAGAGCTGCAAAGCAGGATGTAGTGCTCTAGCTATTATGTTACACATCCAGTCACTCCAGTCTTTATACATTATATTTTTGGCTAAATAACTATATTAGAATCTATTTACCCAGATTTTATTTTTATACTGAAACATTCCTTTAATACAGTCACTTTAAAAAGGCCTTTGTTTTTAATGGGTTAATCACCTCGGTCTCCTGTACCTCCCATGTAGCTTACAACCTCGCACTTCTCACCAAAAAGCTACTCCAATTGCTGTGTGGATTTTCATCCTACACTATGAGAGGAGGGTCTCTTCTCTTGTTTTTATTTACATTAAGAATAAATGAATAATATAGCAGCTTCCACCTACAACTAGTATCGCAGGGAGGTCTAGCACACATTTCTGTCCATGTTTACTACAAAATTCTAAACGTGCAGCTTTACTGCCATTTGTTTTGGCATAAGTTTTTCTTTATTATGGGTGATAAGCTGAAAACGATTGAAAACATTTTTGGGGCTCCCCTCCTTCCCCCCTACATTTCCTAACTCATGGCAACTTAACTATACAGTGGGCACATGTGTAGGGCAAATTAAAAATGTTACAGTATTTGCTGTTTTGAAGGTTTCCCAGGCTTGTGTAGTTCTGCTACTTCCATTGGAAATTGAATTTGGCGCCGTATGCAAATTAACCATCGCTAGCGTAACTTCGCTTCGCGAATTAACGCTAGCGCAACTTCGCAACCTTACGCTACCCCTGAATAGGTCTAATATCAGAATATTTCTTATGCATTTCTAAACTTAAGGCAAAGAATAAGACTCATGTGTACAATACATCTATTAAATCCTTCCCATCTCAACATTTATATTTCAGATTTCATCATCAAGTCTCCACTTGCTTATTAAATGCAGTAAAATCCAAAGAAAGTGCCTCTGTAAAGGCCAGTACTAATACCTGCAGTGCTCCTCTACTGCAATACCAAAAATAGACAACGAGGACTGCAGGATGCTAAATATTCTGACAGCTCGAACATAGGATTTTACAAAATCAGCATTATACTCGTTTCATATTGAGCTAAGATTTTACAGCTGTTAATTAATTAGAAAAGGCGACGCTCATAAACTAAATCACTAACACCTCATTTATTGGTAATGATTTTGAAATGATTGAAGAAAAAAACAATGTACAGACATTTTCATTTTGTGCACACACAGGCAAGTGGTGCAGTGCCTTCAATCAGTCTAAAACACCTGGCAAAAGAGGAAGATCAACCTGAAATATATGTCATTCATCAGCTGTATAAAGATCATTTCTACTCCCTAAATAATATAACACATTTATTTAACCACATTTTACATTTTAACTCACAAGGGTTCATTTATTAAAAGGGGGCAAGGTGTAACGTAGGGCAGCATGGGTGCACTCTCGGATTCCCTTTGCCTGAAAGAGCATTAAAGGCTCAAGGCAAGAGAGATACTCTACAGAAAGAAGTCTAAGGCCTGTGGCATAAAAAGGTTTTCTGGCAAAAAGAGCCCACTTAAATGAAATCTGTCTGCCACTAGTCGATTTGGTTATTTAACTGCTAACTCAGATGCCATTTAACTAAACAACAGTCTCCACAGGTGCATTTAGGCTTTTCTCACCTGCAGAAAATATATCCCATGCGCCATTGGCCTAAAGAAGTCTCATCAGAATATAAGGAGGTGCAATATATTTGCACCTCCTTACATTCTGTGTATAGTTAATGGTAGTTTATACTTAAAGGAGAAGCAAACCTCCCCCCAGCCTTAGTGTTATCCCGGGCAAATGCCCCTAACTTTTTACTTACCCCTCAGTGCAGATTCAGGCATCGGAGTTCAGGGGCGCCATCTTCAGGCACTTCAGTAGTCTTTGGAATGAGACAGACACTTCAGCAATTTCCGTGAGTTTTGGCACATGCGCAGTTGTCGCGAATCAGAAAATTGCTCCAACTGCGCATGCGCCGCCATGCCGGTCTCATTCGGAAGATTACTGATGGGAAGAAGATGGTGCCTGAGAACTTAGATGCCTGAATCTGCACCGGGGGGGGGGGTAAGTAAAAAGTTAGGGGCATTTGCCCGGGGTAACACTTAGGCGGGGGGAAGGAGGGAGGGGGGTCTATGTAGGTATGTAGGGTAGGGTTTTTTTAACTTTAGGGTTTGCTTCACCTTTAAGGACAGCAGGTGACAGAAACCCTTCAGGTTGGGTCTTGGTTCATGAAAAGAGGAAGAAACAATGGCCTATAAAATAGCCTATGTAAGGGACATAGTACATAGTACACATGGTACACCTCATTGGCTTATGCACAACTTCCCAGTAACTGCCACAAAGTGAGCTAAAGACAGGACAGAGGGAGCTATAGGAGCGAGAGCTAGGCAGCCTTATGTGTCAGGCAGCTCAGGCCCCCAACCTAATTAAGGCAATTGATGATTATTTCTCATCTGTTGGTTTATCCTTGAATTAGCTTACTCTGTAGAGCTCTCAATATATTTACGACATTGAGATATTTTATGCATTAAGCTACTAAAAAATGCCTTACCCTTTAAACAAAACAGGGATTGTTTGTCCATATATTGCAATATATTTAAAGGAGAAATCAACCTGTGGGGGAAAAAAACCCTTTTTTTCCCCCACAGGTTGATTTCTCCTTTAAGCTGGCCAACTACATAGTAGCTTAATGCACAAAATGTTTCAATGTCCTAAATATATTGATAATGGGTTGAGTGCAGAGGGCTCTTGTATGTGTTTATATGTATTTTGTGGTCACAGCCTCATTGCACCCCCGCCTAATGGTTTTAAAAATTAGTGGTGAGCACAACTTTCCATTGTTTGCTCTAGAGCTCTCATTTTTTGTTCAAGGATAGCTGGAGTTAAAAGAGAAATAATTCCTTAAAAGGCATATGGCTAGAAATAATATATTTTCTATACTGGACTTACTATACCAGCACAGAAATTCAGCAGCCCTATGCAAATAAAGATCCAGTAAAGTAAGTTGCTAAGCTCAGGTAACTGGTATCAGTCCCAGCATGTGCTGTCAATCACAAAAGAACATGGAGAGCTACTGGGACGTCTTTGGAAGCACACATCTTCACTGCTAAAGAGCTGTGATTGCCTTGGGCTGGTACTAAAGGCCACTTTAATTTCATCAATTAGTGTAAGATTTTTCAATTAGTTTACTTAGTGGTGATTTCCCAGGTGGCCCAGTGTCATTGGATGGTGGTGAGAAATGGACAAAGCAGGGGTGGGGTGTGAGAGAGAAGGACCAGGGGTTTAAGTGGGAGAGGGTGAGGCAGAGAACATGGCCCAAAGATGAATTAATTGGCCCCTGTGCAGAGCACACCACAAATGCATGTGGTGAAGAGTAGTAGTAGTAGTAGTTTTGAACAATTTCAAAATGCACTAATAAAACCACTGTAAGGCAGTATTAACAAACGGCAAGTGTTATTTTATTAGCAGTGTGGTTATACTACATGTCTAATTCGTGTATTTTGAATTTTTTCATTCACTCTGCGGTGATGTACAGACACCTGGAATCTATAGAAACTTGAAGAAGCATGATTGAACCATAACTACTTTGGTCTTTGTAGTAGTAGTTTTTAGCACAGTAGATTAAGCAGATATTACTCAACTTTGGAGATATCCAGCGAGTGGACCAGGAGCTGACCTGTGATCAGATTGTGTAGAATCCCTTTAGGCAGTGGTCATCTTTCAGCCCCTTTTCCCAATTGAAGGTAAGTTTAATATTTTTCTAATTTGTATGTTCGGAGTAAAAAACATCCCATAGTCCTGGACATAGGGCCTTGAATAGTTTCAATAGTAATGCATAATTAATATAGATTGATATAGATTCAAGGCCAACATGTCCAGACACAGTGACAAGATATTCTGGCCATCCACTATAAGTGACACCTTACTCACATCCATCCTATAGGCATATAGCAGGGTGCACATATTAATATATATATATATATATATATATATATATATATATATATATATATATATATATATATATATATATATATATATATATATAATCAAACAGAATGGAATGCACAACCATTAGTATGCAGAAACCTGGGTGCTAGTCTGAGAAGTATGTAGACAAAATGCAGGGATTGACAGCACTCCAAGGAAATACATCAAGTCAATAATTCAAATGAAAGTGGAGATTTATTGGTGATCCAACGTTTCGGCTCCGCACAGAAGCCTTCGTCAGGGAAAGAAAAGCAGTGCAAAAGTGTTTGGGGGTTTAAATAGGGTAAAAAATGGCTCCAAGACACCTGTATACGATGCCTGTCACTCATCGTTTGTTATGCAAAGTAGTATATACATGTGGTTACAAAGGCAAATGTTGTTATCCATGTTAGGTATGCCCCTTTGTATGGGAGAGTTCTGCTTATACACAGGGTGCGTCCTACTGTTACCCCACTCTGTCACATTATTCTGATGTGTAGCGAGCTACCCGTCCTATGCCCTGTATAGATGGGCCGGAAATGCACCACAAACCCACAGTGAGCGGTGTTGGTCCGCACAGATTTCAAGGGACATGATCATAAAGAAACCAATTGGCTAACAGAATAAAAAGCTGGGATGTTATAAATGCCCGAATTGTGTGACGTGTAGATGCCTGTTAATTGGACCTGATTTTCCACACCCCCATACTGGCAAAAGGTTCAAAATCCATCACAGACTTACCTGTACCTCATCTTATCTTATATACATCATTACTTGCCCATGTGGACTATATTACGTGGGAAAAACTTGTACGACTTTAAGGGAGAGAATAGCAAACCATCGGTCTGCCATCAGCAGGGCTCTTAAAGAGGGTAAGGCTCTACAACCAGTGGCAAAACATTTTCTCAACAAAGGACACTCTCTCCCTACATTTAGGTGCATGGCAATTGACCATCAACCCCCCTTGGTAAGAGGGGGTGATAGGGACCAGGCCCTACTGAGAATGGAGTCCCGCTGGATTTTGAAACTGGACACAGTTGCTTCCCGAGGTCTCAATGAGACCCTGCCTTTGGGTTGCTTTTTGTGAAACAATATTGACTTTTACTACCTTGTATCCTGTTTTGTTGCCATATAGCTTGCTACAATGTTGCTTTTTTGTCCAATTATGTTTATTGTCATTTTGGTTTACCCATTTGTCCTCCCCTTCTTATGTAAACACAGCGCAGTTCACTCTAACTATATGCACTGTTATGTATCCATATTTGCCCTGTCTGTCCCACTGATGACCACTGGGAGGTTAATTGGCTTAAGGACGCGGTGGTGCTTTAGTCAGTTCCCCTAACATAACTCTGCATGGCCCTAACGTGTTTGTACTACCCTGCCCTGCATGTGGGTCCCTATACCAAGGTGAGCTGAGCACAAGCAGTACGAAGGCCGGTGGCACCCATGTAACCCTAATGATGCGGCTGGGTAGAACCGCTGGCAGTAGGCAGCCGTTGGTTTCAGTGACTGCACACTCCGCAAAACCCTCCGCTAACATTCGCCCACAAGCGCTGTCTCTGCTGGCTCCCCTTTGCGGTTGCTAGCAGTTGAGTGCTCGGCGACGGACATGGGTTGCCTAGCAACGGTACAACACCGCTCACTGTGGGTTTGTGGTGCATTTCCGGCCCATCTATACAGGGCATAGGACGGGTAGCTCGCTACACATCAGAATAATGTGACAGAGTGGGGTAACAGTAGGACGCACCCTGTGTATAAGCAGAACTCTCCCATACAAAGGGGCATACCTAACATGGATAACAACATTTGCCTTTGTATCCACTTGTATATACTACTTTGCATAACAAACGATGAGTGACAGGCATCGTATACAGGTGTCTTGGAGCCATTTTTTACCCTATTTAAACCCCCAAACACTTGTGCACTGCTTTTCTTTCCCTGATGAAGGCTTCTGTGCGGAGCCGAAACGTTGGATCACCAATAAATCTCCACTTTCATTTGAATTATTGACTTGATGTATTTCCTTGGAGTGCTGTCAATCCCTGCATTTTGTATATATATATATATATATATATATTTATATTTATATATATATATATATATATATATATATATATATATATATATATATATATATATATATATATATATATATATATATATATATATATATATAAATACAGATTTCCAGGAGACACCTACTTTTGGCTCAAATTACTCAGTTTCACCTGGCAACTGTTCTGTGTCTGAGTAACCAGTGAATTACATTTATTTATAATTGAGTAAAAATAAAATTGTGTAGAAGCTAGCATAGTTAGTAAAATTGTTTAAGAACTTAAATCTCACTATGCATGGCTACTTTATATGCATGTATTAATGTGTGCCTTTACATATAGTCCTCAGCTTATTATAGGCCACCTTTTTATTCACTTTATAAATAAGGCCTATGGAATTGTTATATGTATG
The DNA here is from genome assembly GCF_017654675.1 of Xenopus laevis. Taxonomy (NCBI): domain Eukaryota; kingdom Metazoa; phylum Chordata; class Amphibia; order Anura; family Pipidae; genus Xenopus; species Xenopus laevis. The sequence continues at coordinate 112,315,417 of NC_054374.1, read as the reverse complement.
TTTTCTTATTCAGACATTTCCGCATTCCCTCTTTGATTGTGTGTAGAAGGACTTGGTTCCCAATACTCACTCAGTTACATGTCCAAATGGACATTATTCTCTTTTGTGGATTCAGATTCTTTTTTTTCATTGATAGGGCATAGAAAAAGAAAAAGCAACGTTGCGAGCCTCACAAGGCTCCTTCCAAATTAAATAACCATATCTACAAAGCATGTACTTTAGTGCATTCCCATCTAGTGGTCCACTACTGAAACTACAACCATAAAACATAATAGGACCAGCAAGTTGTTGTTTGTGCCAAAAATTAGGAAAATATGTTCTTTGAAGACTAGGAGCCAGTTGAACTGGTAATTTAATTTTCTAAATTTAAAAATGTTCCCTCTAGCCAGGACAAATATGACAGACTGCTATTTTATACACTGGGGCAATCACACAGTGCTTCCCAAATGGCAGCACAACACCTGGGTTTATCCCTGCAGTCCCATTGGCTAGGACAGATTAATAGCAAGTTCCAAGTACAAACAAAGAAATATAAGTACAGGTATAGGATCCCTTATCCGGAAACCCGATATACAGAAAGCTCCGAATAGACTCCATTTTATCCAAATTATCCAAATTTTTAAAAATGATTTCCTTTTTCTCTGTAATAATAAAACAGTAGCTTGTACTTGATCCCAACTAAGATATAATTAATCCTTATTGTAAGGAAAACCAACCTTTTTGGGTTTATTTAATGTTTAAATTCATTTCTAGTAGACTTAAGGCATGAATACCCAAATTACAGAAAGATCCGTTATCTGGAAAACCCCAGGTCCCGAGCATTCTGGATAACAGGTCCCATACCTGTATAACAACCCGATCCCTGTAATTCCTGAATTTTTTATTTCTTCACTGGCATAGATATAAATTATCTTTTTTTCTCAGACATTTACAGAAAACATTATTAAAATCTGATCTATACAATAAAATTTGGAGAACGTATGGGATTTATAATTCAGAAACATGGTTGCTTAAAATTGTGTAAAAATGAAAACCATATTCTAAAATACTCATGCCATTGAATTCTACAGCTGCCTTTGACTTCTACAGCTGAAAGCTGCCAAGTCTAGACATGCTGGAAGCTACTGTAAATCCTGATATAACCTGGGGTTTTTGGACATGGAGGGTTCTCAGGAACCTAAATCAGTCTGATTTTTAACTGGTGGAACCTCTTGTTCACGCAGTTCATAATAATTTGGATTGCCATGCAGAAGCACAAAGTCCAGCAAATTTTACCATGTTTGAGAAAGTTAAATAAATTATAGTATTTGAGTAGACAAAACTAGAAAAAATACATACTGTACCTATTAAAACCTGTATGTCTTACCTTTATCTGTTTAATGAAGAGGATATTCAATATTCTGAGGTTTCCACAGGTATATACACCTAGCAACCCCCCTTAAAGGAGAACTAAACCCCCCATCCCCATACCAAAAAAGCCCCCCTTAACTGCCTGCCATTGCCCCCTCTCCCTCCCCGCACTGTGCATTGGTTAAAAAACAACCCCTTGAAAAAAATCTGAGCCCCAAAAGAATACGAAGATGGTGCCCGGGAGCTCAGTGGCACTTCTGCATTTTAGGGTCCAATTTAAGGGGGTTGTTCTTTGACTAATGCACAGTGTAGGGGAGGGAGAGGGGGTAATGGCAGGCAGTTTAAAGTGGCTTTCGGTACAGGGGGTTTAGTTCTCCTTTAAAGATCCTATGGATTGTAATTGACAATAAATCTTAAAAATTAATACTGAGGTGGGGGCAGCATGTAATCAGCAGCTTAATATATGTCCATATGTAAACGTATAAAGGAGAATTAAAGCCTAACTAGATGTAGGCTAGATTCACTGCACATGCTCTGTGCTGCAGTTACTTACTGAGCTTAAGGACTGACCCACAATATACTCTTTAAGCAGAATAGAAATGTCACAATATAAAGCTGATTAGTACTCAATAAAGATAATTCTGCAGCACAGAAACCAGTGCAATTAGCATCAAAATGTAATAATCAGCCTTGTAGCATCAGCTTATATTACAGGCCAACCTCATTTTCTGCTTGATAATTTGCAATGACCCCTAAGCTTAGCTTCTCAACAGCTACTCAGAGCTCACTGAGCATGTGAGTGTCACAGACACTTTCCCTCTGTGACAAGTGTGAAGTCCTGGGTCATTGCTGCCATTGAGATGCTGAAACGTAAGGCTGGTACAAGAAGTTAAGTATGTAAAATATTAAATTTTTTACCATATTAATTTTTAGGGTTTAGTTCTCCTCCAAAGGGATGGCTAATATTGAAGATGCAATTAGGTCTGGATTTTGAGACTACCTGCTAGAACCATGCCTTAGACTAAAATAGCTAAGTCTTCAAATAAAATTTGTGGGTCTTCTTGTTTGAGGGACAATTTATTTGGGTACAAACTGGAAGAGATGTTTGATCTGTGGATTTAATAGATGCATTTTATTAAATGTTTAGTATGGCATTGCACTATATTGTATATATGTTGAGGCTCCAAGAAGGAAGGTAGTGGGATGTTAGGTTGGTTGGTTGTCATGTCTGGTACTACACACTGAAAGTAATTTGTTTGGTCCTTATTCAGGTGATAGAACTGAAAATGCTGAATTCAATACCATCATGTTAATAAAAAGGGTCACTTCTTTTCCTATCACAAAATCTACACATGCAAGCAGCCCATTCTCTCCAACTTAGTGGATTGAGTCTCTTGTACCTCAAGGTCTGTTTGGTTTCCTTGGGATACATGACATTAAGTTGGAGGGTGGCCATACAAGTAAAAATTACCATCTTTCCTGTGACCATTGGTTGCAGTAAAGATTGTTCTTTTTCATTACAGACAATTCAGCAGTAAACCCTGGCCGATGTTAAAGATTGGATGACTGATATCCAGGTCTTTAGCCAATATCACCTCCTGCCATACACACACTGAATATTGTTCTATAAACCTGCATGTATGACCACCTTTAGGACATATACAATATGTATAATTTGTAAAAACATGTATTTATGTATATAAGTGATGTACTAGCAGCTGATACATTCTCCGTAGACACACAGAAAACCGCTTTTGATCTAATCTATAAAAATAGCTGTGTTAATGTTTGGTTACAGCACCCACTACTGTTCAAACAAACATGAATTTGTGGGAAAACCATGACAGCGGCAGGCTGCCCTTTCATTCAGTATAAAGGTAAAGTTGCTATACATTTTACTATTAAAGATTGCAGAGCATATATGAAGGGACTGGAACATTTTAATGGGGGACTGTCACCTAACAAAAATTATTCAAAATCCTATTTATCACATTAGGCAAAACTAACTTTAATTAACTTCAACTTTAATATAAATTATTTGAATCTTGTTTCCTTCAGTCTGGGAATTCATAATTATAGCAAGCAGACAGCAGCCATATTGTGCACTCTGTTATTAAGACAAGCTTTGCATCATCTCAGAATCTTGTTTGTGCACCAGAATGGGGGACCTGATCAGGTCCAGACTGAGAATTAAAATAGGCCCTGGCATTTCTAGTACTTAGAGGCCCAATCAGCCCACACAGAGGCCCAGCCCCCACCAGCCCACTAAATACTGACTTTCTATGGCACCTTATAGCAGCCCCTCTGGCATTTGCCAGAACCCACAGATTGCCAGTCTGGGCCTGCCTGATGTCCATCCCCATGCCCTGGCTACACAATTACATGGTGAAGAGAACGGGGGAATGTGGGGAGAGCAGTGACATCTAAGAAGTGCTGAATGGAAATTGTCTGCACATCCTCTATGCCTTAGGGGCAGACAATATTTGATTGACATCTGAGATGTTTAAATGAGCTTACAACAACTATGAATGCTTTAATAAAAAATAGAAATTGGATTCCATGTTTAATTTGAAAAGGACTTTTATTATACAGATTTTTGTGTCTGGATGACAGGTCCACTTTAATTTTTTTTTCCTGCCCTTTCAATCCATCTGCAAAGTCTATATTTGTAAATCCTCTGTACATTTTTTGTTAATTATAACCTGTACCTCTAGTCTAGACTGTAGGTATCCTATAGACCTCCCCCCAAGAGAATCATATTCAGAACACTGTCTGCCATATAGGCTTTCATGGGTCCATGCCTAGAGCAGCAGGATTGGGGGCCCACAGGTGCCCCCCTAGCCTGCTGCCAGATGTGGTTAGTGGGAGAGGTGGATACCTGTTTGTACAGTGATCAGCACATGTGCAAGACAGACAAATTGCTTCTGCATACTGCAAATGTACCAACCTAACTACTGCCCTGCTCACACTACAGCAGGAGATGGACACTTTTTTAATTTAGGCTTCAGAAATTGTTATATCAAGAAAATGCCTGATGAAGAGATATCGTTTTTCATTTTCTTTTTGTCTTTCTAATGCTTGCATTATTCCATATATCATTTAGCCAATAAATGTTATCACATTTTTTTCCTTTTTCTGGTATATGGGATAACACAAAACCTATTTTTTTGTCAAAAAATATCCATATGGTATTGTGGTGTCACTGAATAACACATATTCATGAGATTTGGCAGACTTTGCAAGACTTTGTCTCCAATCACTAATTAGTGATTTATATCTACAGCTCTTTCAAGTAGCAGGCCACCATCTAATTATGGTTTGCACCTTCTGTCTTCTAGCAGTTCCCAAATATTATATATTGTGTGTATATATATATAGAGAGAGAGAGAGAGAGAGAGAGAGAGAGAGAGAGAGAGAGAGAGAGAGAGAGAGAGAGAGAGAGAGAGAGAGAGATACACAATATAGTCCAAGGGCTGCCAGCACTCTTAATAAAGTTGAAGCTTGAATTTGGCTGGGTGCAGTGCCAATAAATTATCCATAACTACTACAAGAAGGTCCGCACTCTCAGGACTTCAAAATATTTATTATAAATTTATTATAAAATGGGTTTATACGGGTTAGGGTAATCTTGGGTTGTTATAAAACAAAATTCAGAAATACAATACAGTGTGACTGGACAACATTTTTCATAATTTAGCAAAATACTATGTGCTGAATATGTGCTGGTTTTTACACTGAGAGTATCAATAAAAACAGCTTAACTTACTTCATTATGCACTTAACCTTTGAACAATATGGCAGCTGCCAGCAAATTGAACTACCGTATGTAAGTAACATATCAAAACTGTAATTTGACAGTTTTTCGATTAAAAGTATTATGGATAAGGGCAGCCCTGAAATTAGACTTTTTTCGTCTCAAAACTACAGTAAAATGCGAACAGAATCTGGAATAGATCTTATTATTTTTTTCATTCTCACATTTTTTCAGGATTCTTTGCAGTTGTTATGGTATTTTTTTCATCTGTTTGGTTATGTAATATTCCACACCAGCTGTGACTTTTCCTTCTGTTGAGTCATTTATTCATTTTAGGAGTTGATATATTGTATCTAGAGTCTTTTTTTAGAAGAAAATGCTATGTTCTAATGTTATTTTAAATAATGCCACACAGTCTTCAAGGTTTTGTATTGTGACAAAGCAGAATGCAATAAAGTGCAGCTTATCAAAAATAAATAAATATATGAGAAAAGATTTCCTCCTATGTGAATCGTTTGAATTTGGTCAAAGGAAAAAGAGAATTTTTGTTTGGGAAGGCTATCATCCAAAGCCCTAGGTGTTCACTGAAAACGTAAACTCTATACAGGTATGGGACCTGTTATCTAGAATGCTCGATACCTGGGGTTTTCCAGATAAGAGATTTTTCCTTAATTTGGATCACCATCCCTTAACCTTTCTAAAAATAATTTAACTGTTAAATAAACCCAATAATGTTGCTCTGTCTCCATTAGAGATTAATTATAATTTAGTATGGATCAAATATAAAGTACCGGTATGGGATCCGTTATCCGGAAAGCCGTTATCCAGAAAGCTCTGACTACAGAAAGGCCGTCTACCATGGACTCCATTTCATCCAAATAATCCACATTTTTAAAATTTAATTCCTTTTTCTCTGTAATAATAAAACAGTACCTTTTACTTTATCCAAACTAAGATATAAGTAATCCTTACTGGAAGCAAAACCAGCCTATTGGGTTTATTTAATGTTTACATGATTTTATAGTAGACTTAAAGTATGAAGATCCAAATTACGTAAATATCCATTATCCGGAAAACCCCAGGTCCTAAGCATACTGGATAATAAGTCCAAAACCTGTACTGTTTTATTATTATAGAGAAAAAGGTAATTATTAAAAAAAATTGATTATAGTGAAGTTTATAGGAGATGACCTTCCTGTAATTTGAAGCTTTCTGGATAAAGGGTTTCAGGATAACAGATTCTACACCTCTATATTTATTTTAACAAGCCTGTTCTCTAAGGGAGGTCACTGGTGTAGGGACATAAGGTAAACAATTCAAACAAATTAAAATTTGTGCCAGCAGAAAAGTAAAAAAAAAGTCCAAAATGAATATTTAAATTCAAATCATGTGGTGTGGTTGCTGCAGAGTTTATTGATGCAACTCTTTGCACTCCCAAATAATTTAATGGCTATGGTCAGAAGTAAGCTGGTGCTGGAAAACAATAATGGGAAAGAAATGTACTAAAACCATAGTGCGTACAAGTTGCAGCTAGCATTTCTGGAGTGCAGATTGTATCAATTGCAGTGTTAAAAGGCATTTGCATGTGATTGATTTGGCACAAGTGACCTGTGTCTATTCATATACAGTAGCCTGTTGTCAGAATGTGCCAGGGTTCCCTAGTGTCTATGTCTACTTGCACATATTTCAGCAGAAGAGACAGGATGGAAGCAATGGTGTTTACACAACTATATGATAGTGCAAAGTGCATGCTGGAATACGAATATGGTAAATGATTACTTGAACACAAGCAACATTTGTGCCCATTTCAGCAAAACCAAAATTACAGCTGCATTCATAAATGTCCCTTTATACTGTATATCTTGTAGTCTGGTTTGTGTGGGTCCAAAAAAGAGTAAAAAGAGAAAAGTTATATTTAAATATTCTGATAACAGTAAATATCACACACTCTGACCAATGAGCTTAATGTTAATTTGCCTTTGTTTAACTGCCTTCTATTTTACCTTCCCTGCAGAGACTAATCAATGCTTCTTTGTGTTTGGAGTCATTCCAAGTAGGAATAGGCAAAGCAATAGCCAGTTTGACTGATATGTGTGTGTTCAGTCAACTTATATGTTCATAGCTCTGTGTGACAATGTGCCAAGCTAGGGGAAGCAAATGTGCATATATAGTTGTATAATTAGACATTATTGAAACAAAACTATTGAATAAAACCATAATAGGATACTTTATAATTGCCTCTTTTTGAATACAGACAACAATTAAATGGTATCTGAATACAATGTATAGAATTTAGTTGTATTATTTGGAATATAAGGGCATTTGAGGAAAAAGTGCAACGAGCTCCCAGAAAAAATATTAATATTAAGTTTGCTTGTGGGCCCCAAGATTTTTGTTCATAGCCTGGAGTCAGTTCAAGCAGTCTCTTGTAAATTAAACTGGCTGAAGAACACAGCAAACACTACTTCACTGCAAAGACTTGGAAAAAATTTGTAGAAGCTCCCCATAGGCTAACATAGCAATTCGGCAGGTTTAATTTGGCGAAGTATTGAAGTCGAAGTTTTTTTAAAGAGACAGTACTTCGATTTTCGAATGGTCGAATATTTGAACGATTTTTTTTTTAACATCATAACCTTTATTGAAAGATGATAGGCATGACATGTAGCAAAAAATGCAACAGAAAAGGCGTAATGGACAATGCAGTAGATGACATAACACATGACAGGCACATACCAGTCAAATAAAGTTATACAATATGATAATCAAAAGAAAAGAAAACAGTGAAAGAAAAGAAACAAAACAAAAGAAAAAAAAACAAAAACAGAGAAAGTGCATATATTCAACATTGTCTAGAAAACAACAATATGATAATCTGCCAACAACACTATAGATAGATAAGAGTCCCGAATGCAGTAAGCAAAGCTGTCTAAATGCAAGCATACATCGTTTACTCAATAGAGCAATCCAATCGCCGTGCCTAAGAGGCCGGCCACGATCCCCAAACCTTGTCAAATTTGGTAGATGATCCCCGTTTAGTGTATAGGTAAGACATACAATTAATAAAGCTAAGCATTTGTACCATCCACATCTAATGGGTCGGGGGAGCAACACTCTTCCACTGTTGAGTTAGGCATTTGCGTGCATGGAATAGGCTCTGACGTACAATAACTAACTGATCCCTATTGAATTGGGAGTCGTCACAGGCACCCAATATGGCTAGTTCAGGGGAAGGGACTAGAGGGGTACCCAGTACATTCGTTAGCGTAGCAAACACCTCCTCCCAGTACTTCTGTAGTTTCCTACAGTCCCAAAACATATGTTTGAGCGTTCCCATCTCTGAGGTACATCTAGTACAGGTGGGGGGGTTCTGGGAGTGCATTCTGTGCAATCTCACCAGGGTGAAATAGGCTCTATGCAGAATATACCTCTGTATCATTTTGTGGTTAGCGTTGGGGGACACAAATCCAGGTGCCTCCAGGGCATCTAGCCATTCCTCATCAGTGAGTGAAGGGATGTCTAGTTGCCAAGCCCTGAATAAGCTAGCATTGGTTTTATCAAATTTACTAGACAGTAAAACTTTATATAAATTGGAAATAAGATGTTAGTTATCTTGCAGTTCCAGTATCCTGCAAAAAGGGGGTTTCCCAATTTTAAACGGGTCTTTAGAATAAGCATGTTGAACCTGCCTATAGTGCAACCAGTGGGAAGCAGGTATATCAAAGTCCCTTTGGAGATGTTCAAACGGAACAATAGCATTATTATGAAACAGATGGTGCAACAACTTTATGCCTTTCCTCTCCCATGCCCGCCCCACCGGTATCGATACAAATTCCCGAAGTTGAGGGTTATGCCAAATAGGAGTATCTGGATGTTTTAATTGATGAGTGCAGACAGCTCGTGCTCGTTCCCACACTTTACGGGCTAACTGCATAAGGGGGCTGCAAACGGATCTTCTCCTATCTAGTGAGGGTCTCAAAAGCACTTGTAGCATCGGATGCTCTAGATTGTGGGCAGCCAACAACAATAGGGAGGAGGGGCACTGCACATCCAAATGAGCCCAAGGTTTGACATGGGCCAATTGGGCAGCTAAATAATACAACTCAAAGTCCGGCAAAGCCGCTCCTCCACTATCGGTCGCCTTTTTAAGAGAGTCAAGTTTGAGCCGAGACCTACCAGATCCCCAAATGAAAGGGCACATCAGCTTGTCCAGTTTTCGAAAAAAGGCCTTGGTGAGCACTATCGGTGCCTGCGTGAGTACATACAAAATTTTAGGGAGGACTGTCATTTTGATTAAACTAATGCGTCCCTGTGGACTAAGAGGCAGCCCGGACCATTGCCTAAACCTAGCCTCCACCATGGCTAACAGAGGAAGTGCATTCAAAGACCCGAAGTCAGATATCTGCCTAGATACTTTAATTCCCAAGTATTTAAACTCTGGGGCTATCTCCAGTGAGTGTCGGTTGGGGACCGCGGCCACCTCCTGACCGTCTATCAGGCAAAGGGTCGATTTAGACATATTCACTTGCAAACCGGAGTGGTCTCCAAATTCTTGAAGAGTAAATACCAGTTTATCCAACGAAGTTGTACAATCTGACAAGTATACTAAGGAGTCATCAGCGTATAGCTGAATTTTCTCCTGAAGCATTCCTACGCGCCACCCAATTATGTCAGGGTCTGCTCTAATAATAGCTGCCAGTGGTTCAATAGCAATCGCAAATAAGAATGGGGATAGGGGGCACCCCTGTCTCGTCCCTCGCGAAAGCATAAAAACGGGCGAAGCTATACCATTGACCACTACGGAGGCTACCGGATTGGAATAAAGTAACTGAGTGAAGGCTAAGAAGTTCGGGCCAAATCCCATCTTGCCCATCACCTGCCAAAGAAAGGACCATTCTACTGTGTCAAAGGCCTTGGCAATGTCCAGCATCGCCAAGGCCCTGTCCCCCTTATTATCATGTTCAATGGTCAAGTTGGTATACAGCCGTCTAAGATTTATGGCAGTGCTCTTATGGGGCATAAAACCGGTTTGGTCAGGTGCAATGAGAGATTCTATTACTAGTTGCAGCCGTCTAGCCAACACCTTTGCAAGAATTTTCACATCACAATTCAATAGTGAAATGGGCCGATAAGACCCACATTCCAACGTGTCCTTGCCCAGCTTAGGCAGTACAATAATAGTTGCTTCACGCATCGAGGACGGGAGTGCCCCCCTCGCCAAAGCAGAGGTGTAGACGGAAAGCAAGTGAGGAGCTAAAGTTTCAGCATACTTTTTATATATATCTATGGGGAGTCCATCAGTGCCTGGTGATTTACCACTAGAAAGAGACTGAATAGCTTCCTGAATCTCTATAGGGGTAATTTCCGCCTCAAGTCCATCAATTTGTTCCGGTTTTAAGCTAGGGAGTGGGACTCGCTCCAAATACGCTACTATTTGTCGGTCGTCATAACGTAGTCGTGACTGATATAATTGTTCATAGAATAACCCAAAAATCTCGCTCACTACCTTAGGGTTCTCAATAACTGTCCCTGAAAGATTCCTAATTGCTGGGATAATTGGGGGAGTAGAATCTGCCCTTGTCAGGTGAGCCAACATTTTACCCGTTCTGGCGCCCTGTTCAAATACATTATATTTGAGAAATAGATGTCTCTTATTAGATTTGGCCTCAAGGAATTTTTGGTAAGCATCCTGCGCCCTCCGTAGAGCTAAGTGGGAATGCGGAGTAGGGCTAGCAACCACACGAGTCTGAGCGAGAGTTACCTCCTGTTGTAGCCTTGCTTCTGTCAGCCTAGTTTTGGATTTGATAATATTAATTTCAGATATATAGACACCTCTAAAGTAGGCCTTGAATGCATCCCAATTATAGGGGTTATGTTCCTGGGGGGCGTTGTTAATTGAGTATTCCTTTATTAGGGCATCTATCTCCTCAGTCTTCCCCACAATATCTATCCAGACAGGATTAAGACGCCAACGTCTGGAGCTGGACTCAGTTTTACCAGCCCAAACCATCTCCAAGGGGGCATGATCGGATATGCCTCGCGGTAAGTATTCTATGGCCTTAGTCAATGGCACCAATTGCCTCGGGGCTAAGATCAAATCAATACGGAATAGGCTCTGGTGGGAAGTGGAGTAGCAGGAGTACTGTTGGGCATGCAAATGAAATGTTCTCCAAAGATCCAGAAGATTTAGAGATTGGAGAAAGTTGTCAAACCTCTGGTTATCACCACTCCCCCGTGATCCATCTCTTTTCCATCTATCCATTGCAGGATTGGGAGTAGTGTTAAAGTCTCCCGCCATTAAGATGAGAGAAGTGGGAAACTGAAGAGCCCATTTAGTGAAATCAAGTAAGAGGCCTTCCACAAAGGGTGGGGGTATATAAATATTGGCAAGCAGATATTCTGTAGAGTGCAATTTGCAATGTAAAAAAACATACCTGCCTTTCGGATCAGTTTTGAGATGCAGCAACTCGAATAAAACCCTTTTATGTACCAAAATAGATACTCCTCCCGTATACACCGAATATGTAGAGTGGTAGCCCCACCCCACCCAAGGTTTCCTAAGCGCTAATACGGATGATCCCGTGAGATGCGTTTCCTGAAGAAACAATATATCTGGGTTATAAGATTTGGCGTGACTTAAGGCAGTGCGTCTCTTAATAGGGTCATTCAATCCCCTAACGTTCCATGTAATCAGTTTTAAATTACCCGCCATAGTGGTACCTAGCAGAGGACCGTAAGCTGACCAGTAGGCCGCAGCTTGCGGACACTGGCAAGTTATGTGAATATATCAACACAGGAAGTACCATAATGCTACCAAAATTAGTATACCTCAGGCACATCACGGTATTGCTCCCCTTTGTGCACATACAAACATTATTCACATCAAATATCACATTGTTGTTGTCAACCATAAAATAAAAAGCATTTCTCATATCATCTAACCATATAACCCAACTACCCTTCCCTCCCCGTGGCCCCATAATAACAGAAGAACACATGGGGCTACTTTTCCCAAAAACCAAACTTAGATTTGAGCAAAATGAACCCTTGCACAGGGTATAAACCCAAAGTATGGGGGGGTGTGTTGAAGCGGCGTCTCCTGTGCCATAACACCCTGCATGGTGGTTAATCCAGGGCAGCTGTAGATGAGTGACAAAGATGACCCCCTCCCCCTCACTCTCACTCCTCAAGGGGCACAATATGTGGTCTTGCAGACTACGGTTAAGAAACCGGATGAAACGTATCCACCGCAGGGTAACCGGGGGGCAGTCGCCCAAATAAAGTCAAGGAATTGTCCCCACAACAATAAAAGTGTAAAGTCCCGCAAGAAAAAAATATATAAAACCAGGTAACAGTCCCTCGTCATGGCTACCCCTCAAGCAGTCTCGGCATAGGATGAAAATAGCAGGGAGGAGGGGTGATACATTACCGACCCAACGAGTCCAGCCATTGACACGCATCCGACGGGGAGTCAAAAAACTTGGTGCCCGTAGCGGTCTGCACTCGAAGTCGTGAAGGATACATCATGGAGTACAAGATCTCTTTTTGTCGTAGACGTTTCTTGATATCCAGAAACCTGGCTCGCTGTCTTTGCAATTCCGCCGAATATTCAGGGTACAGAGAGATGTTGGAGTTGTTGTGCTGCAGTCGGCCTTTCTTGCGGGCCAGCATCAGTAGCTTGTCACGGTCCTTGCAATTGTGGATCCGGGCGATCAGAGGCCTCGAAGGCGCCCCAGGTATAGGAGGCTTAGCAGGAATCCTGTGCGCCCGCTCTATGGAGAACGCCGCGGTGAGATTTTCAGCGCCAGCCCAGCCCTTCAGAAGGGTTTCCACAAAGGCCTCCGGCTGCTCACCTTCCTCACGTTCCGGTAGGCCTATCAAGTGAATGTTGCTCCTTCGCGCCCTATTCTCGAGGTCGTCCACCTTCGCCCGCCATTGTTCCACCTGCTGCTGCAAGTCCCTGGTAGTTTGTTGGAGCGGGGTGCACAAATCCTCCAGCGAGGAAATTCTGGCTTCCGCCTCAGTAGTGCGCTCCCGGATCCGCTGCAAATCATGCTTTATCAAGGATAATTCGGCCTTCAATTCATCCGTCCTCGCCATAGTAGTGGCCTGGCAAGATTGCTGGCATTGTTGGACAGCCTTCAGGATATCTTGCATGGATGGTTGCGGCTGGAGGTCTTCCGGCTGCCCATACTGCATTTGTTCCTCAGGTTCAGGCGCCATATTGGGCGTTTCCAGCCCCGCCGCGGCCTTGCGTACATACTTCTCCATTCTCGTAGGTGCGGTCGATTTTGGCTTTTGTTGCTTTTGTTGCCGCCGCCTATTGCTCATCTCCGTTAGGGGGTAGTGTACCCCTAGTTCCAACACAAACAGCGTACCCCAGCACAGTAGTTAAGACAGGATTAATGAAGGGTGCACGGAGCTCTTCCAGAGCACGTCTTACTCCATCGGCAGTTCAGCCACGCCCCCCATTTGAACGATTTTTACTTCGAATCGAAGTCGAAGTAAATTCGAAGTCGTAGTATCCTATTCGATGGTCGAAGTATCCAAAAAATTACTTCAAATTTCGAATTTTTTTACTTAGAAAATTCCCTCGAATTCACTTCGACCCTTGATAAATCTGCCCCTAAGTAATAGTATAGAAGGAAAGGTGAAATAATTGGGGGGTGCAAAAATGTATTCTCCCCCAAGTGATTGTATTCACTTATCTTATACCTGGGACTGGTGCTCCTGTTAGCAGTAAACTGCACTGGTCCAGGGTTCTTCTGAGCACAAAATTATCCTCTTCCTTCTCCTTCTTTCTTTGCGTGGCTGCACATGCACAGTAGAGTGGTAAGCCAAACTTTAACAAAAAAAAGGCAAACTTTTTATTTTACTCTGCATACATAGGCCCCAGGGTAGCAAGGGAGGATGAAGCGATGAAGATAGTTCTGCAGTGCTCCCTGGTGCAGTTTTGTGCTATCAGGTAAGTGAATACAATTATTGGGGGGTGCCTAGCTTTTGGTACTCCACGAGGATTTCCACTTTCCTTCTCATTTAAAGGTTAAGTAAATCTTTAAAATAAATTAATGTATAATTAACGAGGGTGCTATTCGAAGAAATGCATTTTGTTGCAATAGCGCCACCTGCTGGTCAGTTTCCGACTATTCTGACCACCAAGTAGTCAAGGGGGCAAATTCACTAAAGGGCGAATTGTCTCCTGTGAGGGCTTCACCACACTTTGCGCAACTTCATCAGGCGTAAATTCTCTACCACTAGGCCAATTCACTAAGATGCAATCTTTGTAGCCAAACGATGGCAAAGTTTCACTAGCATAAATTCGTCATCGCAAGCATTTCATAGAGAACTTTTCTGCCTAGAGAAACTTTGTTAGTACACTTACGCTTAGGTCAATTTGAATAGGGCGGGTACATATAGGTCAAATGTCTTTATTAGAGATGTTGGTGCAAATGCTTGAAGTGGCCACTTATTATTAAAAATGCCCAAGGAAGCAAAATAAAGACAAACAAATATGGCATGACCTTCAAATGGTTAAAAAAAATATTTTAACAGTTACAACTTTTAAAGACAATACCACTTTAAAATATGCCAGTGTTTTTTTTTTTCTTTTCTTCATTTTTATGACTCTTCAGCATACAGGATATGATGTCACTGACATAAGATTGAGGAGGATGTAGCTTCATCTTATCAGTTCGCCAGGTCTAAGCTGCCGAAGGAAACTCCAGTGAAATGGGTAACATTCTGTAAAACTCACACTTTGGTGAATTTGCGGAGCAATGATCGTTCGCCCGAGTGAAAATTCACCTGGCGATACGGTGCGAAACTTTGTTAGCGATGTACTCTTTCACTAGCGAATTGTCCTTTACGCCTGTTAGTAAATTGCCGATGTCCCTGCGGATCAGTATTTCTGGTGAATTTTCGCTATCGATGGCCACTTCGCCCTTTAGTAAATCTGCCCCAAGGAGTTGTCAGGAGAAAGAAAGAGGGATGGTCTGATGTTCTTCTGGTTAGGAAAGATCAGTCCAGGCCTCTTTCTTTTATTCGTTCATATTAACAATACATGTATCCCTTAATATTTTGAAATAAAATAAATAATGAATGTACATTGCAAAAGTTCTAGCACCCTCATCAATTTTACATTCACTTATTTTGAAAGGTAGACATATAGAATATAGCCTCATTGATGTAACTCGGTGTGCTACTTAGAATAAAATGTCACAAATGGTGCTTGAGGAAAGGCGATTGTGAGCCTGAAACGTCGCTATTGTACTTCTGTCCAAAGAATAAGCCCTTTTGCAATAAAGGCATTTTAAGATACTACTAACGTGTGGTGCTGTCTGCTTGCTGATTATATCTATGGAACAGGTGGAAGTTGCCACCAAAGACTTGCACACTGTCCATACCTCCCAACTGTCCCTTTTTTGGAGGGACAGTCCCTCTTTTGACAGCTCAACCTGCAGTCCCTCATTTGTACTGGAAAGTCCCTATTTTCTCTGCATTGAACAACCAGAAAAAGAAACAAAGTTTCTAACTTAATTGTCTTTTGGCAGAGATCAGAACAGCTATCAGGTGCAAATAAGATACTTTGTAACAATTTTTAGACATAAAATTTTTTTTTAGATAAGGAGAAATATTTTCAAACTTTCATAACCTGCTAAATTTTGTAAAATGAACATGGTAATTAGGGGGTGTGGCCACAGAAAGGAAAGTGACCAAAAAATTTTGCTGCGCTACATCCGAAAAAAAATTTTTGTCCCTCTTTTTACTTCCAAAATGTTGGAAGGTATGCACTGTCCATTATACCCTAAGGGTGAGTGCTGACTTCTAATCCTTTCTACAATATCCAGTGAGGGGAATTGAAAAATTTGCCTCAGGAAGGCAAGGTACCAAGGGCAGCAAAAAGTAATTCCTGGATCAAAACTGAATATGAGGCAAATTGTTTAGCAAGTTCCCTGTGTAACTCAGGTATTCACCCAATTAAAGCACAACAGGTAGAATTACAAAAATGGAGCGCTAATATTTCTACGTTTACTACAGTAGGTTCTCATATTATACACAGTGAGATAATAATGGCACAGGCAACTTGATTTCAAACTCAATTGCACCACTAGTCTCTTTTTATTGGCTTGTGAGTGTGACGCTGAAGACATATTCCACTCTGATTGGCTGCCGCTGAGGACAAACGTTAGCTTCTTCTCCTCACAGCAGCCTGGTAACAGAAGGCGGTTTTGGCGCTGCCTGACCTGTTCTCTTCCCTGTGTTCCTGGGGGCCGGTTGTTGCTAAGGCGACAGGTGAAGGAGCCAATGGTAAAGAGGCGAGGGCAATGACGAGACGAGTGGGCGTGGCGCAGTGGCAAAGCGGGGAGTGGGCAGATAGAGGCCAATGCGAGTTACTGTGGGGTGAATGAGCGAATAACAGGCGCTCCGGTAGAGGGGAGCTCCGGGCACCGGGACCATGTAGCCCGGCCTTATTCCCATGTCTCGTGAAGCCGCTGCAGAGGAGGAGGGGCGGCGAGGACGGAGGGGGAGGCGGAGAAGCGGCGCGCTGTGAGGGAGCGGAGGGGGACGATGCGCGAGTATAAGGTGGTGGTCCTGGGAAGCGGCGGGGTCGGCAAGTCGGCCTTGACCGTGCAATTTGTCACAGGGACATTCATCGAGAAGTACGACCCGACCATTGAGGATTTCTACCGCAAGGAGATCGAGGTAGACTCGTCCCCCTCAGTGCTGGAGATCCTGGACACGGCCGGCACCGAGCAGTTCGCCTCTATGCGGGACTTGTACATCAAGAACGGACAGGGCTTCATCCTAGTCTACAGCCTGGTCAACCAGCAGAGCTTCCAGGACATCAAGCCCATGAGGGACCAGATCATCCGCGTGAAAAGGCGAGTCGGGACGGGTTGGACGCTGTGCGGCCCTCCAGCTGCTCAACTACAACTCTCGCATTCCGATGAGCAGCAGGTGTAGGGCCGCATCGCTTACTAGTGCACAGAACAAAGGGGCCTATGTCTCCAGTTACTTTTGTTCTGTAAACTGCTGCCCAGCTGTCCCTGCATGTCTCACCTGTCTGGCCTCTCATTGGCTCTCCCTATACAGCCCTGTTGCCCCTTTTACTGCCCATTGGAAGCGGCTCGTGTAGGCTCCTCTGCTGTGTCTAATCACCAGCTCGTCCTTCCTTCTTTCCTGCTTTTGTCTCAGGTTTTATATATTCAGATGAACCAGCGACAGAATAAGAGTCCCTGCAGTATGACTGGAGAGACACCTACTATGTCTGGCTCTGTGTTACACCAGGGAACAATGAGACGCCTCAGAGAGATCTCACACACTGGGCACAATTGCACAGCTTTTTACTTGGTGGCTTTGCTGCACAGCCCCAGTGTGTGTGTGTGTACATAGAAATATACATAGAGATACACATACAAACACAACTCCTCAACCTGTCTTTAAATAAACATTCACATTTCTTTAATGCATGTTATTCACAAATTCTCTGCTGTCCCTAGACAGTTCAAAATGCATTCAAATCCAGGCCCAAAAGCATCTTGATTTAATACACAGCAAGCATATGTGACTACTATCCTGCCATTGTTGTGTGTGTGTGTGTGCAGTTTGTTTGCATCCAGATATGCTCGCTGTTTGAGTAGCAAGATTGTGAACACCCTGTTCATATTCACTAGAGAAGCTTATGTGTGTGTGTGTGTTTTAAAAGTGGACCAGCACTCCAGTTTTATTGAGACATCACTTGTGTATCCAACATTTTGGCCCTCATTGGGGCCTTTATCAAGGATAAATAAGGATTGATAAAGCCCCCAATGAGGGCCGAAACGTTGGGTACACAAGTGATGTCTCAATAAAATTGCTTCATTCACATAATTCTGGAGTGTTGGTCCACTTTGAAAACTATGCATTCTACTTGACCATAGCACCCAGCTGATTGTTGGAGAAAGAGTGCAGGTACTTATTGGATATTTATATATATATATATATATATATATATATATATATATATATATATATATATATATATATATATATATATATATATATATATATATATATATATATATATATATATATATATATATATATAGAAAGTCCAACTGTACCCGCACTCTTACTCGATTGTTTCGATGTCGGGTGCTTGGTCAATGAAGTATAGGATAAAATTCAAGTATGGACCAGCACTCTTCAAGCTGAAATGTGTTTATTGAGTCATCACTCGTGAAACCAACGTTTCGGCCCACATTGGGGCCTTTATCAAGGGTATATATATATATATATATATATATATATATATATATATATATATATATATATATATATATATAGTGAATCCTGGACTGGAGCACACCATTCATAATGAACAGCTGCCTGGGTGCTGGTTAAGTTTCCTGCATACAAACCAATCTTAAAGAACCGCACGACACAGGGCTTATTTGATGCGAAAAAGTGGTAAAAAGTTTATTCCGACGTTTCGGTTCAAATACAAGAACCTTCCTCAGGTGGGGTTCTTGTATTTGAACCGAAACGTCGGAATAAACTTTTTACCACTTTTTCGCATCAAATAAGTCCTGTGTCGTGCGGTTCTTTAAGATTGGTTTATATATTTATATATATATAAAACAAGGGAAAGTTGTGCTCACCACTAGTTTTTAAAATCATTAGTCGGGGGTGCAATGAGGGTGTGACCACAAAATACATATAGACAAATACAAGATTCCTCTGCACTCAACCCATTATCAATATATTTAAGACAGAGACATTTTGTGCATACTGCTACTGAAAAATGCCTTACCCTTTAAACAAAACAGGGATTGTTTGTCCATATATTGCAATATATTTAAGCTGGCCAACTACGTCAAAGTCATCCCATATCTGGCCAGTCCTATGCTCAATTTTCATTTGATTCATTAAGAATTCTATGGTTTCATTATACATTTTATAAAAGGGACGAATACGTTTTACCTGCAACTTACTAGCTGCTTTCAAAGTAAAACTCCCAAACTTGGCTGCCCTTTTATTAGACACCAGTGGGATCACCTGACTATAGTTGGAGGGGGTGGGAGCTACAACATAGAGCTGGTCACTGCTCTTGTAGAACTATAACAAACAAGGGAAAGTTGTGCTCACCACTAGTTTTTAAAATCATTAGTCGGGGGTGCAATGAGGGTGTGACCACATGATAATGGGTTGAGTGCAGAGGAATCTTGTATTTGTCTATATATATATATATATATATATATATATATATATATATATATATATATATATATATATATATATATATATATATATATATATATATATATAATTTATTAACCCCCCACACGGATGGAATTTGAGATATTTCCTTACTAGCACCAGAAAAAAAACAGAATGCAAAAATATATAAAACATTAACAATCCTTATTAATGTACTGTATACTGACATTTGAGTTAGAAGTAAAATACATGACAATAAAAGATATTTATACTTGAAACAATCTTACCATGACATAGAGTAGTTATGCTGTGGCCGGCTCCTTGTAGTGGTTAAAGGCTTTAGACGTGGGTAGATTTTGGTGGTATCTACCTGTTGTGGGATACAAGTAGATGCATTACAGCAGTGGTTTCCAAAAGGTAGATTGGGATCTACCAGTAGACATGTAGCTGGTGATCAGTAGATCTGTCAACAAACCGCTTGTCTAAATCACCCTCTTGTTTCATGCTTTTCATAACGATATATATTAAATTAAGGTTACATAAGAAATAGTTGTTTGAGTAATATAGCAATATACATTTTACAAATCAATATTTAAGTAATATTTAACATGGAAAAGAATTCTAACAATATTTTATGGTTGATAACACCATCAGGGAGAGCCAATATTCAGTTGTTTTGAGTTGGAATGAAGAGTAAACACTATGACCAGGGCTGCCATCGGGGGGGGGATGACAAGGAGGAGTGTTGTACGGGGCCCGGAAGGTAAAGGGGGGGGGCGCTGCACTTACATGATCAGCTGGGCCCCCCTGCTTTCTGAGGGCTGCTGACTTCGGAAGGGAGGGCGGGAGCACAGGTGGAGGCATATTTGTTCTATTCCCTTCCCTTATTGGTCACAAAGGCATGGTTGAGCTGCTCAGGGATTGGATAGGTGAGGTTTGAACTACCCCTCCAGCTCATCCAATTGCCATGCCGCTTTACCGGGACTTAAAATGATGTGACCAATAAGAGAAGAAAATGCTGTGACTGGAAGAAGATGCAGCCACCTGTGCTCCTCCCATGCCTTCCAAAGTTGACAGCTCACTGACAGCATAGGCCCCTGCTAATCAAGTAAGTGTAACATGCAGAGCCCACCTAAAGTTAACCCTCTGTGGTCCCAATTATTGTATGGGGGGGACCCTGGCCAACAATTTATTTTAAAACTTCCATCAAAACCAACAAATTTTGGAAAGCTTTGTGGCTTGGTACTTTAGAGTAGAAAAAGATATTTACCTATTTTGGATTCGGGGAATGGGTACTTTCCAAAAATATGACTTTCTGGGGTGAACATTTTTTTGCATAAAATGTGGTAAATGTTTTGATTTTGCAGTAGCTGGAATGATAGATAATATGGGGTGTCTTCCTTTTGGGGCCCATAGAGGCCACATACTTGGATACTATGAATATTGGGCATCAAACTGTTCAGTGGAAACATGGCCCCTGTAGGGTGATTTATCTTGGTACCTAATGATATGTGAGGGATAAGATACTAAAAAAGTGGAAGCTTCCGAGGTGATTTTTTTTCCAAAAATGTCAGAAAAGTTTATGAAAACCCGTAAATTTAGGAAAATGGTTTGACTGGGTAGTTTGGAGTAGAAAGACAAATGTATTTGTTTTGGATTTGTTAGAATCGGTACTTTGTAAATATGTATGGTTTGCTGGGGTAAACCTACTCTTAAGCTGGTCATAGATGTCACGATGAATCAATGTACGATCGGACTTTCCCATCTCCTAACCCGCCACTAACCATTCAGATCAAAGTCTTACCATTCCGATCAAATAAAGTAGTAAAAGAACAGATCAGCCAATGTTCTACCTCTGACAGCAATCATACGATAGTTATGTCTGACAAAGCTAGTGACAGTCTCCCTCTGAAAATCATACGATCGGCAATACACGTAGAGATATTATCAGCAGCCGACAAATGTTCTAACCTGTCCAATCGACCAAACGAGAGATCTCCGCCGGACGAAAAATGTCGGAACTCTCCACACACGGTCCGAAAATCGTACGAATCCACGATTCGCACGATTGGATTGTTGCGTCTATGGCCATCTTTAGTGGAATTTTTTATCCTTGAAATCTGAACTATGGAGCAGCACTTTGGAATTTTGGTAGTGTACATATTTGGTATTGGCTTGTTCAGGAGACATAGGACTTTTCAAATCAGTTATATTTTCATGCATAAAATAAATTTGTTTTTACTATATATTTTTATAGTATGGGGGATTATTTTTTTTTTTTTACATTTAGAAGCCTGGTCGATAGCTGTCAGATTTTTGGCCAGATTTCGGCCAGTGAGACCCATCAGAAGGCCCAATACATGGACAGATAAGCTGCCGAATCGTTCTAAAGGATACATCTGCCAGTCACTGTATGGCAACCTTTTGATCAAAGGTATGCAATGTGTGATGGCACTTATTGCAACCACAATTTTATGCTTTTCCCTAGATTATAAATACTCCTTTTATGACAGTTTGGTGGGCATCCCCAACAAGCAATGTTCACTGATTATGTCACGATTCTTTTTCTGTCCAGGTTTTTTGGTTAAGTAGTAGTAATTTGTTTATCCCTTTACTACCCTGGGCCTCTCACTCCCTCCAAATTGACAAACACTGTTTAAACCATGTAATTATTTGAGCATGTAATGTTACTGGTCTGTCCTGAACCCACTGTTTTAGCCAATGTTTTCCCATCTAGGTTATTATTCATGGCCATTGAAG
The DNA here is from genome assembly GCF_017654675.1 of Xenopus laevis. Lineage (NCBI taxonomy): Eukaryota > Metazoa > Chordata > Amphibia > Anura > Pipidae > Xenopus > Xenopus laevis. The sequence continues at coordinate 112,293,357 of NC_054374.1, read as the reverse complement.
TAAAACATATAGTGGGACATTCACTAAGATTCGTTATTGCGCCAGCATCCGCTTCGCCGCACTTCGCCAGGCGTATTTTCGCCAGCACTACGCAAAGTCGCTAAAATCCGAAGTTGCGCTCAGGGGAAGCGTAAGGTTGCGAAGTTGCACTAGTGTTAATTCGCCAAGCAAAGTTACGCTAGCGATGTTTAATTTGCATACGGCGCCAAATTGAAGTTACAATGGAGGTATATGTAGCATCACTACACAAGCCTGGGAAACCTTCAAAACAGCAAATAAAATTTTTATTTTGCCCTACACATGTGCCCACTGTATAGTTAAGTTGCCATGAGTTAGGAAATGTAGGGGGGAAGGAGGGTAGCCCCAAAATTTTTTCGATCTTTTTCAGCCTATCACCCATAAAAAATGAAAAAACGCCAGCGTTTTTTGGGACTTAGAAAAATGTTGAACTTTTTTTGAAGCAATCCCTATCTACTCTATTGCACTTCGCCTGGTCTAAGGTGGTGAAGGAAGTCTGGCGTAAAAGGTAGCGTTTAGAATAATTCGCGCGTTAGTGAATTTGCATAGTTACGTCCGTTGCGCAAATTCGCCAGGCGTAAGGGTGCGAAGTAACACTAGCGGATTTACGCCAGCGTCCGTTCACGCTAGCGTTAGGCTCTTCGTCGTTTACTGAATTTGCCCCATATACTGATGATTGGTTGTTTCTCTACATATATCTGTTTTATCAGGTAATTCCTAAAATTCTTACAGGACAAGCTTGGAGGGTGTCCTGGGTGTTGCATGTCACTTGCTTTTTCTCTCTTTTGACTGCCAACTATGTTTCACCCCGCTATAGCTTTCTGTGAGGTTGTCAAAGAGTCTTTTGAAAAAGTGGTGCTTAGGCACATGCTTAGAAGTGTTCAGGACATACAATGAAGCTAAACTGGTTTTGCAGTAGTGGAAACACTATTATATGAAGACTCTTGTGATCAAGCTAATGTTGAAGGTTGGGTTTTACATGGTGTACATAGCTACGTATTCCTGTAAAAACATGTTGTAATAATATTTGTGCTGTGGTTGTGTGGTCCCATAAAGTTTAGGGTAAGCATAAAATTAGGGTGGGTTGAAGTATATAAAGGAAACTGACAAAAAAAGCAAGCTTAACATCCCCAAAATAACTTCAAGTTAAAACTATGTCCCTGAGGAACAATAAATGTGGGGTTTGTGTAGAGAGTATATTTGTAGCCTTACAGAGCATTTGTTTTTAGATGGGGTCAGTGACCCCCCCCCTTTGAAAGCTGGAAAGAGTCAGAAGAAAAAGGCAAATAATTCCAAAACTATAAAAAATAAATAATAAGGACCAATTAAAAAAAATGCTTAGAATTGGGCATTCTATAACATACTAAAAATTAACTTAAAGGTGAACCACCCCTTTAAGCAATTTCTTTTATTTATCTTTCATAACAGCAATTCCATGACCACACCGCTGATCACAATGGAAACACGTTCCTAACAAATCATCCACTTTCAGCTTTCTCTGCTACCTTTATTGTATAATATATGCTATATACCCATATTTCAAAGTAGCCAAAATAATCCCTAGTTGTGGATATTGAATTGCATAAAAATCCATGGGCAATGTAACAATTTGTTTCACATGGATTAATATTCATTAATTGTATTGGATTGTATCCACTATCTTCAAAACCAAGCATTATAGGATTATTATTAGTGTGACTGATCCATAAAGAAAGGGGTTGGTTTGTTGTGGATTGATCATTGTCTTAATAAATATCAATCATTGTTATTGGTTGAAAAAAAAAAAAATAGTGGTTAGACACAAAAGTGTTTTATCTGATAACCCTGATAAATGCAACTACAGTAGTAATCCCCACCCCTTCTGTGTCAGACTAGGCATGGTGATACCACACACTTCAACAACGAGAAGTAAAGTAAATTTAGGGGGTTGTTGCTTTTGGGGGAATTTTTATGAAAAAATTGTAGCCTTCAGGCACAAAATCCGTAGGATTCTGATTTTTTTGTGACTTATTCCGCACAAGAAAATTTGTGAAAATGTATTCATAAATAGGGGAAAAAGTCAGTGCAGATTTGATCGAATAGTTTTCAGAAAATAATGAGAGCTTTTCAGATTTTGATAAATACCCCATAAACGACTGAGGTTTACCTAAGACTGGATCCTCCAAAATCGTCTCTCACAAGGCCCTATTAATTTGTCCCCGATTCTGATTGAATGTATGAGCATAGATACATGTAGGGGCATATTGCATTTTGTTCTGCAAAATGTAAATATCTGTATATTAAAGAAGTAAAAAAAATGCATTGTGCTGTACCTAATTTTTCTATGTGTCTGTAGATCTATAATATGTTGCTGTCCTTGGAATACCATTGGCCAGTCATAATCATTCTTCTTAGTTTGGGTTTTAACACCTCTTTGATTTTACCAAAAAATATGAATCTATTATATTCTTTATGTGAACCTCTATAGCAGTGAAGTTATACATGATGGAAAACAAAAAGGTTTATTTGAGGATTCTTCTTTGTGATTGCTGTTAAACTAACTTGTCTTACCCCCCCCCCCCCCCATTTTTTTGTTTTCAGATATGAAAAAGTGCCAGTAATTTTGGTTGGCAACAAAGTTGATCTTGAAAGCGAACGCGAGGTGTCATCAAATGAGGGCCGTGCATTGGCAGAGGATTGGGGATGCCCGTTCATGGAAACATCTGCTAAGAGTAAAACAATGGTGGATGAGCTCTTTGCTGAAATAGTGAGACAAATGAACTATGCAGCCCAACCGGATAAAGATGACCCATGCTGTTCTGCGTGCAATATACAGTAGCGTTCATATGGAAGGAATAAATCCAGTTAGAGATTTTTTTCACAGCAATGATTAAAAGAAACTTGTATTTTTTAAATATTAGTGAATCATCCAAAGAGAAGTTAGAGAAAAAAATCATTGACTGTGTAAGAAACAACCATTGCGTTGAAAATGTGCAAATATTGTTTTTCTTTTTATTAAATTAGGTTTGCAAATTCATAAGTTAGCTATTGTATGATCTAAGTTTTAGATTGTATGGCACGTAGATTATCCCAGCCATATAAATCTTGTTCAATGGGATTTACAGTTTTGTAAATACTTCCCTTAAGTAAACTTGCCAGCGTTTTTTCTTAATTTAAAAGCAGTGGAAGTGTTTTAGTTGCAGACCCAGAAAAAAGATAATTAGTGCAAAAAAACAAAATCTACAAACGATCGGTGATGGTAATCTGAAAATTCTGAGCCTGCATTAAAAAAAATGGTTGCTAAACTGTAGCGTTTTATTTGCTGGAGTTTGCTTTTATTAGTTTGGTTTTAGCTGTAGCATTTATAATGGCCCCTTGTTAAAAAGAATAATGTCTTAAGAAACCACATGTTAATATCTAGTGTAACACTACTTTTGTGATTGGAATGGGTATTTCAGCGACTACACAAATACCTTTTTTTGGGAAATTAAGCCATGTTCCAAACAGTCCTCCTACCAAATACAATGAAAGGACAGACATGTATTTTGTGCAAATGTACTAAAAATACAAATATTCTGCTAAAACAGTCTTTTTTTTTCCTTTTTATAGATTTTATTTTGAGTGTTTCCATGAAATGTGATTTTACTGGAAGCCCTTATAAATTTTGGATTTGCCATTTTTATTGTTGATGCACATGATGGTGAAGTAGGATGTTGTTAGGGGCTAAAGCAAAACATCAAATCGAGTATTTATCATTTGCATGGGCAACGGTGCAAGTTTATGCTTAATACTGTCTGAAACTGCATTCTGTGGAATTATTTTCAAGAAGAGAAATTCAATTTTCCTTTCCCCTTATGGAAGTGCAAAGCCCATTTAATATTACATTTGAAAGAATTATTACACATACTTGTAAAAAATATTTTTTTTTATGTGAATGAAAAGCTGTGTGAATGTACAGATCTAGGAATCCTAACAAATACAGTTTGGGGTCGTATTTTAGGTGTTGCCGCATCTTTGTGAGTATGTGTTCTCTCTCAAAAAAAGTACTTGTACTGTTCAATTTACTTTGGAACTTTGAACGTTCTACAAAAAACATACATTTTTGAGAGTGATTTCTACAGGAAGTGCATTGTATGGTTGAAGGTGCTGATCCTGATAATATATTTAAAATATTTCTCTATTTGCTTTATTTGCATTGCATTAAACATTCATTATGCCTCAAAATGCTTACCTTTTTATTGCAACAATTTATATCTCCGATTATATATGGATGTCACTTGCTCTGTGTTTCAGCCCTCTGTAGGTACAGGTTTGTATTTACCCTACCCTTTCATTTACTATTGCTGTGATTTGGAATTGATGCATATAAACAGATTCAGAAGCAAATGATTCTATGGATTTGTCTTTTTGTGGAACTGGGTTTGTTTGGAAGGCAATGCCATAGTTCAGTTTAAGTCAAAGAAAGCCTTATTGAGCACACGCAAGCTGATTATTTTCAGTTATCAATCATTCAGCAGTTTTGCCATAAGGGTTGACTGCTTGAGATATAAATCACCATGTACGTCCACTGTAGACACATACAAGTGGGGAAGGAATTGTACATATTTTTTATTTTTATGTTCTGAAAAATAAACTACAGTCCACCAAATCACAACCAAAGCATTACTCTGAGACCCTGTAATAACAATTGTATAAACAAGCAAGCACCAGTATGATCAGCCCTTTCAAGTTGTTTTCATCCCTTTTCATTGAAGTTCTGTGTTGCAGTTTCTTTAACATTTTAGCATTTATATTTTAATGCTTTCCAGGGAAAAATAACGATGGGTAATTGCAAATATTGGCACGCAGAGTATTTTAGAATGGGACAATATCATACCTATTAGCCACAGTAAAAAACTGTTATGAAGCTTTGTAGAACATTCAGGTTTTAGGTATTTGTAGTATTTTAGATCTTAAAGGAAAACTATACCCCCAATTAAGCAACAGATAGTTTATATCATATTAAAGAACTTACCAACCTGGCCTACTGTATATATTTAAGTAAATATTGCCCTTTTACATCTCTTGCCTTGAGCCACCATTTATGATATTTTCTGTGCTGCCTCAGAGATCACGTGACCAGAAATACTACAACTCTAACTGTAACAGGAAGAAGTGTGGAAGCAAAAGACACAACTCTATCTGTTAATTGGCTCACAATGTACTGTTTATTACAGAGAAAAGGATTTTGATCTTTTTCATTATAATGGAGTCTATGGGAGAGGGCCATTCTGTAATTCGGAGCTTTCTGGATAAGAGATCCCTTACCTGTACTCCATTTCCTTCTTGCAAAGTGCAGTACTCTGCAATGAATGTCTGGCCCTGAATTTAGAATTTTTTTTTTAACCTTGTATTGAGTTTGCAGTTGTTTACACTCTTAGGAGATATTTACAAGACCTTTCATGAATTCACAGTGCATTTACAATTGTACATTATTTGCTTTCTGCACATTATGTTCTAAGCTGCATTTTAATAATAGTTAACTGCTTTGCTTTGATGTATTTCTCACTGCAATTGTAATTACATGATTAACCATACCTGACATTAACTTTATTTGATATTCATATTTTATTTTTTTGTTTTCACTATCATTTTAGACTGTACCAGAAGTGGTTTGTTCTTTTTAGCACAGCTTAATGCTGACCATGAAGAGTGGGGGTTAAGTATTGTTTTGTACACTTTTTAATTGCATAATGTGAAGTTATCTATTAGGCCTAAGTGATGATTAGTGATTAGAAAAGGGAAGATTATATCATACTTACCGTGATCTTCCTTTCATGGACAACTCCATGTCAAACTTACCGGGATAGCCCCGCCCCAGTGCTCCCATCTGCAGGACCCTCCCCAAAGCTTTAAAAGCCCAACCCCACCCACCAGTCCGGTGTCTCGTAATAAGCTTCTAGAAACTACCGAAAAAGGGATGGTAACTATGACATGGAGTTGTCCATGAAAGGAAGATCACGGTAAGTATGATATAATCTTCCCTTTACACTGGACAACTCCATGTCATACTTACCGGGACTTAGCAAGCTAATATCCCAATGGGAGGGAATTTGTTCCACATAAGGAAAATTAGCCGAGTGTAATCTATACCAGATAAAACTCCAGAATGAAACCCCCACAGGTGGACCTAAATCACCTTGTGGAAAATCTGTAAACTCTGTATATTCAGAGGAAATGGACTGTCAGAAAGAAAAGGAAATAGTACTCCTTAAAGGAAGAACCCACACCAAAGTAATAATACCGAGTGTAAAACCAGCATGACAATACCACTGAAAAGAGAGAACTATCTTTACTTAAAGAAAAGTGGATAGGAACCCAGAGTAACACTTCTCCATAGAATTACTCCTACTACATACCAGCACGTTTATTCCAACCGCATAACTTCCACAAGAGCACTCTTGGAAACGGCTCAAAAGCATGGTACCTGCAAAAGAGGATTTAGTAGGGGAAGGAAAAATACTATCACTAGTATTCTACATGACCCCGCTCTGTATGACACTACAGATACATGGCATCCCTAGTGTAGTTCCCCGTCTCTCTAATACTAAGGAACCTGTATTTATTCCAGACCATAACCAGGTCCGGATTGAGAATTAAAATAGGCCCTGGCATTTCAGGTACACAGAGGCCCAATCAGCCCCCAGCAGCCCACTAAATACTGACTTTCTATGGGACCTTATAGCAGCCCCTCTGGCATTTGCCAGAGCCCACAGATTGCCAGTCCGGGCCTGACCATAACCAATACAACTTTTAATGAAAGGTCCATAAACACCGGACTGGGGGGTGGGGTTGGGCTTTTAAAGCTTTGGGGAGGGTCTTTCTGATGGGAGCACTGGAGCGTGGCTATCCCGGTAAGTATGACATGGAGTTGTCCAGTGTAAAGAGGTTCCCATACACAAAATGTTTTTGGAATATCTGCTAAAAGCACACTAGCATCTCAATCAAAATAACCCAATCACTCGCTGTTCTACCTTTGGCATAATAAAGATATTTTAAAAAACATGCCTGACTGATTATGGGTTATAAGAATAGATTTGTGCAGTGAAGAAGTGGTTGACTGAACAGGAATATCTTGATTTTCAGTATGAACATATAATTACTTGCTCTACCCACCTACTTTTAATGGAGCAACTGACATTTGGCATTTAAAGAAAATCTATACCCCCAAAATTAACATTTAAGAAAGAGATAGTTTACATTATATTAAGTGGCATATTAAAGAATCTTATCAAACTGGTCTATATATTTAAGTAAATCTTGCCCTTTTACATCTCTTGCCTTGAGCCACCATTTTGTGATGGTCTGTGTGCTGCCTCAGAGATCACCTGACCAGAAATACTACAGCTCTAACTGTAACAGGAAGTGTGGAAGCAAAAGACACAACTCTTGGCTCATGTGACCTAACATGTTTGGTATGTTTGTGTGCACAGTGAATCGTATGATCCCAGGGAGCGGCCGTTATTTTTTTTTAAAATGGCAATATTCTATTTATGATTACCCAATGGCACATACTACTAGAAAAGTATATTATTATGAAAATGGTTTATTTACAAGAAGCAGGGTTTTACATATGAGCTGTTTTATGCAATATCTTTTTATAGAGACCTACATTGTTTGGGGGGGTATAGTTTTCTATTAAGGCTGCTGCTCACCTAGTATGTCTGCCTAAAAGCATCAGTTAAGTTATATTAAGCTTCTTACAATCAATTTGAATCAAGAGTATTCACATATTAAAGAGAAAAAAACATGTTTTTTGAGCATTTACATACCACCAATTCATAATGCATATACCAAGTCAAACAAGTGACAAGACACCCTTGTCAGAAGTGAGAATCACCCCTTTTTAAGAATACCACTGTGTGAATATGGTAATGATTACTTTTTGAATGTGCACACCCTATATATCTATAATAGTATATCTCTGTCCACTTTTTGGGAGTGGTCTGGGCTATGTTGCACCTATCTAAAAAAAATCTATAAAAGCATCAATTAGCCAGTTCCTCTGTCCTTGTGTTTACATTAAGACAATGGTCCCCAACCAGTGGCTCATGAGCAACATGTACTCAGCAGCCCCTTGGATATATAGATAATGTACTTCCTGCTGTTAGATATCAGAATATTATAATATAAAGAGTTCAGTTACCACATAGAAAGGAACAATAGTGCACCCCAAATCCATTTGTATGGGTCACTGAACTTTATTATGGCATTTAAAACATTTATAATTAATCTCATGCAGCAGGTACAGTATGTCTAGTGGATAGCTTTAGTAATATATATATATGCATAAAAACTGAAAGAGAGAGTACATTTTTTTTTTGTATTTGAGACTGAAAAGTAGCATGCACTGGAACCCTTGTGAAATGTGGCTTTAAAGGAGAACTAAAGAAGTAGGGTAGAAATGTACATTATGTTTTGGGCTTCTGTACCAGTCCAAGGCAATCACAACTATTTAGCAGGGAAGATCTGTGTCTCCAAAGATGCCCCAGTATCTCCTTGTCTTCTTTTCTGCTGATTCACTGCAAATGTTCTGTGCTGCTGTCACTTACTGAGCTTAGGGACCAACTCAAAATATACTATACACATAGAATATACAGTCATATGAAAAAGCTTTGGGAACCCCTCTTAATTCTTAATATATAACATGCCTTATGGAAACAGTAGTGACATAAAGTTTATTGGATTAACAGAAAATATACATCATAACAAAATTAGACAGGTGCATAAATTTGGGCACCTCAACAGAGATATTACATCAACACTTAGTTGAGCCTCCTTTTGCAGCCTCTATACGCCTCCTATAGCCTTTGATGAGTGTTTAGATTCTGGATGATGGCATTTTTGACCATTTGTCCATACAAAATCTCTCCAGTTCAGTTAAATGTGATGGCTGCTGAGCATGGACAGCCTGCTTCAAATCATCCCATAGATTTTTGATGATATTCAAGTCGGGTGACTGTGACAGCCGTTCCAGAATATTGTACTTCTCCCTCTGCATAAATGCCTTTGTAGATTTTGAAGTGTGTTTAGGGTCATTGCCTGGAATATCCAACCCCTGCGTAACTTAAACTTTGTGACTGATGCTTGAACATTATCCTGAAGAATTTGTTGATATTGGGTTGAATTCATCTGACCCTCAACTTTAACAAGGGCCCCAGTCCCTGAACTAGCCACACAGCCCCACAGCATGATGGAACCTCCACCAAATTTGACAGTAGGTAGCAGGTGTTTTTCTTGGAATGCAAAGCGGTTTTTGTTATGACCAAATAACTACATTTTTGTCTC